>NC_140480.1:19335623-19693123 GCF_051167445.1 Perissodus microlepis
TGTTTGTCACTGATTTAAAATAATGATTTCAATATATTTTGGTCAGTTGTTTAAGTCGTCCAGTCTGTTCTTGGAAAACAAACACCTGAAGCTGTAGTTGAATAAAAGAAAATGGTCATGTAGAGAATCTGTTTAATTGAAACTGCTGTTGTCTCCAGGTGGGACATGAGCCTCTTCCCCCGACTGTGGGCACAACTATGTTTGGAAGGAGAGTTTTATACCTGCCCGGCTTTCTCTCTTATGGTGAGTGAAGTGGGATTAATGGATGACTTATTGTCTAACTGGACAAAGTATGAACGTTTTACAGGACATGAATTTGTTTTCAGCGCAGCATATTGTGAAGGTGGATGGAAAGAGAGGACTTCTTCGTGGCCTCTCACCACGTATTGTATCCAGTGCCATCTCTACTGTGGTGAGGAGCAAAGTTAAACAGGTAAGCAGGAAATGAGATTAAGATGGTACAAATGGTACAACCCTTCTTGCTAAGATGAATAAGCAGATGTTTCTCTATAGCTGGATCCATCAGAGGTGCCTGTATAAGTCATTTGAATTAGCAGTTCTGACAGTGTGACCTCCATCAAGAATCTCTGTGATTCAATTTGAACTTAACATTAAACTGAAAATTGAGACAAATATGTAATTCCCTTTGTTATCTTTAGATTTCAACCTGGACAAGCTGGAGTATTGTATTGATTGTAACTCTTTAAAATCTGAAAGAAAAAGAACAAAAACGGAGCTGCATATGTTCTATATGTTCTATTGCAAAGGCTTATACAGAAGCACAATGATGATAGCCAATGATGAGGGCACGCTCTGTACTTTACACAGAGTGTGGGAACCAAACTGTTAAACAGCTGATATTAGACTTTCCTTACCAGCCTTCGTATTAAAAACGAATACGTATAAACACTACACTCTGACTTTTCCCATACTGCAGTGTTACTGAATTATTACTTTAACATGCTGCTGAATGTTTCACGTCACAGTGTTTCAGATACAGCACAGGGTCACTGTGCTTATATTTATGTGGCCCCAGCAGTGCCATGCTGCAAATAAGATTTTCCCCCTGTGTATTTAAATGCCTCTAAAACAAGAGGCATTTGCCAAGTGTGTGAAGATTACAGGCACTCGTCTGACACTATACTGCACTAACACAACTACAGTTTTATGAAATGAAATCAAATTGTCATTGTTTTCCAAAAACCTGTGGATGGAATTTAAGATGATTAAAACTCGAGACATGCCTGTGGTCTCAATGATCTGTAATTGGCTGAAACAGCTCGAACAGAAAGTGATTTATTTACCGCCACCTTACCGCCTATTATTAAAGCTAAATTAATAATATTCAGTGTTGAAAAGAAACCTTGGGTTTTTACCGTTCTCCTGTATGAATCACTAACAGCAAGCTCTCCCAGCTTTGCAGGCTGCTTTTGTCTGGAGGAAAGTCTCCTGAATCAGTGGGATGCCATTTCCAGTGTTTGTGTTCCCTTTTTGTTGTGATGTCCTGACAGAGGACAAGTTATTTCAGGTTTCATGTCAATGTTGTGCTAATGTTTTGGGTTTTTTTTTTTTTCTTTAAATAATATTTTTAATTTGGTTTTTATTGCTGCTCAGTGTTGCTGTCATTACTTGTTGTCAAAATATTAGTGAAGTTCAAAGGACTTACATGTTGTTTATTTGTTACCAGTTACAAATAAGAACAGCTGATGTGCTTAAGTAGGCCTTTGAGAAATGACAGGCAGTAAAGTGTAATCACTGTGCTCACGCATATGATTTTATTTAAAACATGCATAAGAATTTGTGGTTCTGCAAAAATAAACTTGGGTTTTTAAGTGATTGTGCAGGTTGAGCTGTAGATGATTGATGTTGTCGATGAATGTTATGTTCTTTAAATATCTGATTACACTATTGTGTAATCAGATATTTACCGAAGGGTAATCGGAGTTCTTTGTTCAGCAGATAGACGTCCTGTTTAAGAACGGCGACCAGCAGAATTCACTCAGGAAAGTGGTCAAAGAGGTGAGACAACTCTGTGAGGGCTGTTCTTCACTTCTTTCATTTAGAGTGTAGCTGAACTGATGTACAAATGTTTCCTTATTCATAAGTTGTGAAAAAGACAGAATACGGTGATTTGAAAATCATTTAAGCCCTAAATTTAAAGGGTAAATAGTTCAATGATGATCAGTATCAAATGCTGTAACTGATAGATTTGGTTTTATTTGAAAACAATATTGGATCCTTTTTGATTAATCAATGCATTTCCAGAAAATTGTGAGGGCACAGCGTAAAACCTGAAATGTGGTATCATGCCACAAAATATAAACCTTGCAAAACATCTTAGAACTAGTTACTACAAGTTTTCCACTACTTCCTACTGGACCTGGTTTTTAAGGTTTCCCATTGGTTTCCCAATTTGCAAATTAATGATCAAGAAAAATGACCTCAACGCCCATTGTCCGTCAGTAGTGCTAATTATAGTCATTATAAAAAAATGTAATATTTATAACTTATAAATTTATACTGTTTATATATGAGGAAACCTGCCGTCATTTGCAGGACCGTAAATGGACCAAAAGCGAGCTGGACCTCCTTTTGCCTTCAGAATTGTCTTAATTCTTCATGGCAGATTTTCAACCAGGTCCTGAAAGCATTCATCAGAGATTATGTTCCTTAAAAAAAAATGCCAAAAAGTGTCTAGAAACAACCTTCATCCCTTAAAATACTTTTTTGAGAAACCAAATGTTGGTAGGGACCAGAAATTGTGCATAATTCCTGTTAGGAAGTTCTTATATTTTCCCTGGAATTTCTCTGGGCAAATTTGAGACAGGCAAGTGGTGATCAAGTGAAAAATCTGGAAAGCAGAGGATATTTGTAGACATTGTCTTGCTATTTCTGGCTTTGAAAAACGTTCTCTTTACATTGCTTTGTCTCCCAGACCTCACATGAGATGATCATCCAGTGCCTGTCCAGAGTAGCCACCCATCCTTTTCATGGTATGTCAGCAACAGGAAATGTTTATTCTGCCATGAAACATTTCTTTTGAGTAAATAAAAAAGCTATGCAGAGGTTAGTAAAATAAAATAGTGCTGCAGTCACCTTACAGGAAGAGATTTCCTGGTTTGAACTCCAGCTCCTGAGCTTCCAATGGGTTCTGTGGCTCCGCCCACAAGCTAAAGAGACGCATGTTTGTGAGTCTAAAGTGAATGTAGGTCTGAGGTAGATAAAGTGCTCAAAGTTTATAGAACAAAGCACTCTGTCAACATATGATTAAAATGTGACTGTATTCTAAATAAATGTGTGTCGTCAGTATAACTAAAAAAAGTACTGTGTTCTTTTTCTGTTGTTTTTAACTACTGATTAAGTATTTTTAATTGAATTCTGTCTTTACTGCATGCTTTGAAAATTTGTAACTCCTTTTAATGCCTGATTGTGAACAGTGGCCTAAAATGTGAAGGTAGTGATTTGAGTCGTCACATGAAGCAGGAATCTCATGTTGGACTAACAGACTTGTTTACATATTGAACTATTCTGAGGCATCAATCTTTGTTTGCAGTTTACAGTATGTAGCATGTTCCCAGTCCTCATGAAAGTGTTATCTTGTCCGAATGAAATGATCTGATAAACCTTTCTGCGTTGGCAGTTATGTCGGTACGCTGCATGGCTCAGTTTGTTGGCAGAGAAGTCAAGTATGGGTAAGACTTTGGTTTATACATAAATTTCATACAAGTGTTTTGTAGATGAAGAAAGTGGATTAAAAGAAACATTCTACACTCACATCTACATAATAAAGCAAGATGATATTAAAGGTCTGTCTGATTTTTAGTGGGATGCTCAGCTGTATGGTCAAGATTTTCAAGGAGGAAGGAGTTGCTGGCTTCTATGTGTGAGTCATGCTTTTATTAGTACAGTCTGTCCTGCTCAGATATCGTGATCTTTCACCTCCAACCATCATAGCAGTGTTTGTGTGTTTGCAGTGGTCTCATACCGCATGTCCTGGGAGAGGTTCTGTTTCTGTGGTGTTGTAATCTCCTGGCTCACTTTATTAACACCTATGCTGTGGATGAAAGTGTAAGTCTGTCACCTTTACCTATTTCAACAAGCTTTGACAATAAATATAATTTTATAATAGTACTGTATTTTTATTAGGAAAACTATTGTATGTTCTAGGTGGGCACTTGAAGAGCATGTTCAACACCCGCTCTACCTCCTAAGCCACGCCCACCGTTGAGGTTGTGCCTCAGAAGATAGAGCGCCCTTATTTTCCACAAAGCAAAAAAACAGAATGTAAAATGTAGTCAAAATGCAAAAATTAGATAACATTAAGTGGCTCAAGTGTAAAGTGTAATGGACAGTGCAGTGCAGTAAGGGGGATTAAACAATGGGAGGTTGCACACTTGACAGATTAACAGATGAATCTCTGTATTATACGTATTATCCTGTTCATGTGCTATCAAAGATTTCCTGTGTACATTCAAAAACATACCGTAAGAGCTACAATGTGACAAACAAAAGAGCTCTCATGCAACTGTAAAATTCCTGTCATAATTTAAAATCTGTTAATATAATCCAATTTGTATCCCTTCAACAAAATAAGACCAGATTCCTGTCAACAGAGCAAAGGCCCGGAATATTATAACACTTAATTTAGAAAGAAATCTAAACTTTATATAAATGATTGCAAATCTTAGAAATCTATTTGGCCAATGCTGCTAATCATACAAAACGCAAAATATTTTCTTAAAGTTGACACTGGCTATCTTGATGTGATAATGGACTTGCACTTATATAGTGCTTTTCTGCTCCACTTGGCCCATTTCCACACACACAATCTTACAAGTACATTTTTCTATGTCTGAGTGCTTTCTATAGAAAAATATATTTTTGACATCTGACGTTATTAGCCATTTCAGGGTCAAAACTCTTCTTTAAAGAGTTAAAAATGGTCTTTTATCTTCTATAAAATGATAGGTTTGGCTGTTCTCCCAGATGTTCCAATAAAATTTAACTCTGAGGCATCCATGAAAAAGAGGATTCACAAGGTTCAAAGAAAGTTATCTCACAGAAAATGATATGCCATGTTCTGACTGAAGGATTTATAAAAACAGCTAAAAGTTGTAGCTCTGCTATCACTATGAATATAATACAAGAAACAAAACATTCTCATCTTAATGTAACAGTTGAAGTCTTAGTTAGTCGAGTGGTTCAGGGGGTTGGGAAGCTCATCTTGTAACCGGAAGGTTGCAAGTCTTGGTCGTATTGGTTGTTGTGTCCTTGGGCAAGACACTTCACCTACCACCTACTGGTGTTGGCCAGAGTGGCCGATGGCGCGATATGGCTGCCTTGCTTCTGCCCCAGGGCAGCTGTGGCTAAAACTGTAGCTTGCCTCCACCAGTGTGTGAATGTGAGAGTGAATGAATAGTGGAATTGTAAAGCGCTTTGAGGGTCTCGAAAAGCGCTATATAAATGCAATCCATTATTAGTCTGAGAGTCCTTTTTTTTCTTTTCTTTTCTTTTTTTTAAATTTCAACATTCAAATATTTGGCGTCTAGCGGACTGTGAGCCCATGGATTCTAATTACATCGTAAGGTTTTAAAAACTGAGCTTAAAAATGCAGTGCACATGAATAGTGTTAATAAAAAAGCAGAGAGGCCTACAGTGAACATAGATTATTTTTAAGGGGTTTTTAGTATTGTTTGTATTAAAACAAAATACAAAGCATTACAATACATGAAAAAGACAACAGCATTAAAGAAGGAGGAGTTTGGACCCAGAAGCAGGGTTGTTACATCATCACTTAACAAGTGGATAGTCTCATAGACAAAAAGCTAAGCTAAGCTAGTGTTTATGGCAGAGGTATTATTATCATCATCACCAGCTAGACAAAAGCCTGGGCTAGGCTAATGACAAAGTTGCCTTATTGCAAATAAACAACATACAGAAGAGACACACTTGATACATGCAGACCAGTAAGCAGTGTTGGAACACACTGTGGTACCATGCGCTCGAAAGCATCAGTTGAACAGAAAGTAGTGTGATGGTACAAGAATGGTGAGAAAAATGTGATTAACAATGGAAGAGAGACAGACCATCATATAAATGTGGGTCTGTCCTACAGAGAAACTGCAAAGAAAGTCAAGGTGTCAGTGAGTACAGTTTCCTTCAGCATCCAAAGGCTCAGAAACTGTGACAGGAAAGAGGTCTGCAGACCCAAAGACACGACTCAATCAGAGGACAAGTTTCTGAGCGTTAACAGCTGTGTGATAGGCGGCTCACAGGACAACAGCTTCAAGCACAGCTTAATAGTGGTCGTAGTAAGAAAGTCTCAGTTTCAGCTGTGAAGAGAAGACTTTGAGCTGCAGGTTTGAAAGGACGAGTTGCAGCAAGAAAGCCAGACGTCAGAATAAGACAAAGAGGCTTGGCTGGGCCGTGAAACACCACCATTGGACTACTGAAGACTGGAAGAAGGTATTATGGACTGATGGATCACATTTGAAACCTTGTGTTCATCACACAGGATCTTTGTGGTCGAGTAGGTAAAGGATGGTTCCACAGTGTGTGGTATCAACCGTCAAACATGGAGGAGGAAGTGTGATGGTCTGGGGCTGTTTGCTGGATCCAGGGTCGGTGACTTGTACAGAGTGAGAGGCTCCCTGAACCAAAACACGTACCACAGCATTGTGCAGCACCATGCAGGACCCTCTGGTATGAGCTTAGTTGGTCAGGGCTTCATCCTACAGCATCATAAAGACCCAAAACATAGATCCAAGCTGTGCCAGAACTACCTCAGGAACAAAGAACAAGGTGGTGAGCTTGAAAACATGGAGTGTCCAGCACAGTCTCCAGACTTAAACCCCATCGAGCTGGTTTGAACTGGACAGAAGAGTGAAAGCAAAGCAACCTACAAGGTCCACGTTTATGGGAACTTCTGCTACAGATATGGGAGAATATTTGATTTCTATTGTAGAAAGAAGCCACGACTGTCTTCAGCTGTTATATCTGCCAAAGGAGGCTACTCTGATGGGTCAAAGGTTTAGAATACACTTTGGTCTATAAACTGATTCCATGATTTCTTTTTTAACTCCAATTACTTATTTGTGCTATGCTTTCATTTCAGAGTGCAATGAGACATTAAACTGCGTAATTTTCAATAAAGAACTTGAAAATGTGGTGTTCTAAAACTTGTTACTGGTAGTTTATGAGGATTGCTGTGAAATTTTAGCTTCATATACTAGTTGTCTTTTGCATTTTACCAGATAGGTTTATTTTTTCATTTTTTTAATTACCCATTACTCAGACATTTTTATATATGTCTCCTATAATACATACAGTACATCTGGAAAGTATTCACAGAGCTTCATTTGTTCCACATTTTGTCATGTTACAGCCCTATTCATTGTTCACTGCAAAATGTTAAATACAATAACCTATAAAATAAAAAATTCTTGCAAATTTATATTCATAAAGAGAAAAATATAACAAGTACTTAAATATTCACAGCCTTTGCTTAATACTTGAAACACCTTTGGCAGCAATTACAGCCTCATGCCTCTTTGAGAGTGATGCTACAAGCTTTGCATACCTATTTTTGGGCAGCTTATTTCCCATTCTCCTTTGTGGAACCTCAGCTGGGGAGCATCAGTGCACAGCCATTTCTCTCCAGAGGGTTTCAGTCAGATCTCAGTCTGGGCTCTGGCAGGGCCAGACATTCACACAGTAGTCAGGCAGGTTCTCATGTCTCTTTTACTGAGGAGTTGGCTTCACCCTGGCTACTCTACCATGCAGGGCAGGTTGTTGGAGTACAGGAATGGTTGTTTCTGAAAGCTTCTCCTCTCTCCACAGAGCAATGCTGGGAGCTCTTTACTAGAGTGCCCATCGGGTACTTGGGCACCTCCCGAATAAGGCCCTTTTACCCAGATCATGTAGATTGACATGGTCAGACAGTTCTGGTGGTTCCAGACGTCTTCCATTTACGGACGATGGAGGCCACTGTGCTCATTAGAACCTTCAGTGCTGCAGAAATCTTTCTGTAGCCACCCTCAGATCTGTGCCATGATACAATCCTGCCCCTGAGGTCAATTCCTTGGTCTTTATTGATTACAAAATCATCCAGTGATCTATAGTGTCCGGGTACCATGCACATGTTCATATGCCTTATCAACATTTCATTCCTCTGCAGCCCGTCCTGTGAGAGTGGTGGTCCCACAGGAGGATAAACCCACTTAGCTTTTTCATGCTGATCCTTGCCAGGCTGTGAGCTCAGGCTTGGCCAGCAGACGTTCACCCATAAGCCTCTATCCTGTTCCTGGTGGCAGGGTAGGATCCCCGCTGACCCTGTCCCGAGCAGGCTACATTGGACCTTTGATTTATTATACTGCGTAGGGTGTCTGGCTCCTCACCCAGGACCAGTTTGATTTCGAAGACCCTACCAGTAGCAAATTGCACTTGACAACAAAGCTTCTGGGATTACTGGAGCACACAAACCCATCACCCTCACACACCAAAAACGAAAATGATGAATGAAAGAAAACTCATCATTTAATACCGGTGTTTCAGAGACACTTGTATATGTTTACATGGTAATTTGTTGTTTATTATACAAACGATTGTAACTATTGAACTTTAAGTGCATTAGTTTTAGTTTCTGGAAACATGTAAATTCATTCAATAACATTTCCCCCTCTTTACATTTCTTTGCAGTTCAGTCAGGCCTCTGCAGTGAGAAGCTACACTAAATTTGTGATGGGCGTAAGTTCTCTCTTCAGACCATGAAAGGTTTCTCCTGTATGTCATAATTCAGTAATAATGCAGTGTGCGTTTTGTGCCTCATTAGATTGCAGTAAGTGTCCTTACATATCCATTCATGCTGGTTGCTGATCTTATGGTGGTAAACAATTGTGGGTGAGTCATTAAGCTAAACACAGTTATGAACTTAAAATGTAATATTGATTTAAACCTGATGCCGTAGACTCTTTCAAGGTTTATAATTAGCTTTTTATCGCACTCATATTAAATGGTTTCAGCGATTGTTTTTTTTCTCTCACCAACTTGAAACATGATGCTGTGATTGCAGGTCTGTGGAATACAAAAGAATAAAAAGACAAAAGTTGCACAAACCTTCTGGAAAAGGTTAAATTTAGTCAACAAAGATTAGAGAAACTGGAGCTCATATCATTTATAACTTTTTAAGGGTAATTTCAATCAGATGGCAGTTGGATTCCTGATCTCATAGATTTTTTTTCATACAATGATTAAAAACA
Source organism: Perissodus microlepis (assembly GCF_051167445.1). Taxonomy (NCBI): domain Eukaryota; kingdom Metazoa; phylum Chordata; class Actinopteri; order Cichliformes; family Cichlidae; genus Perissodus; species Perissodus microlepis. The sequence goes on from NC_140480.1 coordinate 19,344,881, forward strand.
AAGTGAAGAAATTCTAAATGAGGAACTTACTGTTTTTCATATGACTGCCACATACATGTTTTCTAGCAGCTTAGATTTATATATATATACTACGAAGGAAGGGCTTTAGTATGTGCTTTCCAGGTTATGTCCAATAATTTCAGCAGAACTGAAGTTGTAGAAATATTTCAAGGACCACTGGTAGACAAAGGACAAGCACCAGTGCTCATAACAAAAGTTTAAGTTTTAAATATGTTTACAGATTCCTCCATGAACTGCTCTTGTGTTACCATGTAGGCATTGATTGGAGTCTGACAGCATTTCCAAATCACTAAAGATCTCGAAATCTGACTAATGTGAAGCTCATACAATAAATGGTTCATCATTTTCACACTTGAAGTTTGTCTCCAGAACAGGGGCTTTTTGTGCTACATTAAAGTCTTTATTATGTTTACAGTAAATATGCTTTTAATATTTTTTTGCAAAATAATCGCTGATGCTTCAGTCTGACTGCTGAGCTTTGTCTTGTCAGACTGGCTGCAGGACTTCCTCCTCTGTCGCCCGTCTTTAGCTCCTGGCTGCACTGCTGGAATCACCTGAGCAACAAGGTACACTCACTATGTCACATGGCATTTGATTCCTTAATGCCATTTTATTATTCCATGACCAATTCACTGGAACTCAAAATAGAGGTAATAGAGATGCTGATGGATGCAGAAGCTTTAGGAATGTTCAAATTAACAATCTGTAAAAGAAGGAATGCACTGACTGGTTCAGCAACACCAAAAGGCCTGAAATACCACAGAAGACAACTGAAGAGGCAGAATTCTTCCTTAGATCAGAAAAAACATTCACAGTATGTAGCCATGTCAAGAAAGGAGGCAGTCGGTCTATTACTGTCAAAATCTATAATCAAGAAACACCTTTGTGAAGGTAAATGCAGAGGGTTCACAAAAAAGTGGAAACCACTTGTACACTACAGTAGGATAGTGGAGAGTAAGCAGGACACTGCCTGTCAAATAGGGTGGAGGTAGTGATGCAGCATGTGCATGTATGGATGCCAAGGGAACAGGTCACTTGCTGATAGAAGTAGCAGGATGAACTGCGACGTGTACAGGCCTATGCTCTCTGCTCAGGCAAAGCATACTGCAAAAGCCAGTCAGAAGACCAGAGCTGGAGTTCCCCAGTGCACTATATATTTTCCTATATTCCTTCTCTTTGTCTCCCTCACGCCAGGGTCACCTCTTTAGAGGATCCAGTTTCTTTTTCCGCCGAGTGCCCTTGACCTCCATCGAGGACTAACATGGTCATCGCCACCACCTGCTGGGATGTTCTTCACCTCCTGCTCAGAAACATTTTCCAAAGATATTGATCCCTTCCTTTGTCATCAGCCTGCTGTATCCATCCAGACAGCCACGTGTAGCTGGAGCAGCAGAACCTTTTTTGAAGTATGAGAAGCACATTCATTGTTATGATTATACCAGCTTCTACTCCTTTCCTCCCTGCTTCCAAACAATGCACCAACTATGGGCACCGTTTTGTTGCTGAGACTCACAAAGACATTTTAGAAATGATTCTCACATGAAATGATTTATTTGACTGACTTGCAGTGAGAACAGTACTTCCAAATTGCACCAATATGTTTGTTGGTACCTCTGCTATAGTCTGCAGCACTTTAAATATCTCTGGTTGTTTTAAAACTTGTCATTTTGCTTGATTTTAGATGTTATTAATCCACTGCAGTGTTGAAGCTGAACAGATGATCTGTTTTCAGTTTCTTTGCAATTAAAAACCTTTGTCTTTTTCTTGATGTTGCTCTTGCAAACTGAGTTAAGAGGTAATGCTATTTTTTTAAGTAAAAAATATTTTCTTTAAAAGAGGTTGGAGAAATGTATGAAAGTCAAGAAGCTCAAGATATTATATATGCCAGAGTCTAATAAAACGGAGAAATATGATTTTGAAGTTTGTACAATGTTTTCTTTTTTATCAGTCAGCCTTTAAACCTTTAAACCTTCCACTCGAGTGGTTTAAAAACCTGTTAACAGTCTGTTAGTTCTGAAAGCGTCCATGTTCGCCGATAAATGTGACTGATAAATGAATTCTGCTTTATGTTTGTGACTCTAGTAACAACCCCACCTGCCTGTTTTTATTGATAAAAAATAAAATCTTTGCCACAACAGTGTTCACTTCATATTCAAAATGTGAAATATTATATAAGTTGTATACTGATGCTTTAAGATCCAATCTTAAGCAGTAAATAAGAACATATTGAGGGTTACTAGATATAGAATAATAGAATAGTAAAGAATAGTTCATTGCCTGGGCCACTTTTTTAAACATGAATAAATAACTCACCGTTTTTCTAAGGCAACAAGTTTACATACTTTTTGAAGTTCTCTGAACTAATGAGGTTTTACAGTGATGAGCAGATAATCCATAGGTAAGTTTAAATTAACTATTTGGCTTCATTAGCTTTCTAACAGCCTGATATTCTGAGGCTTTGTAATATAAACACTGTAATAAAGGTTGCGAGCTTGAGTGCTACAGAACATCAGAGCTGATAATAAATGACGCCTGTAGTGTTCCCCCAACACAGGACGGCTCTGTTTAAAAAGTCCTAACCTCTGATCAATCAATCAATCAAGACTTTATTCGCCACATGCAGGTTGCCCTGCAGTGAAATGTCCCCCCCCCCATACATACACAACACAGACATCACATGGGGTTACAGGTCGGAGATCGGTAGCGTTACAGAAAAAAACACTGAAATATACACTACAATGGGAAAGTACAAGAGGGAAAAAAGAGACCTCTACTCATGCTGGGCTCCTGGGAGGACAGCATGAGAACAGGAAACAAAAAAACTCCTCTGCACAAAAAGAAGCACATGAATGTCCACAGCACAACATTATGGAAGACGTGACAAGCCACAGGGTTGGGTAGGGGGTGAGGAATAGTTCGAAGCAACACAGCAGCCATCCTGCCCAGCGCTACCATTCCAGCGCGGGCTCAGACCCACCGTGTTCCCCAAGAGGGAGCAAGCATCGAAGGCGTTTGGAAAGGGAGGGGGGATGAGTGTGTCTGCGATCCTGTGGGACTTGAACAGTAAGTAGTATAGAGCCTGATGGAGCCCAACATTTACTACCTCTGTTGTCCAGTCGTCTACCCTGACTCGTCTGTTAAGAAAAGAAAAAGCCAGTAACACCTGTGCACTTGGTAATTAACTGGGCCCAGTTTAGTGGCCTGAACAGCAGGCCCTGAGGTTCTGTAACTTTTAAAAGGCTCCAGTAACCTGTAGGAGCTATTTAAACTGAGGATGAATATTCAGGGTTTGCTGTTTCACAAATGGTTAAAAAGAGAATGTCTACAATTTAGACTTTGGTGGATATTACAGGATATTTTATTAAAGCAGTTTGGCATGAGCAGAGCAGAAGCAGAGTCAAATAATAATAAATAATAAGCTGTTTGCATCATGGTGTTTCATATCCATGTTTTTAATCACAAGGTGGAGAATAATACTCAGACGAGACCCAGACACGGACAATGTCAAGGACTGGAGACTAGTTCGTGACATCGGTCATTCGACCATGGTTCTTCTTAGAAAGAAAATAACTACAACAACAGTGTTTAAGGGTTTCAGCACCTTTGTGTTTTTTGCATTTGACAGTGTTGTGATGGCTGCCTTTACAGCAAAACAGCACTCCTGCTTCCCAAGCTCTTCAAATAGCTGCACAAGCTGTCAAATTGTATTGTTTTGGTTTCAAAGATGAAGCGTTCTTTCCATAGTCTCACCTGCATCACCCCATTGTGTTCAGAGTGGAGGTAGGGCAGGTAGGTGATCTTTCCGATCCTTTTTGGATTTCCAGTGAGCAGTGGATAGGCAGCAGGTGAGTAGTAGCAGATAGCAGACCAGCTTCAGACAATCTGAGGAAGTAACAGGTTAGCGTGGGGAGTGATCCAAAGCACCGGTGACAGGAGACACAAGGAGCAAAACACTTAGCACAGAAAGTTACGAGGAGTTTAAAGCAAGCATAGAGGCCGATTTAGCAGTACAGAACATCTGACGACCTGGCGAACGTCTGAGGAGGTCCTAAATACATCCAGGGTGACTGCTGCAGATGACCAGGACCATGACAGATGTCACTTTGAGACAGATGCCCTCGATCCGTGTGACAATGATTGAAAAGATTTTAAGGTGCCAAGTCTATAAAGTTCTAATCTCAACAGGTTTGTCCAATAAGAAAAGATAGTTTCATAAGAAACTAAATTCACTTCCAGCCCTATTTTATTGAACAGGAAGCGTTTTCACAGGGTTACACATCCATAAGATAGGGGGTGTTTGCCGTGTGATGGAGTGATACTGTGGTTTAGTCTCAGGTCATACTGCTCATTGAACAAAAAACACACAAATCAGGTGTTAAAATGCTAAACCTTGGGTTTTACCTCCACTGAGAAATGAGCTGAATGTTAGCGGGAACGAACATCTCCAAAAACGTTGGAGCAGTTTTACACATGGAGTCTGTCTTGTTAGACTGACCAGAAGATTAGATCATTAATTTCTAGACTAGAAAATATTCATTAATATCAATTAATAATTAATTAAATGTTTAATAATAAAATTAACTGATATTTATTTAATTATTTATATATACTTTAATTGATGCCATATTTAATTAATACTTCATGATGTATTTATTTAATTCATTTTGGCACACATGGCCCTCTGTATTTGTCAGCCTGGCTAAAGCTCTGAAAACAAAGCCGGGGTAATTCCCATCTTATCTTTTTCAAGATATGTATTTACGAGTTACACCAGGGAGTCAAGTACTTGTGATTTGTGGATTTCTTTGTCAGTATCCAGATGTATGTAACACTAATAACACAACAGCTGACCTCTGTGAGAGCAGAGTTGAGGTGGCTGCTCTGCACTGTGTTGGCACATGAAGAAGATAACACTGGAGGGATTACATCCATACACTCAGTTACAGCACTTTCAAAAAGACATCTCCTATAATGTATTCCCCGCTGCTGTGTAATTCATTATTGTAAATTTAAAGTTATTAAGAAGTGATTATACAAAAGACGGTTTTCAGGAAACACTGTTAAATATTCAGTTTCTATCAGAACGAGAGCCAGAGTGTGATCTGAGAGGTGGGTGGGCTAATTTACACTTTGAGAGAGGCCAAGTGAGTCACAGTATGTTCAACACTGAGGCTGTCATTTTCAGCATCTACATATAACTATTTTATCTGAACTGTTCACTAAATTAGATAAAAGACAGATGGAAGAGTAAAAGAGTTCCTCTGTGTCCACTGTGAGTGTCCATCATTGAACAGCGCGGCGGCTGACCACACCAGCTGTCTGCCACTTACAGTGTAGTTTTGACCTCAATAGGTCACATGACAGGGTGAGGCAAGGTCTCACAGTGTTTTCACCTGAAACCTCAGGTGATCATTACAGACGCCTTTTTCACTCCTTGGCTCAAGTGACGAGGCTCATGATTAATAGTGGGCCAACAATCCTCTTAAGAGACAACCCCCACTAGGGTTTTTTTTTTTAATTTAATTTGTATTTGCATTTTTTTAATCATCTATAAGAAGATGTACATTGAAAAAACTGTGTGAATAATTTCATATTTTAACTTATTAAATGCATCTAAGACTAAATCAGTCAGTGAATGTATTACAGCTCTGAGACTTCAGCCCTAGGATGTCAACATCATGATAGTGCTGCTTTGCTGGGACCTCAGCAGCTCATTAAGATCCACTTAGTGCTGACGTCACTAAGCTGCTTACTGCTGCAGGTGAATGGAGGAAGGAACTGAAAAAGATTTGTTTACACTGATGTAAGACTCAAGTCTAGTAGGCAACAGCATGAGCACTATTTTATTGTAGATAGTAAATTACCTGACTGATTACTGACAATCCGGATTTTGGATTTTGTGGGCTGCCATGGAGTGCAGTGGCAAGGTAACTGCTGCTTGATTCATACAGGATGAAGATTTTGTTTGTTGAAAAAATAAATAGGTCAGGAATACAATTAAAAGGCTCCAGTGTTTAATCCATTATGTGGCAGCACGTTTTCACAGCAGACACCATGTCATAGTGAGTGAAACAATAACTTCAGATACAAAAATTAGGATGTTTTAATGGTGTGTTTGACCTAAATTCAGCAGCACAGTCAGGACTTCTACTCCTTTTCTTACAGCCGTAAGCAGTGCTTCCATTTTCGTATTACACTGTGAGATAGTAGCAACAGAAGATAATTTTAGTCTTTGTCTTACAAATGTTTTGCATAAACACTGTTTTACAACAAGTGATTCAAAATTTATGTAAAATAATAAAGTTTGATCAGTCTTAAACTATCAGTAAAGAAGTAAAATTGATGCATTAATATGTGGATTAGTAGTTTTTTAAGATGGTCTGCGTTTAAGTATTTAAACACTTTTATACAGCATGCCATGCAATTTTGTGTAAAGTTGTGTTACACATCATAGGACCTGTGTACATTCGTACTATATATGCTGATGTATTTGACTGTACAGCAGAAGCAGCCAGAGGCGGAGCCAGACATTTGAAACACCCGGGGCTTAGCCCTAAAGGGTAGTATGCATGTGGGATTTTTTTTTTTTTTTGGGGGGGGGGTGTTAGAAATGACTGAAAGATTAATTGGCTCTGTTTTGAGTTTTGTTCAACAAAGAATGACTTCATATAGGGAAAAATATATATCACATATGCAGGACACCTTAAACTAGTTTTTTAATTAAGCAGCAAGGCAGAACAAAGTCGGGGCTGTATCAAGACTAGGGATGGGTATTTATAAGATTTTCACGATTCCGATTCCATTTTCGATTCTGTTTAACGATTCGATTCTTTATCGATTCTCTTATCGATTCTTTTTTTAAAAAAAGGAGAACACTAAGGTCGATTAGCTTAGAACTTTGTTTTATATCTTCTCTTTGAACAAGATAGAAATTTAGCAGTAACATGGCCTTACAAACCCAACAGTGAGATCTTAAGAGATCCAGCCTATGGCTCTTCAATGGGGTGTCACAGGGTCCCCGGGGAAAAAATTGTAAATGTAAAACAATAAAATAAATATTCTTCTGTAGCAATAACAAAGTATAACATAAATTATTCTGTAGCAATTACACAAGAATATCCAGTAATGTCCCTGCCTACAATTAAACACATTCACTTACCGAAAATCGGGGGCATCTGCTGTAGCAAATGGGTGCAAGCCTTTCACCACAAACTTAGTCACTGCTCGGTGACATTCGTCTATCCTGGCCTGAAAGGAGACGCTACCGGTAGACTGCAGCGACAACTGCCAGCGAGCGCCAGCCAGACTGTCTGTCTCTCTCATCATGGTCACCTAAATGCACAGTAATGGCAGGTTTTGTAATAAGGCAGATCGCGCTAACATAATATGCACTGTTAGTTGATTATTTACCTGCCGCATTAACGGGAGAGGACGTGCAAACGTTACCGCTGCTGCTGGGTTGAGATTCACGAGTCCGGAGCAGAATTAAAATCACGACATCCATTTAAGGTTATCGCGTGTTTTGTGAGCAAATGCTTTTGCATATTCGTAGTGTTTCCTCCCTTAAATGAAATATCTACTTTGCAAGTATTGCAAGTTGCCCTGTTGTCATCTGTTCTCGTAAAGTATAACCAAACTTTTGAGCGTTTAAGCCGCTTAGGCGTCGTGTTTCCTGCCAGGTAAATGACGGTCCGCAACGTGATGACGTCATTCGGGGCGACTGGAATCGATAAGGGAATCGTTTGCAAAAATGGCAAACAATTCCAAGGAATTGAAACAGTGGGAACCGGTTCTCAACAAGAACCGGTTTTCGATACCCATCCCTAATCAAGACACGAGGACTAAACCCCAATTCAACCAGACCCAGAACTGATCCGGAATTAAAACAGGACTACAACAGTTCAAAATCAGGATTACTGAGGACTTAACCAAGACAGAACCACAATCAGAACTAGATGATAGTAGCACTAAAAATCATCATAGACCTGCACTACACTTATTTTTTTAATTCTGCCAAAGTACACTATTTAGATTGAGAAAAGTTTATATAATTATTTAGCCTTGTTGTGCAAACAAGCCTGCATAACTTAATAAATGTAGAATTTCAAAAATAGTAAACCTAAAAAGAAACACTAGGTACGAGATACATGAGTACCTATGATACGGTGATACTTTTGGTAAACAACCATTTGACTAACATGTGTGTCTCACCTGCTCTTGTTCCATCTCTGTTCTGTCCTCATTCTCCATCTCCCTCTCTGTTCCTCTCTCTCCCTCTTTGTGCTGACAATCATCAAATATACAGTTGAAACCAGATATTTACACACTCTTCAGATCAAAACACAAACACTTTTTTAATTGTAACATCAAATCAGACTAAATGTTTATTTTTTTTTAGATTGATAAATATATTATTTATCAATAACATATTTGTTAACTTTAAGAGTAAAGAGAGAAACTATCTGTATGTCTTAATTGTAAATGGCACCAAATTGTATTCATAATTGAGCCACACTTATGGAGCTCCACAGTTCTTTTTCTGGTGTTTTGGTTGATATCTCTTAATTTTCCCATTTCAAAGAAACAGGCTCTGTGTTTTGCCTTATATGCATCCACAGGTGTGCCACCAATTTACTCACATGGACTCTACTAACCTATCAGAAGCTTCTTCAGCTCAGAATGGAATCGTCTGGAGTTTCTTATTAATTAACAATAAACTTAGTGTATATGTACTCCTAAATTTGATGAAAGTGATAAAAAATAGACAGCTCTGTCTCTCTTTATTCTGACATTTAACTTATTCAAAAGATATTTCAATATTTATTTATCCAAAACAAAACAAGTTTACTCTAAATTGATGTTGTACAGTAAAAAATTGTTCTTGTGTTTTCCATAAAGTGTATGTAAATATCTGGTTTAAACTGTGAATATACTGCTGTGTATTGAAGTTCCTCTTGTTTTGCATAGAAATATACTGAACAACATACAAAGCATAATATATAAAATACTATCAGAGTTTTTTCTTTGAAAGAAGCCCCTTATGTCCATTCTTGTATATCAGTGCATTACTGAAACCGATTTATTTAGCCGTGGAGGGTAACAACTGAAAATATGAAATAAACACACATGTAAGCTAAGACTCTCTAAAGAAACAGAATTTTTTTTTGTTTGGCTTTTCATTTCGCCATTTGTTGATTCACTTGAAGAGCAAGTAACGTAATATTGGTCAAGTGATCAGTTTGATATCAATCTTTCGTGATACACCGTCATATTTACATTATTTGTACGGTACGAATGATTTGCTTTGGTACCTGGTCAAACTTAAACTCTCCTTAGTATGGCTGGCTCCGTTTCTCCAACAGCGCACTCACAGGCAGCAGCTGCCCCGCCCTCTCGCTCAGTCGCTTAGTGCCTGAGCTCGGATCATACCAATATCAGGGGGGATTCACGCACAGTCGTAAATTCCCACAGTGTGCACTATGTGCTTCGAATATTGTGTGTACTTTTTGTTTTATACAGTTGTCAGCCAGGCATCTAACTATGAAAAAATTACACTCCAAAAGACCCCGGGCTTCTGACAAAACAACCCGGGCTTAAGCCCAGTAAGCCACCCCCACGCTCCGCCCCTGGAAGCAGCACTCCTGACATGACAGGGATTAGACTTTAATTTTATTACAGGCTTAGCTATAATAATAGTTAGTTTAGAAGCTATAGCACTGCAAATGAAAGAGCAAGCACACAAATACATATAAACTATATAAAATAAACTTTATTATAATTACTATTATTTTTAATTTCTTTCCTTCACCCTGTCACATACACAATGATACAATGCTTTCATCTACACTGATAACACTTTGAAAACAAGTCAAGAAACAGAGGATGTCATATTGTTAAATGGAAGGTAAAAGTATCAGCCTACAGATGGATGAGATCAGAGAAAACAAATCAAAGTGAGAAAGAACACGGCACCAGTGGTGGACCTGCCAGTTCGGGTATTCTGTGTCAAATGCCAGCTGGGCTGCATGGTACCAGGCAGTGGGCACAGGGCCCATTATAGGATGTCAAGCCCACAGGCCACCCACATGAAGTCACTGGTTGGTGGGAGACATTACTGGCCTTCTGGTGGTCATTTTGTAGGACTATGGCAGCACTCACCCAGTTCCTGCTTGCAGAAAGAGGCAGATACCAGTACTGCTGATGGGTTTTTACCTTCTATGAACATGTCCAGCTCCCCTGTATGCTCTTGAGTCTGTTCAGGGAGACACAGCAAACCTTGTTTGCCTTGTTTGTACCATCCTGGAGGAGGTGAACTGCCTGTTCAACCTCTGTGGGGTCCAGGTATTGCCTCATGCTACCAGTGGTTGCACTGACCCTAGGCAAATGTAAAACTAATCAAAAATAGTCAGAAAATATGAAGAGGGACAGATGTATTCATATTTTGGGAGTTGTCTCAGTGCTGCCCCTCTAGTGCACCTGTTGTTAATTTCATTAACACCAAAGTAGCTGAACCTGATTAACCACCCCCTCTGCTACTTAACTAACCAGATCAATAGATATATTTACACATGCCAATCGATGCATCAGGGATCAATCCATCAACGATAAACAACCTGCATCCATCCATTCAAAGTTTACACAATATTTCAATTAGAACTACAGTGCAATTCTTCTGCATTTCTTCTTATAGTGCAAAATAACCTCTTTGTTCACCTAAAAAGTCTTGAAGCCATGTCTGAGTGTGTCAGCATCTAACTGCAATACTTCAGTCCTCCATGAAACACTTCTGTCACTCTGATGTGCTCTCTGGGGTTTGATCAGCTCACTAAGTTTGTCCATTTTGTTAAATATACACCTCACATTCCTGATGATGCTTGCTGAAACAGCTCGATTGACATCTCATTGTTTGCTATGAAGTTCCTCCAGGATTACGATCCTCATTCTGGGTACCACAACAGTCAGAGCAATCAGCTGTTGCTGATTTCTGTTTCCAAGAGAGTAAGGGAAAATGAGTAGCAGCCTGGTAAAACTTGACTTAACCAGTCAAGGTAGTGCAGGTTTTCTTCTAAATGGAAGATTGATGCTTTGATCCCTTGCTCCTGGGCAAGATACTGTACACCATGTTTCCACAATCCATCCATCAGTGAGTGTGTGAATCTTAGACAAAGCAAAGGCATATATTGAAAATGCTGTGCTGATGCATGAACGAGGTTTGCAGCTAGAGAAATAAAGTGCTACATAACTACAAAATATCAAAAGAAAATGTAACTTTTGCATGAATCAAAATGATCGAGAGAAATGAATGTTATCAAGTGATAAAGTTATTAGAATAAAAAATAGCTTCAAGAGAGCTCCAAATTTGATCTTTTTACCCACACACAGTTTTAGGAGGGTTGTAACATGATTAAAAAGGGATTTTTCCTCTTCCAACAGTAATTATCAATCTTCTCTTTCTGTCTTATAACAATAGGTGACGCCCCAGCTGATGATCACAGTAGGGACAGCTGTGATTGGCTCGCTTCAGTTTGGCTACAATACTGGCGTCATCAATGCTCCTCAAAATGTGAGAGTTTCATTGTCTGAATGAAGAATGTAAAGGAGGAAAAAATATACATATTTGAAAATGTGTGAGAACAAATGGAATTAGAATAGCGATACAGTAGTTAGTTTCACTGATAAAGATCAACTCTTTTTTTTCAGTTAAGGTTTTGAAGCTGAATCTATGTGTTATATTTACTGTTTTCACATGTATTAATTTATGTGGCTTAAACAGGCCCATCTCAAACAAACGCATCAGTGTTAAATGCTGTTAACACATAGTGAAAAGTTCCGATGACTTAAAAGAACATTTTTATGAAATCACAATGCCAGTAGCACTCCACACGATGACTTCAACAGGGTTAGCAGTTGTCCTCTGAGACCCACCACCCTGCAAGTAGATAGCCAGTGGTCACTCCAGCCTCTGCAACTCAGCTGCCTTTAAGCTGTGGCATATAATAGGCCCTGGCCTGCACAGAGAGACAAAATAACACCTCCACTATATAATTCATAGCACAAAACCCATCAATCCCAAATATATCAGGTTTCATCACATTACATACCTGCACAGAGAGACAAAATGACACGGCAGTGTTTGTAGTGTGGGCTATAAGTAGACCAGTGTATCAGTGCAATCAATTACACCTGCCTAGTAGTCCAACCACACTACAGCCATTGGCTCACCAGAAATGTGACACACACACACACACACACACACTCCCAACCCAGTGCAACTTCACACAATAATATGGAGATGAATTAATACAGGCACATTAGTTTACCATGTTACACTCTGGGTCCCTCCTGAATGACTGAACTTCTCACCTTATCTCTAACGCTGATTGCAGAAAACTAATTTTTACTGTGTGTATCTGCAATCCGATTCTATCGGTCATTACCCAGAGCTTGATGCCATCAGTGAGAGTAGGGACATAGAGTGACCGGTAAATTGACAGCTTTACTCAGCGCTCTTCATCTCAAAAGACCAGTAAAGCACTCAAATCTGCAGTGGCGTGGAATCTCATTACCTCCCCCCTTACATGTGACCAAGAACCAGAAATACTTAAACTTCTCCACATGAGCCAACAACTTCCCGACCCTGAGTGGGCATTCTACCCTTTTCCTGCTGAGAACCATGGAGTTACATTTGGAGGTGCTGATTCTCTTTCCCACTGCTTCAAGCCACCACCTGGTTAAGGCAAGAGAACCATGTCATCTACAAAAAGTAGCCACAAGATCCTGTAGAAGGCTTCTACCAAAGTAGAAGCCTTCTGCCACTTGGCTCCACCTACAAATTCTATACTATACTATACAGTGTGAGTAGAGCACCCCTCCTGAGTTACCTGACATTTAGCCAGAACTGCTTTAACCTCCTAGAACCCTGCGTCCACATATTTGGACATCACATTTTGGGTTATTTAGACCAAAATACTCAATTTTGCTCTACAAGGGCCTGATATCCACTTGCGAGGACATTATACTGCCACTGTTCTATCGAAATTTTAAACGAATATCCTCATTTGTGGCTCTCATTTTTCTTAGAAACAAAAATCAGGTAAAAAAAAAAAATCTGGTAATTCTTTGTTTTTACATTCATCGGGCCCCAATATGCCCAAATATCAAAAAGAAATTAAAAATGCATGCTGTGGAAGACTTTGGGTCTTAGGAGGTTAAGGCTGAAGAAAAATCATCTTTAAATTGTCACTGGGTCCCAGTGTTTGTGAGTTTCTTTGTATTTTGTTATTCATTTGTGTTCTTCATTTCAGCTTATCTAGCTAAATTCTGTCACACCTAGGTTACAGTTCATGGTTTATCAGGTTCCCCTTGTGGCTCACCCCTGTGTTTTAGTCTCCCTTATTGGTTAGTGTATCTAATCTGTCATGTCATGTCTGCGTCTTTTTATGGTTCCTGTTTTACTTTGAGGGGGTCTTGGGGTCCATGTTCATTGTTTTAGTTTCACTTCCACTGTGGCATCATTAGGTTCATTCTTGTCAGCTGTTTTCCCATGTGCCTCCATTTCCCCTAATAACCTTATGTGTGTGTTTAAGTCCTCTGTCTTCCTTTGTTCTGTGTCTGTGTTCTGCGTTACCTCCATCATGTCACAGTTCTCATAGTCATTATCTTGTTTCAGTCATAGTAAAAGTCATGGTTTTCCCAGTGTGTGTTTAGATTTTCCCTCATTTTGTTTGTTGTGTTTTATGTTTGTGAGTTTCAACCCCAAAATAAAGGCTCGCTTTTTGTTCAAGTTTAGTTTTGGCTCCTCATCTGTGTCTGCACCTAGTCCTCCTCACACACTCCACACGGTCTGCCTTTGCAGGCCGTGACATAAATGTAGCTACATACATGCGTATGAGGTATCATGTTCACCAAGTTAGAATGGTATCAGAAGGATAATGACTGACTGTATTACTCTTACATATGACCTGTTGATGAAAGTTCTGGAGAGAAAGTTAAAGACCACCCAAGTCATGAAGTCTGAAAGAGTTGGAAATATTAGACTCTGGAAATTAAATGACAACGCAGTGTATCCAATATTTGTCTTCGTATTTCACCCTGAGCGTAAAGTATTAAATCACTAAGGGTCACTAAGCAAAAGTTGGGATTAAAGTGCTGTTGTGTACATAAGAGCTACTTCACTTTACTTTAATCTGTCTTTATGTGTCTTACAATAAGACTGTTACTGCGTACTGTTTTATGTTTTAGATCATTGAGAGCTTCTACAATGAGACATGGAGCAGCAGGTTTTCAGAGCCCATCCCTCAGACCACTCTAACAGCTCTGTGGTCTCTCTCTGTGGCCATCTTCTCTGTGGGAGGGATGTTTGGCTCCTTTTCTGTCGGTCTCTTTGTTAACCGCTTTGGCAGGTATGACTCTCTCCGTTGCTAACAAGATCTATATACATCCATTTTTTTTTTAAATTAAATTTAAAAATTAATTTTTTTTTACAGTTTTCTTATTAAAGAGCATTTATGGTAAATTATTTTTTAAAGGAGGAACTCCATGCTCATGGCCAATGTGCTTGCATTCATTTCTGCAATATTTATGGGATTCTCCAAATTGGCTGCTTCCTTTGAGATGCTCATTATTGGACGTTTAATTGTGGGTGTCTATTCTGGCCTGTCCACTGGTTTTGTGCCCATGTACATTGAGGAAATCTCACCCACATCTCTCCGGGGAGCATTAGGAACGCTGCATCAGCTTGGTGTAGTGATCGGCATTCTCATGGCACAGGTGAGAGCCTTACATTTTTAACCACAAATACTCCCACCATTTACCAGTTTGAGTAACAGTTGATTAATAAGATTGCGTATAATCACTTTCATAAGTTCCTAGATAATGACATATTTTTTGTGATTTTTGCCTCTGTACACTCTGCACACCACCACAGGAGAGTCCAGTGTTACAGGGCTATACTCTGCTCACATTCAGCCAAATGCTGTAAAAATATTCATTATCCACGTGCATTGTTTCGCAGTGTAGACCGCAAAAGCCACCCAAGTGTTATTCAAGGCAAAGAAACTGTATTCGCTATGACCAAGAGAGTCACCTGATTTCAATCCAATAGATTGTGCTTTTCAGTTAATGAAGACAAAATGAAGGCACAGATGCCAACAAACAAGGCAGCTGCAGTGAAGGCCTGGCAACGCATTGACAACACTGCAGTTTCTACAGGATAAGACACAACTATACTGTAGATAATTTTAGTAACTTCCAGGTAAACAGTAGAACAGCACCACCAAGGCTGGAGATGGGACAATACTGGAAGAGCATATGGGAAAAGGACGCAACACATAGCAGCAATGCTCAGTGGCTAGTGGATCTAAGAGTAGACCACAGCAACCTCCCTGAACAGGGTCCAGTAACCATCACACTGGCAGACATCCAAGAAAGGATCTCCAATATGAAGAGTCAGACAGCACCAGGCCCCGACATAGTTCACGCCTACTGGCTGAAGAAGCTGACTGCACTCCACAAGCGTCTGGCAGCAGAAATGAACCAGTTGCTAGTGGATGAGAGACACCCAGAACGGCTAACCGAAGGCCGGACAGTCCTGATCCTCAAATACCCCCAGAAGAAACCGGTCCCATCCAATTACCAGCCAATAACCTGCCTCAGTACCACATGGGGGTTCTTGTCAGGCATCATAGTGGCTAAGCTGGATAGGCACATGGGTCAATACATTAGCAGGGCAGAGAAAGGAATTGGTAAGAATACCAGAGGCACAAACTACCAGCTACTGGTAGGCCGAGCAGTCAGCCAAGACTGCAAGACTGACCAACCTATGCACTGCCAGGATTGATTACAAGAAGCCCTATGACTCGATGCCCCATACCTGGATCCTGGAACTATACAAGATCAACAGGACCCTAAAAGTCTTCATCAGGAACTCAGTGGACAAGCAGAAGAAGACAGCCGTAGTGATAGACGTAGAGATACCAAATGACAGCAAGATTAAGAAGAAGGAACACAAGAAGCTTGAGAAGTACCAAGGGCTCAGAGAAGAGCTGGAGAAGATGTGGTCCCAGTGGTAATCAGAGCACTACATGCAGTCACTCCCGAGCTAGGCGAGTGGCTCCAGCAGATCCCAGGAAATACACTGGAGATCTCTATCCAGAAGAGCACTGACCCAGAAACAGCTAAGATACTGTGCAGGACCCTCAAGCTCCCCGGCCTCTCGTAGAGGACCCGAGTTTGAAGGATAGACCGCCCGCAGGGACGAGAGGGGAATTTAATTTTTAAAAAATATATAAATGCTGACACTTCAAGCATTTGATGTCGTTACTAATTTACTGTTGTGCATATTCCAAGTCTGAAAGGGGCTTTCAAATAAGGAGTGTATTGTATACATTGTTTAGATTTTTGGACTTGAATCCATCATGGGGAATGCATCCCTATGGCCCCTCCTACTGGGTTTTACTCTGCTACCATCTGTGCTGCAATGTGTCCTGTTGCCTCTCTGTCCTGAGAGCCCCCGATACCTCCTCATCAACTGCAACGAGGAGAACAAAGCCCGCGGCGGTAAGATGAACACACTGTCATGAGAGACGAAGAAAAAATCAAATGCAATCAGACAGGAACATTTGGGGATTATAGATTACAGTACAAAGAGGCAGGCATGTTCTCAAATGTCCTGACTCCCAATGTCTAAAACTAAAAATTGCTATTCATTAGAATAAACACAGAAGAATACACACATAGACACATTCACGTTCAGACACTCAAATACACAATAGAGACTCATTGTAAACAACACCTATATCTGAAGTTACACAAATAAATCTTCTTTTATCCACACAATTTCTGCCAAAACCATCTAATATACTGCTAGACAGTTGTAACATAACATCATAGATATAACTACTGTCTTCCAGTCCTAATTAAACTACGGGGTACTGATGAAGTGAGTGAGGAAATGGAGGAGATGAAGGAGGAGAGCCAGCAGATGATGAAGGAAAAGGAGGTGACCATCCCTGAACTTTTCCGCTCCCCCGTGTACCGCCAGCCCATCTTTGTTGCCATCATGCTGCAGCTGTCACAGCAACTGTCTGGTATCAATGCTGTAAGTCAAATGAGCAAAAGAGAACTTGTGCATTCTATTGTAGTGAATGCCATAGAGTATAAAACAAAGGGTATAAGATAAAATGTTTTACATCTCTTAAGCTACATAGATTACAAATGACCTGAACAATAACTTTAACGACCATTAAGTAATGAGATCCTATTTAGTAACATGAACTACTGCGCTACTACTGTACTACTACTACTACTAAAATGATTAGTCATAACTCATGTTCTTGAAATCATTATTCATTAACAGTGCATTCGAGTTGAAGTGCAAGGTGTAGAGAAGAAATTCATGCACAGAAAGATATAAAGTGCAAGTATCGCACCTGTGTCTTGTGTCTGTCATCTTCTGTAGGTGTTCTACTACTCAACTATGATCTTTGAGCGAGCAGGCGTGTCCCAGCCTGTCTATGCAACTATCGGCACAGGAGTGGTCAACACTGCATTCACAGTTGTTTCTGTAAGTTGCAAAAGAACAAGTTGAAACAAAAAAATAAGCTCTATGTATATATACATATATATATCCTATATATATCCTAGGAACAGCTAAAATACTGCATAAGCTCCCAGGCCTCTGGTAGAGGACCCAGGCCTTAAGGATAGACTGCCTACAGGGACGAGAGGGTAATTTTATATTCCAGAATGAGAGAATCTCGGTCGGAGGGTAGGCGGCTAACAGAGGTGTGCAACAGTATCATTAGAGACAGGTCCTGTATGAATAAGATACATAACTGTACATAACTGAGGATCTATAAACTGCCAAACAAAATACCAGAGGTCAAAAGAATAAATAGCCTGTCCCCCAAAGACCTATCCAGGGTACAGTCCCAGCTGCATGGGAACAGTAGTACAAGAGCAGACCCATGAAGAGCTAATACTGAGCAATGTTGGAAAAACACACAGGAGGAAGGAATTCTCGTGGAAGACCTAAACCAGTACCAGGTGGATAGCTGGGGAAAATGATTAAGGAAGAGAAAAGATTTTGGTATACCGCGGTGTTCTTTTTAGCCTCCAGAGCTGTAAACTGGCTACATTTATTAAATGTATCATTTACACTAAGGAAGGCTGAGTACCTAAACATGTAACACACTGAGCAGGAAAGTGCAGCTAGCTAGTTGGTTATGAACTAAGCTAAGCTGACAAATCCCTAAAGTCACAGTGAATGAATACTGTGAATATTAGATAGATTCAACAGAGAGTGTGCTTTGAATAAGGCACATGAAGATTAAACTAATAATAATAATAATAATAATAATAATAATAATAATAATAATAATAATAATAATAATAATAATAATAATACATGTTATTTAAAGGCGCCATCCTCCTGCAAGTCCACCACCCGCAGGAGGCGCCATAGGGGTCGGGTGCATTGTGTGGTGGGCGGCAGCCAGGAGTGGAGGCCCTGGTGGACTGATCCAAGACTGGCATTTGGGACATGGAATGTCACCTCTCTGGTGGGGAAGGAGCCTGAGTTAGTGCGTGAGGTTGAAAGTTCCTGGCTAGATATAGTCAGGCTCACCTCAACGCATGGCTTGGGCTCTGGAACCAGTCTCCTGGAGAGGGGCTGGACTCTGTCTCAGTCTGGAGTTGCCCCTGGCGAGAGGCGGCGGGCTGGGATGGGTATTTTAATATCTCCTTGGCTTACTGCCTGTATGTTGGGGTTCCTCCAGGTGGATGAGAGGGTTTGTTCCCTGCACCTTTGGGTCGGGGAACAGGTCCTGACTGTAATCTGCGCTTATGCGCTGAGTGGCAGCTCAGAGTACCCAGCCTTTTTAGAGTCCCTGGGTGGGGTGCTGGAAGATGCTCCGCCTGTTGTCCTAATGGGGGACTTCAATGCTCACGTGGGTAACGACAGCGAGAACTGGAGGGGCGTGATCTGAACCCAAGTGATGTTTTGTTATTGCACTTCTGTGCAAACCACAGTTTGGCCATAACGAACACCATGTTCGAACATAAGAGTGTCCAAAGTGCACGTGGCACCAGGACGCTCTAGGCTGCAGGTTGATGATCAATTTTGTAATCATATCACCAGAGCTGCGGCCATATGTTCTCGACACTCGGGTAAAGAGAGGGGCTGAGCTGTCAACTGAACACCACCTGGTGGTGAGTTGGATTAGACGACGGGGGAGAACACTGGACAGACCCGGTGCACCTAAACGTATAGTGAGGGTGTGCTGTGAACGCCTAGCAGGCTGTGCTAACTGTGCCGTGGCCGCAAGGTGGTTGGTGCCTGTCGTTGTAACCCCTGAACCAAATGGTGGACACCAGAGGTGAAGGGAGCCACCAGGCTGAAGAAGGAGTCCTATTGGGCTTGGCTAGCCCAATAGGACAAGCGGAATGTGGCTCCGGCAGTGGCTGAAGCAAATACTCAGGTGTGGGAGGAGTTCGAAGAGGCCATGGAAAGAGACTTTCAGACTGCCTCGAAGAGATCCTGGCAAACCGTCAGGCGACTCAGGAGGCTGTAT
Organism: Perissodus microlepis; assembly: GCF_051167445.1. Classification (NCBI taxonomy): domain Eukaryota; kingdom Metazoa; phylum Chordata; class Actinopteri; order Cichliformes; family Cichlidae; genus Perissodus; species Perissodus microlepis. The sequence continues at coordinate 19,364,473 of NC_140480.1, forward strand.
GCGGTACTGGAGCGCTACTGACTTCGACTGCGAAAATTGTTGGGCGGTGGAAGGAATACTTCAAGGAACTCCTCAATCCCACTGACATGTCTTACAAGGAGGAAGCAGAGTCTGGGGATGAGGGGGATGACCTGCAAATTTTGGGGGGTGAGGTCACTGAGGCAGTTAAACAACTCCTTAGTGGCAGAGCCCCTGGTGTGCATGAGGTCCGCCCTGAGTTCCTGAAGGCTCTGGATGTTGTAGGGCTGTCCTGGCTGCCACGCCCCTGCAATGTTGTGTGGAGATCAGGGGCAGTACTCCTGGACTGCAGACCGGGGTGGTGGTCCCCATTTTTAAGAAGGGAAGAAGGGAACTGGAGATCAACAGATGGATTGGTGCTGCGGCTGCAGTGATGCAGACGCTGTACCGGTCTGTTGTGGTGAAGAGAGAGCTGAGCGTAAAAGCGAAGCTCTCAATTTACCGGTCGATCTACGCCCCTACCCTCACCTATGGTCAGGAGCTGTGGGTAGTGACCGAAAGAATGATATCGCGGATACAAGCAGCGGAAATTAGCTTATTCTGAAGGGTGCCTGATTTCTCCCTTAGGGATAGGGTGAGAAGTTCAGTCACCAGAGAGGGGCTCAGAGTAGAGCCGCTGCTCCTCCACATTGAAAGAAGCCAGTTGAGGTGGTTCGGGCATCTGACAAGGATGCCTCCTGGGCAATGTTCCCTCTAATTTAACTAACTCCCTGAGCGGTCCCTTGGACCACTGTGAGCAACATTAGACGTGTGCACTGTGGTCACGCCAGCATCGAATCCATCCAAGTTACATGGTTTATTAAAATAATCAAATTACAGCATTTACATTTATGTTAGACTACTTTTAATTAACTGCTTTAGCCCACTTACAATGAGAATTTAAAAAAAAATCTTGTTCATGACCTGTGTAGTATGTTAACACTATTACAAGTAAAAATAACTTGAACTCCAATTTTGAAAACAAAACTTTCTTTCTTGTTTTGTTTTTTTTATAAAGCTCTGACTTGTATTATGAGTCTGTGGTCTGGGAGAGAGTCCTGTAACTCTCTGTCTGCAAAATACAGTATATAATGAGCAATGCTGGGCAATTAATTATATAGTTACTTCTTCAAAAAAGTAACTGAGTTATGCAAACAACAAAGTTTTTTGCAGCTGTTTACCTAAAAATGCAGCCAAGGCGTTTTTTAAAATAAACATTTTAAACTATTTACAGAACAATCAGCTGTTCTACATCAAATTTGATGCCACACAAATTATTTGTGCCACTCCAAAAATAATTTCTGTCCACTATGAGATAAAGGAGAACATCAAAAGCCTGATACCTGCAGGCCTGACAACAGGAGATGTATCACTCCTGTAACACCTGTAACATTCAGTAGTCGTCGTATTGTTCTGACACACACAACAAAACTATTTACTACACTACACACTAACTACACAAGATTTGCCCTAAATGTCGCAAATCTCTCACATCTCAAAACACCGCAGTCACTCCTAAAACTTCCCCTTCCCTAAACAACTATGTGCCATGTTGCCATAACATTTTCTGATTGGTCGACATGGTACATTTTACGACCAATAGGAAAGGGTGGGGAGTTTTCTTGGATTTGGCTTTGACCGTTTCTTCCCGCAGTAAATATAAACAACGATAGTATTCAGGAAGAAAACCAAACATTGCATATATTTTTATCTCTGGTTTTACGTGGCCTATCAACACAATTTAAAAACTGGTATAAAGTCAACACTTTTTCCGTCAATTGTTCCGTCTGTCCTGCTCACATCTCCAATAGTTGTACACGTTGTCATTAATGTGGCTTCACTCCACATCAGCCACGCCGCTTTGCTAGCTAAAACACCGGTGTCGGCACATAAGGACGCTGTCATAGACGAAGTTGATTAGCTGCCTATATACGAATGTGAATCGCGTAATTGGCTGGACTATGGGATAAGGTGACATCGTTCTAATCCCATACTGGAGCAGCCAGTCACTTACTGACTAACACTGCAAAACAGAATTGTTAAAGTATTAATTTTAATTTCAATTCAGGTTAGATTTTTTTTTAGTGCGCAACGCAGATTTTCTGTGCACAGAGACCGTGCCAGCAGTGCGCAATTGCGCACGCGCGCAGTTTAGAGGGAACATTGCTCCTGGGCGCCTCCTGGGTGCGGTGTTCCAGGCATGTCTCACCGGGACGGGCCCGGTGCACACCCAAGACACACTGGAGAGATTATATCTCTCGGCTGGCCAGGGAACACCTTAGTGTTCCCCCGGACAAGCTAGAGGAGGTGGCTGGGGTTGAGGGAGGTCTGGGCTTCTCTACTTAGGCTGCTGCCCCGCGACCCAGCCCCGGATAAGTGGAAGAAGATTAATGGATGGATGGATGGATGGATGGATGGATGGATGGATAATATGAAATAAGATGTTATCTAAAAGTTTCAATGAAACGGGCTACACAGATAAACAACACAAACACCACTGTGCATTGCAACGGGAACAGGAAGTGACACTGTGTCGCAGAGAGAGCCAACACCAAGTGAAACTACCCAATGAATAAGAGAAAGGAAATCTGATTTTATTAAATGAAATATGGCATCACAGAAGTTCTGGCACAATCTTGTGCTTTTAATGTGTAACATTATAACATATAATGGAGTCATTATATGCTGGAGTCAGTGTCCGATGACCTCGAGTCACTGAGCGCAGCACAGGCATCACATGTCCTATCTGTGGTTTGGCGAATTAAGGTTTGCGTGAAGCCCAAGTCCACTTGTGGCTCTCGTGAACCCCCTTGGCATCTTACTAGAACGCTATATGTTCCTCTCAGCAACACAGAATACTGGACTGAACGTAGCATCTCGAGCTGGTGCTGGTTCACCACCACCTACTCTGCTGCATAGAGGCTAGCTCTGCTACCATCTTTCCCAGTGCCTGGACTGGCTGCGTGGGTTGTGGGTACATCATGTTGCACTGAGTTTTAAGTTTTATTCCATATATTTTGGGGGATTTTTTAAGTACTGTTGAACAGTAGATGATTATATATTACTGTTTTTATGATGGTTTCCTTGGGGCATTTTAAATATTAATTTTTTTTTAATGGATTACAGTTATGATCCATTGATATTACCTCCACTGTGAATACTGGTAATATGTTTGGTTTATGTTGTCATTTTGTAACATCTGTATGTCTTGTAGTTGTTTGTGGTGGAGCGTATGGGCAGGAGACCCCTTCACCTCATCGGTCTGATGGGAATGGCCGTTTCAGCTGTTTTTCTAACCGTGGCCATGGCATTGTTGGTAAGTGTTTGTGGTCACCATTACTGAAAGCAGGCCTTTTGAATAAAAGGGTAGGAGTGCTACAATGTTACTGTAGATCAAGAGTAATAAAAATCTGACCATGTAAAAAAATAGACCATGAAACTGATCATTTTCTGTGATATGCTTTGCTCTAAGGACCAGCTAAAGTGGATGTCTTACATTAGCATTGTGGCCATCTTCAGTTTTGTAGCCTTTTTTGAAATTGGCCCTGGCCCCATCCCATGGTTTATTGTGGCTGAACTCTTCAGCCAAGGGCCCCGTCCTGCTGCCATTGCAGTTGCTGGTTTCTCCAATTGGTCTGCCAACTTCTTAGTGGGGATGTTCTTCCAGTACATTGAGGTAAGACAGCTTTTATTTAAAATTTTGTTTGTTTGTTTTGGGGCTCCTATTTTCAGTTGTACAACTCATAGAGTGCTTTTGCTCCATGGATTAGACAACAACAGACTCTCAGTTGGCTACAGGTATAATCTGGTGAACATAAAAACTCTGTAAATATGCACTCTAACAACAGAAGATCCAATCAGAATTCATAATTCAGTTTGAATTGACTGCCCTTAAAAAACAAAGAGCCAATTTTTTTTTTCAAATAAATTTGGCATTCAAGCAATACACTCTCAGCACCGGTCTAGGAAAGTCCTGTTCTGTGAGTGTCTTGCGGACCATTTGTATTTCAGTTTCTATAGCTCCAATTCACACACACACACACACACACACACACACACACACACACACACACACACACACACACACACACACACACACATATGTATATAATGTAATTATTAGCTTGTTGTCTGCAACAACAACAGAATTGAGCCTTTCCCTTTAATCCAGCAACTCTGTGGCCCCTACGTCTTCATCATCTTCACCATCTTGCTGCTCGGCTTCTTCGTCTTCACCTACTTCAAGGTTCCAGAAACTAAGGGCTGCACTTTTGATGAGATTGCAGCGGGCTTCCGCCAGACAGCAGGTCAGGGATCTGACAAGTACTCAGCTCCGGAAGAATTCAACACCCTGAGGGGGGATGACCCTGATCTTTGAAAGTTTGTTCATGTAGGGAACACTGTTGTCCATGTTTTAGATATTTCATCCATTAATGTTAGAGCCAGTAATCCACAGTGTAAGGGCTTTCACACAGAGTTACATGGGCTTGATCTGTAGCACAGCAAACTGTTGGTCACTGGTAAAAATGACATCCCAGTAGGCATTCAAAATGAACCAAGTGTCATTTTGTAACAGAAAAAAGCCGGGTTAAGTATATGGAATCACTATATATAATCCTCTCCTTATTTATTACAGGAAATAGAGTTTTGAACCTTTTTTTTTCTTTTTGCCCACACGTCTCTTTCAGTTTTGGATTAAATAATATAAAACATTAGATGGACTGTTTCATGTTTGACAGGTGACAGAAAATCTTGGTTGTGTGCTTTTTTTATATACATTTGATTTTGTTTAATAATTAAGACTTTAGTCAAACGTAATATGTTAGAACTACAAATGTGTTTACATGTGTGTCACACAGAGAAAATGAAACTTAACAAAGTTTAATAATTGATTTTTTTTGTCTTTCTGAGTTATTAAACTAATACCTATAAAATGGCACTGGATGTGATGTGACATACATGAAGCTTGACTTCTGCATTGTGTGGCCTCACTGCAAATGCATGTTAGTGTTTCGTCTCCCTGTACGCACCCGATGTTCCCACTCTGCCTGCAGAATATCTTTGGAGAGTCTCCAATGCTTTGAAATGTTTTTCCTTCAATTCAAGTAAAAAGCATAGACGAAGAATCTTGTTGAAAAGAAGTTAGTCTTCTTAGCCTGTGGTTTATATTGAAAAATGGATTTTAACCTCAACTATAATCTCTGTGAAACCTAACCAATTATTTTGGTGCCTAAATCTAACCACACACATGTTGTTCAGCTCCATGATGACAAAGCTCTAACTATCCCAAACATTAATACTTTAATTAAACATTCAAAAAAATAGAAGTGCTAGATCTCCATCACTCATTTTTCAATTCAGTCTTATTTATACAGTGCCAAATCACAGCAACAGTGATCTCAAGCCATTTTGTATCCTAAGGTAAAGACCCTATATTAATACAGCCAGATGGCCACCTCTGTGCAAGCACCTTTGCAATAGTGGAAAGAAAATCTTCCTTTAAACTAGAAGAAACCTTCAGCTGAACCAGGGTTCAGGGACAGGGTGTCTGTCTCCTGAATCCAAAACTGGAAGCTCGTTCCACAGAAGAGGGGGCTGAAAGCTTAAGACTCTGCCTCCCATTCTGCTTTCAAATATTTAAATAATATCATTAAATATACCGATACTAACGTTACAGGACCAAAACTTGTGTTTCAGTTTCTCTCCTCTATGTTAAGTACATTGCTCCCTTTATTTAGAGAATAGACATATCAGTGAAAACACCACTATTCTCATGCTAACACACATTGCTGCTCCCTCTCACAGCAGCACTGCACAGACATGTTGGACACACTGAGTGTGAAAGTCAAGCATGCTGTAGAAGTATTTTACAGTTGTCAGAGAAAACACTGCAAACATCAATGCGTGTGGGAAGGAAACTATTTACTGAGACCACTAATCTACATAAACACATTAAAGACCATCACAAAGACATCTTTTTCAGCAACATTATCTTACCCATATCGTATATTTAGACATTCAAATAATATATTTGGCTCACTTAAACGTGTTTATTTTATTATAAGTGAACAAATAGACCTCAAACATGAACTGTGAAAATGCCTGAATATAGGCCTTTTGTGTTAATCAAGGTCAAGTCACTGTCATTTATATAACATTACGTGTATAATTACATGGTTCACATGTTGCTCCAAGGCAGAGCTGGTCCTTAGAGCAACTAGGGGCGGGGGGCCAACCACAGCAGACGTAGGACATGATGGGACCTGTAGTTCCTTTGATGGGCCTGGACACGGTGATTAGAAACACTCATACTTGTTGAACAGGTTCAGTTAATGAAATACTGGGAGTACCAGGAATGGGTAGACTGTGCAATTCACATTCATCTCTCATTATGATCACAGGGTATGTATCTGTACATGTCTGCATTTTACCCAACTCCTCAGCAAGTTGGCGAACAAAAACCAATTATTTTGTCCTTTTCTATCATGCTCAGCATCCTCATGCAAGGGCGATGTTGGTTTGTCTGTTTGGATTTGTTGAAAGCGTTACATTCAGTGTGTGTCACCTGTATGTTACTGAACAGTCAACATTTATATTTGCAATAGATTTTGAGTAATCACTAAAAATAGAACGTAGATTTAGAAACGACACTGCAAGCTAGTGCTGATTATTCTGACACCCATTCTAACATGTCATAAAAGCTTATACAGATACAAGAACCCAGAAAACTAACTTAAACTGGACTTTTAAATAAAAAACTCACTGGAAAATACATTTTGCAAAATGATAGAAATCCTAAACTTTAGTTGCTTCTTCCATTACTAATATTTTTTGCAGGAATACAAACTATACTTTACACGTGTCTTCTGCTTGGCTCAACATGATGTAGGTGATCTGGTCAATAAGCTGTGACATGTACATTTACACGTTGAATTACTCAATATGTGGAAAATCCCCACATGGCTGCTGGAGTGTCATGTACTGTACGACCTGGACTTTGAACTTGACGTTAGCACTAGCACCTAATAAAGCCACTTGTCACTACAGACCAGCGTCGATGCCCAGCTCCATACCTCCCACCCACACAGTTACTGGACAAGTTACGTTAGTGAAGGAAAAGTATTTAATAAGTATTATTAATCATGTACATAAGGCAGCAGGTGCTTTAAGTGTGACTCTTGTCATGACATCAAGTTCATCATAGGGTGTAAGATTTGCACACATCTTACATATATTTCATCACTACACTAGGTTCTCACCTATAATAACACATCATTAATGCTCATTCTTACATATAGGCCATCTGAACTCTTTGTAAGAGTAAAAGTGAAATGTTCACAATTCATGTTTTGAGGTCATCGTTTGGAGGTTTTGTTGTTTAGCACAAGTTTCCCTTTGAACAAATGATCAGCTCCACATACGTAAAAACAAAACAGGTTAATCTGCCTGACAGTGACATTACTCATCAGGAGCCAACATGACCGCACAATTTCATTGATCATTGTTTCCTATTCACTCAAAGGTTTGAAAACATCAATAAAAACATCTTTACAGTTTTATATTCATACTCTGTAACATTAATGGCATTTTTTTTTAAAAACTCAACTATTCTTAGTGTTTTCTTTTTCTTTTTTTTTAAAAAAAAAAGACTTTATTCAGACGGTTTCTTCACTGTGAAGCTCTGGAGGAGCGTCGAGCAGCTCGAACATGTCATCAATGACTTGCCACAGGCAGTTCTCCAGAGGGAAGTCATTGTCCACCAAATTGACGAGGAAGTAATTGTCATGGATATATTTAATTATCATCCGAGAAGGAGACTCGTCTTCATAGAGTTTGCCCCACTGCTCAATCCACAAGGCAAACGCCTCATCCTGAGAAGATATGAGAACATCTGGGTCAACACAACATGCCAGAGCTTTTACGTCACACTGCCCTCTGTCTTTAAAGTTAAAGATTATACAAAAATACAGAGAAAACGAACAATCAGATAAGCCCGTATGAGCGAGCAGCTAGTGACAGTGGGAAGGAAAAACTCCCTTTTAACAGGAAGAAACCTCCAGCAGTACCAGCAGCAAGGAGGGGCGGGGCCATCTGCTGCGACCGCTTGGAACTGGTTCCAGAGCTCCGCCTCCTACTCTACCATTAAACGCAGTCATACTTTATTATTACCCTTTTAAACCTTGAATATTTCAGTCATTTAAAAACACAACACAAGGTTTAACATTCCCCAAACTGTGGACAGAAAGAAGACAGTGTCTCACCTTCCAGTACATGAAACTAACTGGGTCCACTACAGTCGGCTGAACAATCTCCCTTCCGGCGAAGATCCCCCAAGTCACAGCATTTGGTTGCATTTCAGGGGCGTTGGTCAGGTTACGGCCCTGCATGCAAAATGTTCACCATGACCAATGTTTACACACACACACAACCATGGAGTTACTGATGCTTTGTATACAAACTTACATTCACATTAACAATGTGATAATTCACACGGGGCTCGTACTTCTTCAGTACTTTAAGAAGAGCGGTCACATTTTCACTGGAGGTGAAAAACTCCAGATAGGCCTGTCGGTTGAATAACATCCATATTAACAATAGCAGACTGAGAATCCCATCTGAAGGTACTGAAAATACTGTTAGTGTTTGTACCTTCTGGAAGACGTAGCCCCCTGGAGGTCCCCAGCCCACAATGGGGTCTGTGGAGGGTTTGCCATTGATGTTGGGCTGAGAATTGATGGTGAGGACTCCTCGCCTGTTCACTTTCTCCAGTTCATCCTTCAGAAGGTTGGTCTCTGGGGCCAGAGGCTCGTCATTCCATGGCAAACACATCACCTATAGCAGAAGAGAAAGCCTTAGCCTGCTGTTACTGCTGCTATATACAGAAGACTTGCTGTGGATGAACGAGTGGCTACGTGGGGTATGGTTAAAAACAAAAACCTGTTCTCAGAGTGAGTGTCAGTGTTTCCAGTGCACTCAGGACAGGATTCATTTAAACAGAGTAACAATGGCACACCAGCCAACCACAAGGTTAGTTTTCACACTTGACTTATCTAATTTAGCTGGAACATACAGTAGACAACAGCTTGGTATACTTAAACCAAGGACAGATATAGGAAATCTGTGGTGCCACAGGCTGGGAAAGCTACGAGTGACCGAGCTCCGTGGTTCATCCTGGATACCTTGTGTCCGCAGCGATTTGGCTGAGCTGTAATGTAGCAGGTAAAGACTTCGAAGACGCTCTCTTCATTTTGTAGCTCTTCACCCCACATTTGCAGCAGTGCATCTTTAGATGATTTGCTCTTCAGGTAGAACAGGTAATAGTCATTCAACTCCCCAAAAGCTGGAGACGAGGAATTTCCCCTGAGGACGAAAACAAGACTCTGAGCTAAAGTTCAATAAAAGTTGAACGAGGTTCCAGAAAGTGATTAGATTAAAAAACAAGAAACAATAATAATACAATTAAATGCGTGTACACATTTCATAGTGTCAATGTGAGCGCTCGAGCAGAGTAGGAAATAACCAGTCCATCTGAAGAACTTTTTTTTTTTTTTTTATAAAGAACAAATGAGCCACATATTTAACCTCCTAGGACCTGGCGTCCACATATGTAGGCATCACATTTTCGGTTGTCTAGACCAAAATACTAAATTTTGCTCTACAAGGGCCTGATATCCACTTACGAGGACATTATACTGCCTCTGTTCTATTGAAATTTTAAACAAGTATCCTCATATGTGGATCTCTTTTCTTAGAAACAAAAATCAGGTTAAAAAGAAAAAAGGTAACTCTTTGTTTTTACATTCATCAGGTCCCAATCAGCCCAAATATCAAAGAGAAATTAAAAATGCATGCTATGAAAGCGTTTGGGTCTTAGGAGGTTAAAGGAGAAATGCATAAACAAGCAAGCAGCAGGGTCTCCTGATGGTGAGCTTTTGAGCAACAGCGAGCCTAAAACCTGCATCATACTTCCCACGTCTGCCAGGGTCCACTCAGCTCAGAGTGATGGCAGTTTTCTTGTTAACACACAGTGAATACAATGGTCATGAGGACATCAGTGTGTTTGCCCGTTTATTACCGAAAAAGAAAAACTGCAGCTACAAGAACACACATTAGAAAACTTATCACATAGAACAGCTGTTAATGTAACTCCAGTATGCACTTAACAGAGTCAAAGGCTGGAGATGAAGGATGATCCCTGTGGACAACAGCACGACTCACAACTCGTATGCAAATTCTTACATACACTTATGCAATAATTTGCATAAATTGAGGCATTCAACAAGAACAGCCCTGATTTAATGTCTGAAATGTAACAATGAGGACATCGCGATAAATGAAACCTACCATCTGCCATTGGGGAAGTCGTCCCAGTCCTGGGTTCTGTAGATGTAGCTCTTGGGCCTGGAAGCCCAGAAGATAGGTCGAACATCTTCTACCTTCCGTTTGGGATGGGCGCTCACTGCCCAGGGAAGAGGCCGCCTGGCACAGAAACACACTGTCAGCCTCTACAGCACTCTCTCAGGGCAGGAAAAGAAATAAAGGCCTGCTCTACAAAAGACACTGCTCAGTGAAATGAAGAAAATACTTTGGTCACTACTTTGATCACACATGAGTTCTTGATGAACGAAGCATTCAAGCTGAAATACTTTACTCATGTAACACTGTAATGTAATGATAATAAAATGGTCAGTGGAGATGTAATAATCAACCTTTTGAGCAGATCCAAAATTACACCTAAATTGAAGTTAGAACTTACAGTTTGATTCAACACAGTGTTAGCATGTCAACATGTGTCACGAAAGTTGGTGTGAGGCAGTAATGTTTATGGGAATCTCCTCCCAGACTTTGAAAAAGGCATCAGTGAGCTCCTGAACAGTCAATACAACCATCGGCAGATCTGCAACTTGAGCAAATCTCACTGTGGAATCAAATTCCACCCAAGATGACTGGTATAATATCCTATTAGAGCGATTAGAAGATGCTGTAGGTATTACATGTACTGCGCTGCAGTGGTTTGTATCATATCTATCTAATAGACTCAGATTTGTTCATGTAAATGGAGAGTCCTCTTCACACACCAAGGTCAATTATGGTGTTCCACAGGGTTCAGTGCTAGGACCAATTCTGTTTACATTATACATGCTTCCCTTAGGCAGTATCATCAGAAGACATAGCATACATTTTCACTGCTATGCAGATGACACCCAGCTCTATCTGTCCATGAAGCCAGATAACACACACCAATTAGTTAAACTGCAGGGATGTCTTAAAGACATAAAGACCTGGATGGCCGAAAACTTTCTGCTTCTTAATTCAGATGAAACTGAGGTTATTGTACTCGGCCCTGAAAATCTTAGAAATATGGTATCTAACCAGATTCTTACTCTGGATGGCATTACCTTGGCCTCCAGTAACACAATGAGGATCCTTGGAGTCATTTTTGACCAGGATATGTCCTTCAAATGCACATATTAAACAAATATGTAAGACCACTTTCTTCCATTTGTGCAACATCTCTAAAGTTAGAAATATCCTGTCTCAGAGTGACACTGAAAAACTAGTTCATGCATTTATTACTTCCAGGCTGGACTACTGTAATTCATTATTATCAGGAAGTCCTAAAAACTCCCTGAAAAGCCTTCAGTTAATCCAAAAAAGTCCTGACAGGGACTAGAAAGAGAGAGCATTTCTCCTGTATTGACTTCCCTTCATTGGCTCCCTGTTAAATTCAGAATTCAAACTCCTGCTCCTCACATACAAGGTCTTAAATAATCAGGCCCCATCTTATCTTAATGACCTTGTAGTACCATATCACCCTATTAGAGCACTTCGCTCTCACACTGCAGGCTTACTTGTTGTTCCTAGAGTATTTAAAAGTAGAATGGGAGGGAGAGCCTTCAGTTTTCAGGCCCCTCTTCTGTGGAACCAGCTTCCAGTTTGGATTCGGGAGACAGACACTATCTCTACTTCAAACTTTCCTTTCTGCTAAATGCATCATTCCCATGATGCATTGAGTTTTTCCTTTCCCGTCACCTTTTTCACTCACTATGTGTTAATAGACCTCTCTGCACTGAATCATACTTGTTATTAATCTCTGTCTCTCTTCCACAGCATGTCTTTATCCTGTCTTCCTTCTCTCACCCCAACCAATCACAGCAGATGGCCCCGCCCCTCCCTGAGCCTGGTTCTGCCGGAGGTTTCTTCCTGTTAAAAGGGAGTTTTTCCTTCCCACTGTCGCCAAAGTGCTTGCTCATAGGGGGTCATATGATTGTTGGGTTTTTCTCTTTCATCACTTTAAACAGATGACATCATCTTACACGGTGCAAACCCCGTCTCGGCAATTCTCAACACACTAACTCGATTTGGGAAACTCTCAGGATACAAAATTAATTTTAGTATATTATCATTATTTATTTCTTATATTACAGGCCCAAATGTGTCATATCGCATAGACGAGGATCTGTCTGACAGAGGTGAAGTATGGCTGTGAGTCGAAAAGGCAAGATAGTAATGTGCTTTGGGGAGTCTATCGCCATATCCTCTCATTATCCCCACATGGTCAGGGTTTGATTTCCAGTCTTTAAAGTAGTAAATGCAGCATCATTCCAGACTCCTTACAGCACGTGTCAAACTCCAGGCCCGCGGGCCACATCCGGCCCGGCCCGCGAGATCATTTTATACAGATTTATTATTAGTGTTATGCATGGTGATATGAGGTGCTAATAACACACAAACTACAGATCCCACAATGCAGCGCTGCAGCCTCCTTGCCGAACGCTAGGCTACCTGGGAACATTCCCGCGTCAATCAAGTCAAACTTCTGTTATTGCAAAGCTAGCCGCTCACAATGGCGAAGCGAAAAGTTGATTCTGAAAGCAGAGCCTTTCAGCACCGGTGGGAGGCTGAATATATGTTTACAGACATTGCTGGTAAACCCGTGTGTCTTATTAGTGGAGCTAATGTGGCTGTAATTAAGGAATTTAATTTAAGACGGCACTACGAGACAAAACATCAGGATTAGCTGAAAAACCTAAATGCAGAGCAGAAACTACAGAAGGTAGAAGAGCTAAAGAAGAATCTGACATTTCAGCAGAGCAAAATCACAAAGTGAAGCTGTTGTGAAAGCAAGTTTTATTGTAGCAGAGGAGATAGCCAAATCAGCCCGGCCATTCACGACTCTGAAGAGCTGCATGATGAAGCTGTGCGACGTCTTGTGTCCAGACAAAACGCAGATTTTGGCAAATGTGAGCCTGAGCAGAAACATATGTCAAAGTGTAACCGACATGAAACTGCCCTGGGACAAACAACAGATGGAGCGCCGGTGTTGTCGGCAGGATGCGAGTAAAGATGCAGGAGAACTGTACCGGTGAGTTAACAGCATACTGCATCACACACCAGGAAACGCTGTGTGGTAAAGTCCTAAAAATGGAGCATGTAATGATCACCGTAACGCAAACCGTAAATTTGATCTGAGCTAAAGGTTTAAATCACCGTCAATTTCTTTTATGTGGGAAATAGATTCAGAGTTTGTCGACATTCCCTATCACAGCGGTCCCCAACCTTTTTTGCGCCACGGACCGGTTTATGCGCGACAATATTTTCACGGACCGGCCTTTAAGGTGTCGCGGATAAATACAACAAAATAAAACTAGTACCGGTACCGAAAAAAAGAAGATTTATTCATAACACACGTGAAAAGACCCAGGAAAACCGAGTTAACGATAAAAATGATAACAAAATAACGCTGAAAACCGATAAAAACCCTCAAAACCACACATTTCACACCTTAGCCTCAACTCTCGCGGCCCAGTACCAAACGACTCACGGACCGGTACCGGTCCGAGGCCCGGGGGTTGGGGACCGCTGCCCTATCATACAGAGGTCCGTTGGCTGAGTTGGGGAAAAGTTCTCAATTGAGTTTTTGAGCTCAGCAAGGAAATCTGTCAGTTCATGGACATGACATGTATGATGTGGTGAAGGCATTTCAAGTGAGGCTGTCACAAATGCACCAGTGCAATGTGCCTCACTTTCCCTGTTGCCAAGTAATGGCAACGGTTGTTGTCATGTAATTAATATATCCTTAGTATCCTTATTTTCTTATTATATTGTTTTATGTACTTTAATAATGAAGGTTTGTAGAGGAAGGCCACTTTTGACTCATAAACTAAGTGCTCAGCCAGACTGAAAAAAGGAAGTGTAAAGCTATACAGTATATTAATAAATACAGGAAGCCAGACAGAAAAGAGGAACTTTGCCATATAAGCAATAGTTGTATTGAAACTGTGACGTGTAAAGTACCAAAATAATACCTATATGAGACACAGTTTATGACTCTAATGTTAGAGATCCTGCAACTGGCGTTGGGCTGTGCAGGGGTCTCTCTCTTCCGGAAGATGATTGAATAAAAAGAAATATAAATGTTTTAACACACTATGAGTCGGTTTTCTCTGTTCTATCATGGGGACAAAAGAATCGGGGTTAATATTGTGTGGAGATGGTTAACGAAACTACATTTTCTTATTAAACTCGACTGAATCTCACTTTTGCTCAAAGCACTGGTGTTTGATTGACTGACCTGGGGTCTTCTATCCACAGGCCCAGCTGTCGAAGCACCTCCATGGTCGCAACTTCACGGTTCAGCGTGTAAAAGTGGACACCTGGCACCTTGCCACTGTCCAGCAGCACACGGCACATCTCCACTGCTTGCTGTATCCCATAATTACGGATAGCAGCATCGTTGTCTTTGATAGGCTCGATGACTTGGGTGATCTCCTCTGGGACCTCAAGCTTGGAGAGCTTGACAAGCTGACGCAGAGACTGGTAACCCTGAACAACATGAACACACGAAAGTTGAGATCCACTCCTGTGCAGCTCTAACAGAACGTACTGTTATCCAGCAGCTTTACGTGTGGTCAGGTCGCCCTGCTGTCACTGTGAGACTGCTAATGCTACAATGTCTGTCTGAAACATTAGCTCCATCGAGCCGTCGTTCCCTGTGTGGAAGGCAAAAGGGAAATCTGGACCATGACGAGTACATTTAACACTTTTTAGTATCACTGCAACCAGCTACCCCTTTGACTTCTCCATGGTTCAGATGACGAAAGAGGAAAGCACAATCACAGGGAGTGTAAAGAGTAACAGAACACAACACTATCACTTCAAAGAGGAGAAAATTGCTTTGAAGATAAAGATAAGAGGATTCCTGTTCCTAGAAGAACTTAGTTACCTGAATGGGGAAGATTCCTGGTAAGATGGGACATGTGATGCCAATGGCTCTGCAATCATCCAGGAACTTGAGGAAAGTGTCGGGCCTGAAGAACAGCTGGGTGATGACAAAGTCTGCTCCAGCATCCACCTTCTCCTTCAGGTGCCTGAGATCAGCTTCATAGCTCTCTGCTTCAGGGTGGCCTGTGGGGTAGCCTGGACACACACATTTAAATTAGCGACAATCCACTCAAACTGCATCCTGCTGACCTCGACAGTGAGAACATACCAGCGACGCAGATGTCAAAGTAGTCATCAAACTCTGAGCGGATATGTTTGACAAGGTCGATGGCATAGTTGAAACCATCCTCCTCTTCCTCCCAATCTTCTCCTACTGGGTCTGTGAAGATATTTGCCACACGCCTAAGGTTTAAAAACATGCACAGCTGGATGAGACAGGTCGCATCCTTGTACAACAAACTAGATGAGCTTTGAGCGCCAATTAAAACAAAGAGGGAGATCCATTAGTTTGTATGAATCGGGGAAAGTGCAGCTGAATCGAGGGCATGTTACGGTGAAGGAACGTCTCCACAGATAGGGAAGCATTAGCAGTGGGAATGCATCGATTTTAATTGCCAAAGAAAAACTCGTCCGTCAGCGATGAGATTGTTGACATTCAGCCATCAGCTGATTCAGATGTAGCGTGTGACATCACTCGCTGCATGTAGCATGCCTGCTAACGCAGCATTTAAGTGCTTTTATGGTTGTGACCGATGATTTTAACAAAGTGTCACAGAACATTACAAACAGGACATAAATTGTCCGCCTCTGCAGAGCACTGCTCGTGCATGCGGCGCTGTGTTAACAGTCCATTGTAACGTCTTGATGCATGTTCAGTCATCCAGGTAAAGAAATCCCAAAAGTTGATTCTGTTCATCTGGACGTTCTCAGTGGGAGAAACGTGTCGTCACTCATCCAAGTGACTTCTTCAGTCTCAGCTGACTGCAGGTTTCCAACCTTATAAACATAATGATCATTTGCCTGAACTGAAACTAGCACCACTGAAGGAACAATGGGCTGGGAGGTCAGTTCCTTAATCATAATTATGCAAATTCTCATGACCATTGATCAGCAACCATCAGGCCAGGACTCTGCAGTCTATTTACACCTACAGGCCAGTGGACACTCTTTCAATGATGAGGATGAACACATCTTGGACAGGGAGGAATGCTGGTTTGAGGGCGGAGTCAAGGAGGCCATTTACGTGAAAAGGGAAAGACCATCTCTGAATGGAGGAGGGGGCCTAAGGGTACATCTGTCACCATCTTACAATGCTGTGATTGCAGCCATTCCCCAACTCTCTGTGAATGGTACTCATGACCACTGATCAGTGGCTGTTGATCAATGGTCATGAGAATTTGCATAATAATGATTAAGGGACTGACCTCACAGCCCATTGTTCCTTCAGTGGGCTGGTTTTAGTCATTATGCAAATGTACTGTTTATAAGATTGGGGAAACCTGCAGTCAGCTGAGACTGAAGAAGTCACCTGGTTGAGTGACGAAACGTTTCTCCCACTGAAAACGTCCCGATGAACAGAATCAGTGGTTGGAGAGTCCACTGTAACCCACGCCAGTGTGGAGAACACAGTCCACTGTTACACCGAGCAACTTCACGTCACCTGACATTTGTCTTTACTACATTTTTTAAGCCATTCAAAATCATGCTGCTTGTTGATTTTCAAATATTTTTCTTGCTTGCAGTAAGACCAAAGTAAAGGTAAAAGTAGGTCTGACGTTGTGTTTCTAATTCTCGTCTCAGAAGCTGAATGTGATCTGGAATATTTCAGAGCACAAACGCTGCAGCAGGATGTCTCCATCAGGTTTTACATTTGCAGTTTATTAGGAGTTTTTTTTTTCTTTTAAATAAATGGTACATCCTGAGAGATTTAGAACATCACAGGCTGTACAGAAAAATGTATGATTCCATTAATAATGCATTTAATTTACGAGTACGAGTGTTGTTGGCGTGCTGCTGTGTGAAGACATGATAAAAATACTCGACAGCCAGTGCTACCCTTCAGTGGGTACGCCTCTCTAAATCCCACATCCTCTTGTTCTCGAGTTATTGCATTCACAGGATGACAATGCCCCATCAACCTTTATGGCTGCTGAGCTGCTGCAGCTCAGGAAGTACAGCGGATCATCTAATGCCTGAAAGGTTGATGGTTTGATCCCTGGCTCATACTAACCCCAAGCTGCTCTCCGGTTTATCTGTTGGAGCGTAAATGTTAAACAGAAGAGTGCTGGTATGGCTACCATCAGCATTACCTCCTCTTAGTGCCATGATATTCTTCAGGCCCAGGTGCTTTGCTTTTGCCAAGTAGCTAGTGATTTTCTCTTTGCTTTGATTGCAGCAGGTTAGGTGGAGGATGCTCTCCAGGCCACAATAGTTGACAGCTGTGCTAGCAATCATCATGGATGAAGTTTCCTTGTCTGAACCCGGGTCGCCTGCTGGGTGCCAGGTAATGTCGATGAACAGGGGCCCACCAGAGCCCATACGGTCAAACCTGTAGAAAAAACACAAAGGCACACTCAAACCAGGGGTGGGAGTGAGGTAGTAAAGATGAACACATACATAACAACTACAATCTGGACTTGAGGGCTGGGAGCCAAACCGGGACACGTTTTCCCAGATGGGCTCAGTCAGGTGTTTTCAGTTTTGCAGATAAGATCATAGTGTGTACAGTTTTATGTTTCATGAAGCTTTTATTGTCACACATTTGAGGACGTCTGCTGTGGAAAATTCATATCAATGTTTGTACTTTTTTGGTGGATTGTTCATTAGTCTGTGTTGGTCTGCGTGTTGTTTTTATTATTCTACCAAGAACTGGATGTGCTCCAGACAGTGAAGAACACTGTGTTTTGTGTCTTAGAGTTCCCTGGATACATATCAGAGAGATCACATACTTCATAACAGAACAGCTGTCAAATTGCAACCTTCTGTTGATTTTGCTCATAAAAAGGATTTTTGTGATTAAGTTAAAGAAGGCGTGAAAAGGTCCCAATCGTGAAATCGGTCAATTTTATAAGCATTAGAATAAACATCCTGAGGTAGTGGATGCTGCCTGTGGACCAAAACACGAGTTTAAAAAAAAAAAAAAAAAAGTAGGACAGAACGCCATCATGACTTTTTGGGATATGTTACTGCCAGACTCTGACACTTCTACTGGATCCCCCCCCCCCCCACACACACACACACACTATCATCTCTCCTGTTGCTATACATAGCCCTAATATCACACTCCTGCCTTTCCTTGTCCCTCTTCAGTTCCCATCTGCACCCACCAACAGCCCCACCAGCGGTCGCTGTTAACTCAGGCTCTGACAGGGACGTCTCATTCTTGATGCGTCCCGTTTAAGTTCACATACCGTGATATGAGGTTAACAGCCCCACTGGCTGTGCGTGGAGGGAAGAACTCCAACGAGAACCAGCGGTCTCCGGACTCCATCCTTCTGCGCATCTTGTCCCGCAATCTGTCCGACCGGTAAGCATCCAGCACCGGCGTGGAGCACCGGGAGCTCTCCTTGGAGCTGTCCCCGCCGCTGTTGCTGGCCCCGCTGGAGTCGCTCTTGCACTGGCAGGTGCCATCCCCTCGCTGAACCTGGTTCACCATGACTGTAACTTACACTGGGAAGAAGAACAGATACGGCGGTGTGTTCAGATTTAATGTTGCCTGCATGAGAAAACGTGTTAAAGCACAACTTTAGCTAAATGTTCTCCACGAAACTTTTCCACATCCCGGATATAACAGCTGTTTCGGACTTACCACTATAGCAGGCAGCACGGCACTCACACACGCTACATCCTACCTCTGACCCTTTACATCACGGGTTAATTATGGCCTGACTGAATGGTGACCGACGGCTGTGATAACGTCGGTTGCCTAACAGCGACGCGAGCGGCTCGTTATAGCTCTTGCGCGCACGCGCTGCTTAAGCTAGCTGTCCGGGCTCAGCACGTGCTCAGGCTGCATTCACACGTAAACGCAGAATCGACACATCGAGTCAACCGAGTGCGCCTAACGCCATCGTGCTGGACTGATTTACACTGGTGCAATGTGCAGATAGTTTATACCACCTCCTCGGTCCTGTTGCCTTTATGCCCCTGAGCTCCCATTCGTCCACAGCCACAAAAATAAGCACTGCTACAGCTGCAGCGAACTTTACGCTAAACTGCTTCCTCTTTGGAGTTTTCCAACAGTTTGCATCCTTTACAGTTGCAATACTGCCCCCTTCTGTTCTTAGTGCTCATTCTCCAAATGGTCTGCAACACAAAGCGCTCTTCTGAATCAGAATTCTGCTACACGATTTGGTCTTTCGTGTAATTATCAGCTTTATGTTGATCTTTCCAGATTCTGCTGCCTCCTTTCGGTTGATCCCATCCTCCTCCTCTGACGCACAAACTCTCCACGTCCTCCTTCACTACATCCAAACTTTCAGAGGTCTTCCTCTGTCCCTCCTGCCTGGCAGCTGTCACGTATCCTCTCTGCACGTGTCCAAACAATCTCAGCCTTGCATCTCTAACATTGTCTCCACTGGCAGCTAAGGAGAAGAGGCTGAGGAAGAATCAGTAAGGGCCAGCTCGTCTGTTAAGCACTGAGTGAGACACGGGTGGAGTGGAGGATTTACCCAGAGGACAGGTGCATTATTACAAATGATCCCACTGCATAAACCAGAATGTGTGACACCTGACCGTGGGCTGTGTGGAAGCACACCAAACATCATTTCCTATCCCGAGCCCTCTGTCCTACGTGCTTAAACGCGCGTGTTATTTATGGTCCTGTCACATCATCAGCTGTGGCATGTAGGCTCAGACACGGAGAAGCTCATCATCGCTGTGTACTGAGAAAAGACGTTATTGTGAAGCGGCCTCCTGCAGAGACGCCACAAGAACCCGAAACACACTTCCTCCTGCTGGGCTTCAATACAACACGGGCGGCCTGTGACCCTTTACTGGGATCAGTGAATCTCCTTTTATTACCACGTTAACGTCCCCACAGTGCCGTTGGGACTGCGGCCACTCCTGCTGCACCTCTCCATGGCTGATGGGCTCAGCCTATCAGGCCTGGTTGTTGCTGGTACTGCTGTCCACGGTGCAGCAGCAGCCACCCGACAGCTAAAGTGGCGCTTAATCGGACACATACAAACAAACAAATGTGTGTGTGCTTTTTTCAGGTTCTGCCGTTAATAATCTTATAAATCACCCTGGTGTGTTTCATTGTAATATTCTCCTCCCGAATAATATCCGTGTCTGCGCCTCTCGTAAAACTGACGCTGCGTGTCTTCTTAAACCCGAGCGGGAGTTTTTAAAAAGGCTCCCGCTGTTGTGTTAGTAACAGCAGATGACGCCATTATAGATTAGAGTCACATGAGAGCCCGTAGGAGAGCCACAGCAGGCAACCAAGACACTTTTAAAGTGAGCCTATGAAGCTGCAGCGTTTAGTTTAAATCTGTGCCGTTCGACTCTGAAGTCTGTCGCAAATCCATCACACGGCTACCACAGACGGACAGTCGCAAAACGTTCATATTCAGTATGGCCAGTTCTGTGTACTGTCTGTTACAGAGCAGAGACATCAAATATCCAGGTTGGCACTTTAAGAGGAACTGTCACTTTCTAATTTTCTACGGGAACCAAACACAACATTGTCCTCACGCGAGACTTGCGTTGTTGCGTTTACTTGTCATCGGAAATCCGCAATTCAAACTTACTTGGAACGTTATTTGTTATGAATACATTTTAAAAATGTAAAACGTTAGAATTCAGCTATATTCAGATATGTTCGGTTATTTTCTCCGTTCTTTGTTTTACATTGTTTATTCTACTGTATTTTCAAAGTCGTCTAAAACAATCTTTACTTTTTATGACAGCCCCTGAATACAGCATGACACAACAACGAAGATGGCGTGCTGTGGAAGATGTTTTTGTTGCCAGTGTTGTTGTAGAGAGGGAGAGACACGGACCCCAGAAGAGCTGGTAAAGAAAGACGTGACAAGCACAGGAAGCATCATCTGCTTATGTTGTGTTTACTTTGGGGTTCTTAGGATTTCCCCTGAGCTATTCTAAGCGCTTTATTCTGGCTGAGCTGCTCCACCCCGCTGCTCACTATGTTCTCTTGTCTTGGTTCTTTTGCAGGAAAGCGAGGAATACTTATTAATGCACATTATGAATGTATAGTCGTTAAGTCAGCTGTAATATTGCTGCTTACAGAAGAGAGAGCTTCCCGTTTTTCCGTGTGACGATATAGTCCGTGGACCAAACTCCATTTATAATTTCTTCAGATTAAGCAATCTTCTTATTTTAATCAATTTAATCTGCCTCATTTCATATGGTTTTAATCTTTCAGTAGGTGTGGGAAGCTATTGTGCAATGCGGGGTGTTTGTCGCGTGGAAAATAACCTCTTTCTATTTATTTCCCCACATTTTGAATGTTGTGATTACACCAAGCAAAGATGTAGTCTTACAGGACATCCGAGAAGTATACTGCGAAGGCAGTATGGACATAGCCCGGCTTTATTTGCGTTAGTTAAACATGTAACCTGGAGTTTGTGCATTGAATTGAACGCTGCTCTTAAGTAAAGCTGTGTAATTCTAACGGGACAGCTTCACATGAAAGCTCTGAAACTTTCAACTACATACATTTAAAAAGTAAAGGTTACTAATCGCTGTAGTTTGTAACCACAGCAGAGTAAATGGAGTTTATTGATGGACTAGGAGACCTGCTGTGGAGACAATTACCTTCCAACTGTAACTGTTCTAGTTCCACAATGTAAAACAGATTTAGATCAGATTACAACCAAATATAAAAACTTTCATAGATTTTCTGTATTGACAGTTTAATATATGCAAATATTAAGCAACAGTACTGCTTATGTCTTCATTTTGTGGTTTCACTGAGGCACAGCTTCACATGTTGCACATATAAAACATATTCCATGTCTAAGAATCTGTGAACAAACTGTTGCTTCTCGCTGGTTTTAAACCAAAAGTCCGAGCATCACTTCCTACAGGAACTAAGTGTGTCCAGTGTTGGATGCTTTGGATGGTGGTGCAGGAGTCAAGTACTAATTCCACACTCATTTCTTTGTTTATTTCCTCTATTTATTTGTTATTTATTATTTTTTCCAACATGCAGGCGCACACATTTAGCTGAACTTTTAGTAGGAAGCTTAATTTGTGGTCAAATATCCTTGTGTGTATATGTAAATACATACATAATTATTATTGTTATTTGTTTGTTTGTGTGTTTGTTTGTTTACCCCCCCCAGACAATCCTTGGGGAAATCCCAGATGAGGAACAGATTCTACCCAGGAAAGACTATGAGGTGAGACTTGCTGGAGAAAGCCTTCAAAGAGATATTATATTATGTGTTTAGAGCAGAAATGCCAGAGCAGATTTATTTTTTTCAGTACTGGACACAATCGATGTGTGAGGCAGGAAATAGTCACACAGTGTTTTGTGTCCACAGAGCTTGGATTATGACCGCTGCATCAGTGAGCCTTATGTGGAGGTCCTGGAGGGGATGGACAACAAGGTAAGACAGGTTAAATGTGTCATCTGCTCCTGTGTGGATGTCACCGATGCACGTTTATTGTTTTACATCACATGATGAGATCACTGATAGTAGGACTTGTGCCAGCAGCTGATCTGTTAAACTGTATGTGATCTGTATTAAAGTTGATGTTCCACAAAGCTCTGTGTTTTTAATCTTGATCAGTGTTACTAATCAGCTTTTCATATTTGATTTGTTGATTGCACAGACACACAGAAACCACTCTATTATAAATATTGAGCTAGCTCAAATATTTTAATATTAATTTGAACAAACTTCCTTTTAAAAATGTTTCCTATTTTCTAAAAGTTGTGAATGATTCATAATCAGATTAAGGAAACATTTTCTATGCAGTGTTATGTTAGAACAGGTCACGTGGGATCTGTCCACTTTATTGGGGCAGATCTCAAAATCCAAAGAAATATGACTGTAACAGTAGTTTGAATCTAGAAGTCACGTGGATCATTGATGGATTTAAACTTAGACAGCATCACGATCTTTTAGCCTCCATTTAATCAAAGTTTCTGTAACGTCACGGTCACTGCAGTGATAATAACAGTGTTCCAGGAATTAGGAAACACAGCAGAGAACAGCACTCTCCTACAGCTGGGAGGAGGTCAGGGATGAAAGCAGCAGGGCCGTTAGGATACTGTCAGACAGTACTGCTACTCATGGCCACAAGAACTTCATATCAATGAAGACTCTGAAGAATTACTGTGAAGTATTTGTCAGCATTACATTTCCATTTATCCAGTCATAGAGATATTGATGCGACTGCCCTGGAGTGCCACTGGTACACCACCATACCTGCAAACGTTCTAGAGCTACGTCATTGTCACCAAGCTTTATTCTTCGGCCCTACATTCGATGTATGAGGCATATACAGATCATTGAAAGTCCTGCGGGCTGTACTACGAAGCACGATTAGCATGGTTAGCTAAAGTTAGAGGAATTTTCTGTATCACTACAGTGGCTCTATTTTTACCTGCTAAACCACTATAGTAGCTTATGCTGAACACAGCCTGGTCACAGGGAGGTTCTGTTCCACGTCTCCATCACTTCTTTTATTTACAGCATTTTTAATCCTGTATAGATTCAATGCTGGGGGAATACATTTAGTATGTGGAGCTTGTGAACTCTCACTAAAACCACAGAATAAAGCACAAACTGTGCGACTGGGAACGTGTGTGTGTTATTCAGCCAATGTAGAAATGTTTTTAGACTCTTTTTAGTCTCTTATATATGAGAGAGAAAAAATGTTTTTTATTTTCTTGTCTGCCAACAGAAAGCCAAAAAATATGAGGCGGTGCATTGGATGATGGTGTTTGCGATCGGGGTCACAGTGGGCCTGGTAAGGTGCATTCTGGGTCTTCTTTTTGTTTTGCTGGATTTCAGCTGCTCAATAAGAAACGTTGCTCTCTTTCAGCTGGGCCTGTTTGTGGATTTTTTTGTACGCCTCTTCAACAAACTAAAGTTTACTGTGGTTGGTGATTGTATCCTTTAACATGGCTCTGTACGTGGAGGACGGGCAGATACCAAAGCAGCTAAATATTGGGCAGAAATGTTGTGCCTTAGAAGATCCTCGCACAGAAGGAGAGCGTTTGTAAAGTTGCACAAAATATTGCATTATTTCTTCAGAGATTGCTGACAGCAGGTGCGCATTTTTATGCCCTTTTTCTTTTGTGTTTGTTTGAACATTGTCCAGAGTTGGTCCAAACAAATGTCAGGTCTATGTTTTTGTTCTAGAAGGAATTCAGAGTGCGTTCATATGATGCAGATGCTGTAATAATAGTGTGAAGTAATGTTTGGTTCATCCTGTGCTGTATATGTGTGTTTTCATGCCTGGGTTTGATCCCTTTGCTAGTATCTGTCATATGGTTTCTTTTTACTGCCTGACTCTTCATCTAAAGAGTGTTACTGTGTGTAACCACACTTTGTTTGTTGATGGTGGTGATTCTACTTTAACTGAAGCCTCCAGCTATAGAGAAGTGCAGTGACAAAGGCTGTCTGTCTTTGTCCTTGCTGGAGCTCCTGGCGTTCAACATGACCTTCGTCTTCATTGCCAGTGTACTCGTCCTCATCGAGGTAAGCATCTCAGCTGCAGCTGACAAACTCAGGAAAGAACTCCTGCTTTAACAGTTAAAGTGTGCAAATTCTGCGGTCCTTGCATTTGAGACCTGTCTACCTGCATCTCTACCTGTCCAAGTTTGTCAACTGGTTGTAGCATGTTGTTTCATTCTGGTATGTTTGTGATACTAGATTACACACTGACCTGCAGTATCGTGTTTTCAGCCTGTGGCTGCAGGATCAGGGATTCCAGAAATCAAAAGTTACTTGAACGGAGTGAAGATTCCTGGAATTGTTCGACTACGAACTTTTCTCTGCAAGGCTGCTGGAGTCCTGTTCAGTGTAGCTGGAGGTAAAGTGCGTTTGACTCCCTGACATTTACTGTACCCAATAATAATATTATCAACAACCCAGGGTGGATGCACGCACACAACCTCCTCCTCCTCCTCCCTGGTTACTACTGTTGTTTCCTTCCTGGAGGTGCAGGGTAGACTCTGTGTAGAGTTTTCATGTTCTTGGGCTTGTTTCTGAAAGTTGTGTAAAATATGGACGTCACAGATGCCCTGCGGTATTCCCTGCGTGATACTTGTTAAGCATCTACTTTTGTAACCTGCAGACACCACAGGCAGTCCTGTACTCTGACAGCAAAGCACTTTATTGGAATATTTTGTAAGTTGTGATCATAATGACTTCATATGGGAGGTGCAGAATTGGGAGCAAACATAGAAGAAATATCTTTGTGCTCCCGGTGGTGTTTTAGGTTAACTAAGGCAAAACAAGATCACTAATGAGGTTTTATACTTTGAGTCAAGCAGTGTCAGCTTCTGCTAACTTTAGAGCAAAATGATGTTGATGATGAATGATGAGCCAGGGTCAGAAGGCTGATGGACTGACTCTGTGTGCTCAGGTCTCTTTGTGGGGAAGGAAGGTCCAATGATCCACAGTGGAGCCATCGTGGGAGCCGGCCTTCCTCAAGTACCCCAAAGCTTATTCTAGTTTGCTTAGTTCTAGTTGTTGTTGTTGTTTTGTGAAACATTTTGGACACTAAAAATAGCACTGGTGTTATTCTTGTGATTTGTCTGGTCGTACTTGTGGATATCAGACCTTTTCTCTCTCCATCAGTTTCAGAGCATTACTTTCAGGAAGATCAAATTTGACTTTCCCTACTTCCGCAGCGACAGGTATGTGACAGTAACGATCCTGATTCAAACTAAAGTTGGAATATGGTGTAAATGTAAATAAAAACAGAATACTAGGATTTGCTCAGTGCTGTGTGATACACAGCAGACCTTGATATCCTGAAAACCTCAGGGACCTGCTGGGGACCTACAGATGTAAATCTTTATTGATCTGTGCTGCACAATTGCCCAAAGTTAAACCAGACTCTTAAACTGGACCCTGACACTGACTGGGAGCCAGTATAACTGCTTTTGCAAGGGTGTGACATAAGTTTACTTACAAGCCTTGTAAGTGACGAACTTGCAGATTGTGGTCTGTGGCTCAGCTGCAGGAGGCGTGGAGCAGTGGGTTCAGAGGGCATCGTTGGAAGAAGCTGACTGACACAGCTTCATTCAAGGAGAGTCTGTTGAGAAAAAAGAACAGGGGATTAATAATCTGGATAAGATGAAACATGGGAATGATTTCTAATACAGAGCGTGGTGTGAATTCACAGCTGCACTCTTGTCCTCCTTACTAATCCTCTGCAGTTCCTGATTCACTGACTTTGCTCCATCCGTCCTCTCTCTTCATTCCTGAGCCCCTCACAGCACTCCTACCATCTTCTCAACACACTCTCTCCACTTGTTAGTAGATTTCAGTTGTTATTGTTAACCACACTAACCTTCTGTGCATCCTTTCCTTTCCAGCTCATTTTCTCTTTGTAGACAATCAGTACAAGTCCTTTTGTCCTTCGTTATCGTCCAGCCTCGCATCCACATCCTAACCTCGCCTGTGCTCCCAGCTGCTTTCTTCATCTCTCTGCATAGGGCACATTTTCTTTGACTATTTCCTCATCTTTCTCTTCTGACTTCTTCACTCACCTCTTTTCACTCTCAGTTTGTTTATGCAAACCACTTTGCATGTAATCATTAGTTACTACTAAGCTTTGACTCTTTTCCCCTGCTCGTCTTGGGCCCTGTCTCCTTCCTTTCACCCCTAGCTGGTCGCTGCCCCCCCCTGAGCCTGGTTCTGCTGGAGGTTTCTTCCTGTTAAACAGGAAAAACTTAACAGGAGGCCAAGTGCTTGCTCACAGGGGATTTTCTGATTGTTGCGTTATTATAGTGTCTTTACTGTACAATATAAAATGCTTTGAAGCAACAGTTTTTGTGATTTGGCACTAAATAAAACAGCATTCAACACCACCCCTTTAATTTCCAGCTTCAGGCTCATGATCCTGTATGACGCTGTCTTCACCTTCGCATTATTTATGTGTCCTCTCTTAAAGATTATCCCTACTCTGGTATAACAGAGACTCTCCAATATTATCGACCAGCTCTCTCTCTTTACTATACAAAGTCTATTTTTAGTTGCTCAAAGAGTTTGAATAATCTCCAAAGCAACGAATTTTCTTGTAATTTGTAGTTTACACAATGTTCCAACTTTTTGGCACAAACACTGTTACTGCCTCCTAGCAGTGTAACATGTGTGACATGTGACTGACAGTTTTCTTACCTGTTCTTCAGGGACAAGCGAGACTTTGTGTCAGCTGGTGCTGCTGCTGGAGTAGCTGCTGCCTTTGGTGCGCCAATCGGTGGCACCCTCTTCAGTCTGGAGGAGGGCTCGTCATTCTGGAACCAAGCCCTTACATGGAAAGTGGTAGGTCACCCTTTATAGTTACTTCACCACAATTTCTTTGATAAAGATGCACTGATACCTCTTTGGATATCATATTTAGGAGTTACACTAAAAAGCTATAAAATAAAAATTCATTCTATTCTTCTATTTCTATTTTACCTGCTTCATTTGTCATCAAATAACAAGAGAACAAGCTTTACTTGCTCGTCAGTCAATTGTAAAATTGAGCTCTGAAAATGTGCAAAAACGTCTTTAAACCTAAACAGTTGATGGTTTTGACCTAAAGCTGAAAGTTTGCACGACAGATTAACGTTTGCTTTGGATCAGAAGTACACCAAGAGGATAAAAGTACATGAAATTTGATCCTGTCATTTTTCCCTTATTTGCAACAACAATCCATCTGCTTTATAGATATAGCCAGGTAGACCAGGACACAGTGCACCATCCAATCTCTCTGACCTTTACTGACCAATGAGTGTGATTAAATGTTCCTCTTGTCTATCTACTGTTTTAGCTCTTCTGTTCCATGTCGGCCACTTTTACTCTCAACTTCTTCCGTTCGGGAATCAACTTCAGCAAGTGGGGCTCCTTCCAGCTGCCTGGCCTCCTGAACTTTGGAGAGTTCAAGGTTAAGAGTTTCTTATCTTGTTATTCCATGTTGTACAAAATGTATCTTCAAAGATTATATATAGTATTTTATTTTTTATATAAAGTATGATTCTGAAATAACAGACTTTAGGTCTACACAGTGACTCATTGTAGGAGCACCTGATTTGATTTGATTTGATTTGATTTTGAGGACGGCTCCAAAAGCAACATGCCAACCCTGTGGGGAGGGAAACATTGATCTGGGGTGACTAAACTTTACCATATGGTACCTTTTTATGTGGTTTCTTCCTTTAAAAAGGGAGTTTTTCTTGTCGCCAAGTGCTGTTCACAGGGGCTCACGATTGTTGGACTGTAGGGCTTTACCTTACAGTATAAAGTGCCTTGAGGCACCTGTTTTTGTGAGTAGGTGATATGTAAATACAACTGACACAAATGAAGTTAAAACAACCGAATCTCAACTAATCTGTTCTGACATGTTTACATATGGATTTAAAAAACAGAGTCTGTGGGGTCACCATTAGCCCAACTGTTCCACCATCTCACCTCATATCTGCTCCTCACATCATCGTTACTGCCTCTTCCTGTCTGTGATATCTCTTGCAACCGACCCAGTTTATACCCGCTGTGCAGAGCTTTCCAGTACTCGATAACAAAGTTGATGTTGAACTGATGTGACAGCTGCTGACATGACTAAAGATCTGCAGGTCATGCACCACTCAATTTATGTAACCTGGCAGCTGTGTTGAAGACGCGAGTGTCGGATTTCGCAGGTCTTTAGCCCAATTTTAATGATGTATCAGTATAGATGTGCAGAGATTGACAGATTCTACAGAGGGAGATGTTGCAACAGTTTGCAAAGATTAGACTTTGTAGAAAAAAACTTGGAAAAAGAAGCTTGGTGATTCGTTTGCTTCCAGTTTTGACTTTTCCTTCTGTACCCACACTGATGTGGATTTTTTATCCAAGTGGCAAAATCTGTCATTTGGGAGAATACATTTTTCTCTAGTGTTTTTGCACTTTGAAAACAGCTCATGGATGTCTCCTCATCTGCTGTTGAAACTTGCTCCATTTGTCAAAGCCTTGAGAATTTATATTTGCTGCCACTGTTTGCTTTCTCTTTAGAGCAAACACAATCCTTCTACGGACTTGATGCCAACCTCCTGTTCAAATCATCCAAATATCAGACCCCAAATTATTATCACTAATATCAGCCTGATGTAAATATTATTATGGTTTTATTCCTCTTGCTGACCAGTGTCCAGATGGAGACAAGAACTGCCACCTGTGGACAGCTGTGGATCTTGCCTTCTTTGTCCTGATGGGTGTGGTGGGCGGCCTTCTGGGGGCGCTCTTTAACTGCATGAACAAGAACCTGGCCAAGTATCGCATAAGACACATTCATCCTAAGGCCAAGTTTATCAGGTGAACTGTTTGACCATCTTTGATCCCATCTGTGCTTTTCATGTTCATCAGACTGTGACACTAGGAGTCGATTTGGTGTAAGACAAACATGAACTGAAGTGAAAGGTTTTTAAAGTGATCTACTGATAATGCATAAATGTGTGAACAGCATCTACAATTCAATTTTATTTATATAGCACCAAATCACAACAAGAGTCGTCTCAAGCTGCTTTATATTGTAAGGCAGACCCGACAATAATAATTTTATCTCAGAGCCAAGCTGCTGGTCACAGTTGGAACAAACATAACAGGGAACGTTCAGAGCAGGACAAACGTTAGAAAGGCAAAGGCTTTATTACAAACAATTCCTCAGTAAATTCCTGAAATCTGTGTGTAACAAGCTGGTAGATGTGTGGTTGGTCAACACCCAGAATATTATCTGAACGTTCCTGTGTTACATCATAGCATAAATAAGCTGTCATTTTGTTGCATGGGGTATAAAGCTGCATGCAAAGGAATGGAAGAAGTCTCACATACTGACATCTGTAGAGAAACAAACAAGGAAGCCTAGAATGGGCCATAAAGCCTAGATATGAGACCTGTGTGACGCACACACACTCTTCCCTGTGTGCCTGCACGGTTCCTCTCCAGGTATTCCAGTTTTCTCTCACTGTCCATGCAGCATGTGTAATAGAGTGACTCTATTGTCACTCTATTACATGGTCAAATTGTTCAGTCTAATTTGACCATGCATCAGCAAGTGGATCGAATAAAACTCTGTATGAATGTATGATTAGATGTAAAGTGGACAAGATAATATATCGTCTGAAGCACTTGGTCACATGGTCAGTAAGACTAGAAAAGTGCTTTGTAAGTACCAGTACAATGATCTCCATGGTAAGGTATACAAAAACCTGGAAAGTAGAGCAGGGCGATATGACCAAAAATATTTATCATGATATACATTTGAAAATTTGCGATAACGACATAACTGACGATATAATTGATGTGAGACAAAATACTTTACAACTCCACAACTTTATTAGTGCAAAAAAACCAATGTATTTTCACTTAAACAAGCAGCTGTTTTTTATGTGCATTAAAGTTATATAAAATTTTACAGTGCATTTACAGTGCAAATGCAAATTCCTTGCTGACAGTTTAACCAAAAGGCATTTCCAGTGGAAACTGGCCGACATATCCTCAGCATAACCATGTATAATATCCACAAAACTTAAAAAGAGGTTATACACACACAATACTGTAATATTACGTTGAAGCACAGTACGTATCACTCTGCGAGGCTCCTGCCTACGGTAGCCGTAATGCTCCGACAATCCATCAAGCGGTGCAGGTTCGTAGCTTAGCAAAGTTGTACTAAAACATTTGACAGATTTTCGAGCGCCGTGTACGACATAAAATCGTTTCGAGATCAGTAAACACAACCAGAGTTCATACATAAGGCACACGGGATTATAAGGGGCACTGTCGATTTTCAGAAAAATCAAAGGATTGATTTTAAGTGTGCCGTATTTTCCAAAAAATACGGTAATGACGACAGCCCGCTAGCATACGCTACCAAAAATAGTGCTTTGTTGTGTATCTGACGGACGAAAGCTAAACCAGTTCCACACCACTGAAGTTGCAGCATTTTTACAAGCCAATTCTGGTTCATCTGTTTCATTCAATGATCCGCTTTCGCCCTTCTCCTTCTCTGTCACCGCCATGCTTTTTCCGCCATGTGCGTATGAAAACAAAGGCACTGCGCATGCGCGTTTTACCCATATTCTATCGCGATATTTCATTTTCTTATCGTTGCCCAACATTATACCGGTACTACCGTGAACGGTATGATTCAATTCAATTCAATTCAATTCAATTTTATTTATATAGCGCCAAATCACAACAAAAGTCGCCTCAAGGCCCAGCCCTACTGGAAAGTCACAAACCGCTCTGTTCACTATGGAAAGTAACTGAGTTGTGTTTAGAAACTTCTTCTGGTGATCCATGTTATGTATCAGGACCAGGAACATGCAGAACGGGTCTGTAAACATTTGGACCAAAGATTTCACTGTTGTTTCACTGCCACAGTGGTTAGAGTGACACTGCCCTCAAAGCTGTGACACATCCACATTTTCCACTGGCAAATACATTTCTGCTCTCAGTAGAAGCTGGCACAGATATGTCAGACTCACACGAGCTTCGTCTCCTTTACAAACAGCACTGTTAGTAATGAATGAGCTCCCGTCCCAGTTTTCTATCATTTGTTTAAATAGATTCTTCCCTAAAATCTGCGCACTGAGAGAAAGATGATGTATTCTGCTGAATAAATTAACGAGGCAATCCTTTTAATTGATAATTTTACAATCAGTTACTGTAATTGTGTTTATTTTTATAAAGGTGCAAACTGTTGTTAAATGTGTGCCTAACTTTGTAACCAGAGGATAATAAACGATTGTTCTAATGTTCCAGAGTTTTAGAGAGTCTGCTGGTTACCATGGTGACAACGATTGTGAT
Source organism: Perissodus microlepis (assembly GCF_051167445.1). Lineage (NCBI taxonomy): Eukaryota > Metazoa > Chordata > Actinopteri > Cichliformes > Cichlidae > Perissodus > Perissodus microlepis. The sequence continues at coordinate 19,396,674 of NC_140480.1, forward strand.
TTTTGCGGCTTCCATGCTGGGTGAATGTCGTGACCTGTCCACTCCCACAGCTCACAACACCACGGTAAGAATTTTAATAATCTTTGCATTACTGAACCAAAATACCACAGGTGTGTTTTCACTGGTCTAAACTTTAAACGTATGTTATGATTACTGTGATATTTTAGCTTCAAATACTCTTTATGATATATTTGTGTGAAAAACAATCTGTCAGCCCACTTTCAGGCCTTTTTTTCCCTCAGATTGAAATCTGTCACACCGTTTAAATGTGAATAATTCAGAAACTATTAATGACAAAAGCCTGACATTTCCATGAGCCTTTCTTACCATTAAAATGAACCAGGATCTGTAATCTGGGGCCGATGTATCAAAAAGACACTGGCTAATTAAAATATGAAAACTAATTCAAGAAGTCTGGCAAAGTTAGCATTAAACTACATGCCAGTTTTTATTTAATATTGTACTGACAACGTCTTAATGGTGCATAGTTAAATTTACTTGCCATTTCAATGTTCTTGCTGGATTGAGCAAATATGAAAAGTTGTACCACAAAAACAAAAACAAGACTGTCCTGTTCAAACAGAGCAGGATTCTTGAGTTTTCAGATGGTTTGCTAACAGAAAATACTTTAGTTCAATATGTTTTCCTTTTTCACTCCATCTGTAATCATCAAAGTTTCAGAATATTTTCTGCTCAACCATCTTTGGTTTACTTAAATATTTATGAACATGTACCGTGAATACCATCTTCAATTCATTGGCCAACATGGTAAATGGACTGGTTCTTATGGCACCGGTCTACTCTGCTGGAGCATGTAAGTGCTTTCTATCTAAAAGTCTAACACATTCATCAGAGAGTGTCTTGGCCCAGGATATTTGGCATGCAGACAGGGATCAAACCTCTGATTAGTAGGTGACCTGCTCTACCTCCTGAGCTGATGCCACCCCCAGCACAACTGCTTGCTGTTGGCTGGAGAGAAGCCTCAGCCAAAACCATCAGACGGCCTTTTCAGCTTTAGACTGAGACTCACAAACGCATCAAGAGAAGTTCCCAGACCATATGATACCAACCTCATTGAGGCCACATATGGTACTTACAGCTATTTCTCCCTGAAAGAGTCCTTGTAGTTAAGCTTACAGTTCCCTGTGAGGATCGTGCTGGAAGAAGCAAACAAATGCAAACATCCAAAGTACCGAGAACTTGTAGATCAGTGCCGGTGGAGAGGCTGAGAACATGTGAGTGAGTGACTACAAGTCCATAGAAGCGGGATCCCGAGATTTTCCTGCCTGCTCCCTGTGTACGACCTTTCTTGGACTACAAGTGTTTCTACCATTAAAATAAATGAGGATCTGCAATTTGGCATAGATGCATCACAAAATATGAGTATTGGCCCACTAAAATATGGAAATTATTTCAAGCTGTCTGGTAAAGACCCATACAGTATTAAACTTCACATTTTAATCAGTGATGATGTCTGAATGATATATAAGCATATTAATTTTTTATTTATATGTTTAAACTTTAAATCATAAAAGCTTTATACAAATCAGGTGGTCAAGCAGAACATCTCCTAAAAACGTGCTGATTTATGATGGAATGATATATTTAAAATGACAACACAGCATTTCATCTATTATTAGACTCAGTTGGCTTCTGTCAAAATGTAAAAGAACCCACCCATCACACTCTAGATCTGGTGTTAACATATGGCATAGACACTGAACATTTAACAGTGTTTCCTGAAAACCCTCTCCTGTCTGATCATTTCCTGATAACATTTACATTTACAATAATTGATTACACAGCAGTGGAGAGTAGACTTTATCACAGTAGATGTCTTTCTGAAAGCGCTGTAACTAAGTTTAAGAATATAATCCACCCACTGTTATCATCTTCAATGCCCTGTACCAACATAGAGCAGAGCAGCTACCTGAACGCTGCTCCAACAGAGGTCGATCATCTTGTTAATAATTTTACCTCCTCACTACGTACGACTCTGGATACTGTAGCTCCGGGGAAAAATAGAGCCTCACTATGTGACCATGTTAACCTGTGACGTATGTTTTTTAGCTGGCTGGCAGTGAGGACATCAACTCAACCATTCGACAGTTCTTCTGCTCAAACAAGACCTACAATGACATGGCAACACTTTTCTTCAACCCACAGGAGGCAGCCATCCACCAGCTCTTCCATCAGGATGGTTAGATGAGTTCACACATGATTCATTCCATGCATTACTCATATACCCCGTACAGTGAAGTGACATTTTAGGCCATTTTTCAAAAATCAAGTTCATTTCTATCAATAAACAAACTATTATACGGAGTTGTAGTTTTCCATTCACTCTGCTCACTGAGGCTTCTGAGGTCAGACTGGAATCAATCTTCATTTTGTTTGGATCTTTATACAGTCATTGATTAAATGTGCCCACTAATATTTCCTAAATCCTTCAGACCACGTCTTTACGTTCTCCAGCACCGCAACAATGCAGTTTGAAAAAGAAAATCTGTTTTATTTTATGGTGTATGTACACTTTGAATGAAATAAATGTGTGTTGTCTTTAGTATTGCTTAGCCTTTCATGACTCAGTGTCGTAATCTCTTCTCTCTTCAGTAAATTTAATGCTTACATATATATAATAATGCTCATTTTTAATGCTTGTTTCTAACTCTCCCCCTCAGGTACCTTCAGCCCTGTGACTCTGTCAGTGTTCTTCTTCTTATACTTCCTGCTGGCCTGTTGGACATATGGTGTGTCTGTCCCCAGTGGCCTTTTTGTCCCCTCACTGCTGTGTGGGGCAGCTTTTGGACGCTTGGTTGCCAACGTCCTCAAAGTGTAAGAACTAATTAGAATATGCTCTTTCTCACTTTTTCTCTGTCACAGCCTCGTGTTGAGCTGAACTGAGAGCAGTCTCTGTTGATACAAGCACTTTTTTTCTGCTCAAGTGTTTTCTATCTAAGGCTACGTTCACACTGCAGGTGAAAGCGCATAAAATCTGACTTTTTTGACCCTATCCGACCCATATCCGATCATGGTATGACAGTGTGAACAGCACAAATCCGATATTTCAAATCCGATCTGGGTCACTTTCATATGTGGTACTGAATCCGATACATATCTGATGTTTTAGAAAGCGACTGCTGTGTGAATGGTCATGTCGCATTAAATCCGTCTTTTACGTCACTGACACAAGACAGACGCCAATTATCAGCGCCGGAGAAGACAAACGAGAAAGCATGGTGGTCATTGTTGAAGCACGGCTCTCTGTTTTCTCAGTGTCCTTCTTTCTCTAATTAATTTGTCAAAATTCTGTCGGTTACGACTGTGCAGAAATTGATAGACTGCTGCAACAACACCTACTCGCTCTGTAGCCGCCATTTTTACTTCTGTAAACAGAGCGCGTTGTCTGTGACGTCGGATTTGATCAAAAAATCGGAATTGAGCATTAAGACCTGCAGTGTGAACGTAGCCTAACATTCACATCTATGGGTGGATGCACCAGAGAGCACCTTGGGGTTAGTGTATTGCCCAAGGATATTTAGCAGGTGTGATATTTAGGTATGAAACCGCCCAGCTTCCAGTTAGTTGGTGACCCTACACTTTATATTACACCCCAGCCTAAGACAGCCAGAGAATACCATAGAAGTAACTCCTCTGTTCCTCACTCCCAGTGCTGTGGCAAGATTTGCACTCCAAACATTTTGGTGTATTTTCCACTTACAAAAGGTCAGGGTGGGTACAGCTGAAACTCAAAGTGTTCTCAGGGGAATTACCCCAAAAATAAACAAAAGCAATGCAGGACTGTTACATCCTTCGCTAACAGAAACAGGAGAAATGTGTTTACCTGGGCTATTTGTAGAGAACTGACAGTACATACAAAGCTGTTAATCCAGCTCTTCTAGATTCAGACATTTCTTGATTCAGAAACACGACACAATCTGTCTGGGAGTCAGGAAGAAGGTGGAGCCAAACTGGTCTGGATGGGTACCAATTAAAAGGTGGTGCATCCAGTCTCCAACAAGCTGCCACCTGCAGCTTACATGATAGAAAAGACTGAACAAAATGAACAGACTTTATCGACCTTATCAGAGTAAAAACAAAGCAAACTGGGTCGTAACACTTTCAGTTGTCACATTCTCTCATAGTGGTTATACTGGTTCTTAATGAGTCTGTCCTCTGTTAGGAAACTGGGAATGGACATCTACTCAGGAACCTTTGCTCTCATTGGAGCTGCTGCCTTCCTTGGAGGTGTGGTCAGAATGACCATCAGCCTCACTGTCATCCTCATTGAATCCACCAATGAAATCACATACGGGCTGCCCATCATGATTACACTAATGGTACACAACCATGTGTTTTTGCACTTTGCACTGTTCGCCACTGTGACCTGAGTTCATGTGCAAATTCTTTTGTGTTGACTGTCAGGTTGCCAAGTGGACTGGTGATTTCTTCAACAAGGGCATCTATGATATACACATCCAGCTGAGAGGAGTGCCTCTGCTCGAGTGGGAGACTGAGGTAGAGATGGACAGGTAAGAATTGTTGTTGGCAACAAAAAAGGACAGTTGGCCCTTGTGGTGGATGAACTGTGTTGTCAGCATTGTCAGTAGGCGTTGGTATCCCTCCTTAGCCCAGAGCAGTTCAACTCTCCAGATCAATGCAGCTGCCAACCTCAAGTATCTATTCGTTTTTTTTCTTCTGTTGCCTACATCATTGAACTTCTACAGCCTTATGTTCCTAGCAGGTCTCTGAGGTCATGTGATCAGGGTCTTCTTGTCATTCATCATACAAAGCTGAGAACTAAGGGAGACAGAGCTTTTGCCACTGTGGCTCCCAGACTGTGGAACTCTCTCCCACTGAGCATAAGATCTCTGGACTCAGTAGCTTCTTTCAAAAAACAACTAAATCACACTTTTTAGAATTGCATTTTGCTAACTGTTGTCTGTTTTGTTTTATGCTTTGTTATCCTTGTGTGAAGCACTTTGCAATCTTTTATCTAGAAAGGTGCTATATAAATAAAGTTTTACTTACTTACTTGCTTACACAAAGCACGGGTCTGATACTTCATTGTTCCATCCAATGCTCGTCTGGGGCCGGATTGTGGAGCTAGCACCCTAAAAGCAAGAATGCTCAGAGCTCCAGCTTATCTGGGGGAACCACAATCTCATTCTTTCGATCGCTACCCAGAGCTTGTGACCACAGGTCATGTAGGGATGTAAATCGATCAGAAAAGCTTTACTTTTATGCTTCGCTCTTTATTTACCAAGACGAATCGGTACTGTAGACGCAGCATCAATCCATGTGTTAATCTGCCTCTCTTCTCACTTGTGAAAAACACCCTGTTATGACCCGGCTTGAAAGCCGCAACATAAATATGGAGACGAACACCAGAATTTCAACAGGAATAGTTTTTTCTAAAATTACATGGCAAGTTGGCTAAAATAGCTGGCACCACCAAGGCAAAGACTAGTGATCCTCCCTGAAAGCCTGCCTCAGGTATGCCTTTATCCACACCTGACTAGGTGTGGTCAATTAGCAACAGCTGAACACTCTTGCACTGTCACTGCAAAGAGATTAGGGACTGCAGAGGGGCGTAACACACCCTGAGACCCCGACACACAATGCTTGGACCTTTATGGCGCCTCCTGCAGGTGGTGGGCCTACAGAAGAGAGATGGGCTGAGTCCGGCCAAACCCCATGGGCTAAAGCCCACCCACCAGGCACTCTCCATCGAGCTACCTCCCCAGGCCTGACTCGAGGGTGTGGCCCCAGTAATCCTGTCCCGGGGAGGGTACAAAACAAGAGCCTCCTCACCCTAGCATCACTGGAGCACACAAACCCCTCCACCATGGTAGGGTAGCTGAAGGGTTAAGGTGGAAATTGAAAAATGAGGTGGTTTATGACAAGACTTTATATTGCAGAGCTGATCTGTCAGGGGATTTGATGTTGGCTTTCATCGGTGAATACACGCCTCAAACTGTTTAGATGCTTGAGATTTTTGCAAATAGTTGAAAAAATGTAGGTGAAAAATGAATTTAGTCCATTTTGGTGAAAGGCTGAAGCAGTGTCAAAGCTTCCTCGATGCACTTCATCAAAAAGACAAAGCTGTCAGTCTCAGCATTAGCATGAGAGGCTCTGTCTCGTTTTCTGCCTTTACAAATTCTAGGAACCCCATAAAAAGCCTGCAGTGTGAGGGTGAGGTTAAAAACCCAAACTGAGTGATTCGAGCATGGTCGCTCTTCCTGTGGACTCAGGTTGTCTTTATCTCTCATTTCTTCAAGGCTGACAGCCAGTGATATCATGGAGACCAACTTGACTTACGTGTACCCCCACACCCGAGTCCAGTCTCTAGTCAGCATTCTGCGCACCACGGTCTACCATGCCTTCCCCGTAGTTACTGAAAACCGTCAGAATGAGAGGGATTTCATGAAGGGCAACATCCTGATCAGCAACAATATCCACTTCAAGGTATGTCCTGCTCTTTTACAGAGCTCAAGCTCAAGCTTCCCGTCCAAATGGAGGTGATTAAGGCTCCCCCCACCAGGGGCAGCGGGCAGCAGTGACTTTGAAACATTTCTTTAGTGACACTGTAGCCCTTCCAGCAATGTCCTTCTGGTTGCTTCTGCTTTTTTCTTCGTTTTTTCTAATTCCTCATTGCTCGTCCCATAATATAGTTTTGATACAGACACGTCATCGATTTAACAAAGAGCATTCAGACTTTTACAGCAGTCAGTAATTTGTATAATTCTGAAAAGAATGTGGATTTGTTTCCCTTCCAAGATTAAGAATTAAACAACAGTAGAAACTATGATTGATTTGGTCAGCTCTATTTTGCCGTGTCATTCATGCAAATTGATCCTCACAGTGTAAACCTTTGGTGTATCAGTCTGTCCAGTAAGGAAGCAGAAACCAACATGCATCAGTTTCATCTGCTTGGGTGCAAATGAAAGTGTGAACACGAGGAGAACGGGGAGCCACCGATGGTCTCCACATATGTATGTGCAGCCTGAGTGTGTCTGCAGTGCACTTGTTGTCACTTGTGAAGCAGATCAAATGGATTCATACGGTTTGTGCTTCCTAACAGGTCAGACTGTGATGATCGAGTTTTCTGTCACTGGTTCTATCATTTCGATGGTCTGTGTTGAAGTAGTGTTTAACAAAACCTAGAGGCAGCAGGAAATGTTACTGAGCTAAATAAAGTATAAAAACCAAAGTAACATCAGTTACCGAGCTTGTATTTTTGTCTCCAGGGAGAATCAGTGGGTTTGAAAGTGCGAGCCCATAGATTTGGCTCTGTAGTGAGCAAAGCTTTGCAATATGTTGATGTGCAGATAATTATTTAAGAATTTCATGTTTCTTTATTTTTGGATGACATCATTGTTGTGGTTTTTGAAGGCTGTGTTTTCTTCTAACCCTTGACTGTTACATGTAGAAATCCAGTGTTGTGTCACGTGCGGGCGAACAGCGACGGCGCTGCCAGTCCATGAAGTCGTACCCATCGAGCGAGCTGAGGAATGTTTGCGATGAGCAAAGTGCTGCAGTCGTACCTTCAGAAGAGGGAGAAGACCTGCTGCAGCAGATGTTAGAGAGGAGGTAGGCCAGATAAACACATCCAGACAGTCTCTGAAGTTTTACCTCTAAATTTGATCTCAGTGGATTTTAAATCAAACAATCAAGTTGTGATTAAAGTGCAGACATCAAGCTCTAATTCAGGATGTCTGATAACAATACGGCAGTAACTATTAATACTTAGACATTTATAGTTTCAGAGGGCCAGAAGTAATTAGACAGTTGACTGACGAGCACTCGGCCTAGTGTAGCATAGTAATAACCGAGTTCAGGGTCACATGATCCAGCCCTAACTATGTGTTTTATGAAAAAGGAACGTTTTTAGACTAATCTTAAAAGTACAGACAGTGTCTGTGTCCCAAATAAAAACTGGGAGATCCACAGACGAGGGACTTGAAAGCTGAAACCTGGATAAAATGGGGCCTAATTATTTAAGGTTTTGTATTTGGTAAATGGACCGAAAACACAAACATTTATACCGGAGTTGGTCAGGCTTAGCATCTTGCCCAAGGTATGTATTTGTCATGCAGACTGGTGCAGCCAGGGAATCAAACCACCTCCCGATTAGGAGATGACCCGCTGAGCTACAGCTACAGCCACCCCTTGAGAGGAAAGATTTAAAATTCAGAGAAGTTTGAATGTTACAGATTTGATTACAATCTCTTGTCATCATCAGTGTCAGAGGTTTGTTTTTTGTTTTTTGAAGTTTGTCCGAAATAATTCTTTAGACCAAGAGGAGGCAGTATAACCAAGGGGACCCAGAAGCAGCGCTCAGGAGCAGGGGTGGGAACTCCAGGGGCCGCTGTCCTGCAGGTTTTAGATGTGTCAGCTGATTTAACCCTCTCAGGCTCAAATTAAGTTTTTGTTGCTAATGCACAAAAGAATACCTGCAGTGGTACTTCTGAGTAAAAAAAACTCATAAAATATGTATGTGGGGTAATCAGGTTGTTAGCTTTTAACTGTTGCAAATCTGCAACGCCTGCCTTGAGAGGGTTAAATGGCTAAATTACCTCCTCAACAAGTCCTGAAGTTCTCCAGAGGCCTGGTAATGAACTGAACATTTGATTCAGGTGTGTTGAACCAGGGTGATACCCAAAACCTGCAGGACACCGGCCCTCAAGGCCTGGAGTTCCCACCCCTGCTCCAGACAGATGACAAATGACCAGAGAAGCTGATGTCGAATGGCATAGTATAAAGAGTTGAACTCCTAATATTTACCACAAGTTTTTGAATTTACTCCTCATGCTGTCAGTGCACATAGTAACTACAAGTATTTGTAACACTGCCTTTCATTCTGTCTGTGTTTTCTTTGTGGTGCATAATAACTGCAAATAAATCTGGCACTCCTGTGATTTCTGTGCTGCAGGCATGCTCCCTACCCTAACCTGTACCCAGACCAGTCTCCCAGTGAGGAGTGGACCATGGAGGAGCGCTTCAGGCCGCTAACCTTTCACGGTCTCATCCTTCGCTCCCAGCTGGTTAACCTGCTCATACGAGGGGTGTGCTACGCCGAGAACCAGTCGGTCAGTCATTGACACACATGAGTAGATAATAAATGAGATGACTTTTTCTTATACGAGCAGTTTCTCTGTACCCTCTGATGCAGAGCACCAATCAGCCTAGGTTGTCGTATGCAGAGATGACTGAAGATTACCCACGCTACCCTGACATCCATGACCTCGACCTCACCCTGCTCAGCCCTCGCATGATAGTGGTACGTTCGATTTACCCGACTGAGACAGAAAATAATCAAGCAGAAAATTCCGATTCATTAACAGGCCGTCCTTTCTGTGTACCCAGGATGTCACCCCCTACATGAACCCGTGTCCCTACACTGTTTCACCCAATGCCCGCATCTCCCAGGTGTTTAACCTCTTCAGGACTATGGGCCTGCGACACTTACCCGTGGTTAATGCTGTTGGAGAAGTAAGTGATTTGGGCTTTCATGCCTCTAGTAAACGTGTGAGGAAGCCACAGAGTTGTGTTATGTTGTCCTCACCAACTCAACTCTCTCTTTTTTTCTTTTTTTTTTAGATTGTGGGAATAATCACACGACACAATTTAACCCACGAGTTCCTGGTGGCCAAACTGCGACAGCACTACATCACCATTTGACCCAGCTGCCTCCCCTCAAACCTCCTCCTTCCTCCATCCCTGATAGCGTTCTGACACACACACATGCACATACATTCTCTGTACAGTAGGGGGCGTCGTTATCCAGGTAACAAAACCTTTCAGCTGTCAATCACTGCAGTCTTTTTGGTCTTCTTCAGTCCAACCTCCAGTGTGCTAACACACACACACACACAATAAACCATAAACCACAGATATCGATGCTGATTATTCAAGAACACTTGCTGTGCATTCAAGCTGTGAGCCGCAGAGAGTCATCCTGCCATCTGATGAAACAGCTGCAGAATGATTGATAGCATTAAAAGCATTACACACGTTAATGCGAGATTCTCACTAGTATTCCGATAATTCTCAAGGACATTATGTGTTCCCAGAGGAGGAACAGGTCCATGCACGTCCACCTTCCTACAAATATTTAACTCTAGAAGTGACGGCAAGGATTTTTCTGTCATATATAAACATGAAGCAGCTTGTTTATCCAGTGAGAATGCACCATTAACCCTGTCGTCAGTACATTTGGTGAACATTGTATCATCTTAATTTGTCTTTTGTTTTGCTGAGCTTCCAACGTGTCTCCACTGGTTAAAGAGTTGATACTAAAAAGAAAGAAAAACTCAAAGACCCTACAGTACTAGAGGGAGAACCCCAGCAGCAGCAATGGTAAGAAGGAAGAGCCCCCTTTAAACGGGAGAGATCTTCATCTGGTTTGAGGGGGAAACCAACCGAACAGCTCTTAGACAGAAGGAAGATCTGCATCTTATAATAAATTCAAACTAGCATGTCCGTCTCACTCTAATCATATAAAAGCAGCAGCGGCTTCAGTGTGTTGCTGATTGTTTTTCTCGCAGTTTGACGCACAGGACACAAACTTCCAAAATGAAATGTCATCTACTGAGGATTCCCGAATGGCTTCATGACTGAATGTTGCTTTTGATGTTTTGATTTTGCTTTATCACTATAGCACTTTTATTTTTGTCTGTATATTATTTGAATCTTTGTGATGAACTGGATATGTGCACTAAAAGCAGGCGGATGTCCCCACGGTCTGACACTAACCCAGAGCTCAGCAGTAACGGTGTGACCTTGTTGCACATGCCGTACTGTAACATTTGTAACCACTTGAGCTGTCTGTAAATCCATGTTTGCGTTCACAGAGTTCAGTGTTGGACTTGTGAGGGCTGTGATGATCAGGTTTCACTGACCAACGTGTTATGTCATTTAAATTTTTTTTAATGCAGAGCCATATTTTAGAAAAACAAATGTCTATTATGTATTTTGTTTCTCATACTATTACTTTTTTCAACAATATGTTTCTAATCTGATTTTTCGGTACATCATTTCACTGTCATTCCTAAAAGGGACTAAAGATGTGAGTAAAGGCAAGTCAAGGAGGTGAAATTCCTTTATGTGTATGGTTATTTTATTATTGGCAAGCACAACAGCACACGTGTACGTCAAACATTTCTTATTTTAGTGTAGCCTCTGCGCTGTGGTTTATTTTTATACAGTTTTCTCTTTATGATTTACTGACTCTAGTCTGAATCGCTCACTGATGGGCCGAGGCTGTCCTGGATCGTGGTCACATACTAGAGAACGCGCGACGTAAAACCATTCTTATGTTGCCCTCTGTTCTATGACTTCATTGTGGCTTAAATAAAGATCCTTGTTTTGTGTGTTTGTTTTGGTTTAAATAAGATGTACGGTCCTTCCTTTCTGAAAGCATTGGGGCGGTGTGTAAAACAGAATGTAGTGATTAGCAATAAAGGCATCGTTTATTCAAAACAGAATAAAATCAGAGTTTAAAGTGAGGAAATGTACCATGATGGCAGCAACATGTCTCACTGGAATCAGGACGTTTGCTGGCCGTGAAGCATCTTCTCTTGTTTTCATTTTTTTAGTTCATCTTGTTTCACATTGTGCCAGCTGTCTTTAATTAGTGAAAGATCTGCATTGCACCCAGGCAATTTCAACACTTTTTTTTTACTACTGTACTACGAAGCCATGCTGTTATAATAGATGCAGTGTTCCATGTAGTTCAGTTCAATTCTATTTATATGCCACCAAATCACAACAACAGTTGCCTCAGGAAGCTTTATGTTGTGAAGTAAAGACCCAACAATCAAACATCCCCCTTGGAGCAAGCACTTGGCAACAGTGGGAAAGAAAAACTCTCTTTCAGCATGAGAAAACCTCCAATATGCAGACAGTTTATGGAAGTGAACTTTATGCTATGGACAACAATGCAAAGTGGGGATGAAAGGTGGTTTTACAGTAACATTTGTAGTGCAGAGAACTAACATGGTCCATATAGAGCTTTGTATTTTGCCTGCGAAGCAGTTCTTAAACGGTACCGTTGTTTTTGTTGTAAAATATGCGTGGTTTCTTATTTTCGTGTTCATTTTGGGATCTAAATGGGTAAATCATTTTATTCAGTAATCACAGAAGCTGCACTTTACACAAGAGGGCTTGGAGGGAATCTGGAGGCAACCACTCCAGTGTTGCATGGGCTGTTTTTGTGGGGGGATTATACATCTGTGGGGCAGCTCGGAGGGATGAGGGAGGTGCCTGGTGTTATATATTTCTCCTAGTTCAGTGTTTTATTAGGAGGAGATCTTATTTCAAGTTGTTCACATTTATTTTTGGTTTTGTTTTACTGTATGACATTGATTGTGGCACAATTTATTTTGATAACCCTTATTTTGTATGGCAGTGGAAATCAATCAGAGACATACATTTATATGACTAATTGTATAAGATTTCTCTCCAGGGCGCTGGACCTGGGGTGAAACCCTCCATGCATGGTCAGGAGCTTCCTGGTCTTGATATCAGTGGGTTCTATCTCTTCCTTTGGCCAGCTTATTATCCCAGCAGGTTACCTGATCAGGTGTTGATAGCCCGGATCTTATTCTTACCGTTCAGCTGACTCCTCAGGACTTGCCTGACCCTCTGCAGGTACTTGGTGGTTGCAGCTTTTCTAGCGACCTCTTCATGGTTCCCATTTGCCTGTGGGATCCCCAGGTACCTGTAGCTGTCCTCTATGTCTGCAATGTTGCCTCCTGGTAGTTCAGTCCCTCAGTTCTGACTACCTTCCCTCTCTTTGTTACCATCCAACTACACTTCTGCATTCCGAACAACATTCCGATGTCCTTGCTGTAGATCCTGGTGGTGTGGATCAGTGACTCTCGTTCACTCTTGGCATACAGCTTGATGTCATCCATGTATCCGTAGTCAGTCTTGTCAATGATCTGAGGGGGTTCGGGCCTATGCAGAACAGCATAATTTGCGCTTTGGCATGGTACTACTGTTTGCTCTTGACTGAGTAACTTTGTTGGCATGTTTGTATGTCTCCATTTTGGCCAAAGTTATAATGATGCTTCAGCATTAAAGTAATCCAGTGGCAGTTGTCAGTATTGCACTGGTACAAACCATAACTGTGGATAGTTAGCAGTTAGCCAAACGTCATTTCCCAAACAGATACAGTTTAAAAAGGCATTTATGTTGCTATTGTGGTGTAACATGTATGTGTCATTATGGTTTGTTGTTTGTAACACCGTCATCCTAGATCAGCCGAGGCTGATGGCTAACCTCTGAGTCCAATTCTGAGGTTTTTACCTGGTAAAACTTTTTTCATCATGGAGATTTCAAATAAAATCACTAGCAAATAATAAAAACATAATATGTCAGTCTCTTCGATGCTATAATGACGATGTGACACTTTATACTCTAACAGACCCTACACACTTGAACATGATGATGAGAGGTGATGGTATTTATGAGAGGCTCTTTCCATCTGACCTGAGCTGATTGAATACAATCCTGTCATTTACCTCCAGCCATTAAAAAGCGGCACCCGTAACCAGCAGGGTAATCAAAGCATGGCTTATGTAACAGACTTTTTAATAGGAGAAATACAGATTATTATGATGGATTATTAAAATAAGACTAGAAAAATCCTCGTACTGCATGAAAAATGTAGCCAGACTGCTAATGGTGATGATGTGGCTGTAAGCTCTTGTAGAAGAAGAAATCTGGTGCTATGCATCATGTTTGCTTTAACAGATTATTCTGTTTTATATACATACGGAAAGTGGACTAAAAGAGCATCCTAACCAAATAAATCACTAAATCTGATAGCCTTTCACCATGTAATGACTTGATTCATAAGGGTGGAAAAAAGATGTAAGAACTTCTCCATGAGTGACATTTAATAAATGTTACATTCAAAGATTATTTTAATGTCCTAATTCATGTTAGACCCTGGGTTTCTACATTAAGTGTTGCTGATGTTATCAGGTTATTTTATATTGGAAAATATGTTGAAAAACATATTCTGATTAATTTTAGTGTTTATTAAATGTTGTGTGAAATAACTAGGCAGCTTAGAGCAGATGAAACTGTTTAGTATCATGGTGCAGAAACAATAACTCGTGCTGCTTTCCTCTCAGGGTGAATCACAGACCATGTTTCATGGCTGAAGAATTTCTAGCAGCCTGAGACGGTGCGTAGCACAATTACGAGCTTTGCTTTTGACAACATAAATAAGGCAAAACAAGGAGGGAGAATCACAGCTGACACTACACGTAGCACTGGCAGTCAGGGAGCGTCTGCAGAGGAGAGGCAGGATTAGTGTGGGCAGGAAGAGTTGGCTAAGGTTACGGCAGCTAGTGACTCTTACGGACTTCTGAGAACCGGGGAAGAATTTCCTGTAGGAGACTTGTGAGGATGACTTGGCAGGAGCCGTGGAGAGCTGGGAGGCAAACCCTGCCCATCAATCCACCTGGTGATGAAAGAAGAGGGAAAAACATCCAGTCTGCCCCGATCCTGACACAAAACTAGTCTCATATTGGTTTCTTGAACACCACAATGAGGTCATCACATCCAAAAGCCAGTGTGGAGTCTATGCCACAGATAAAGCAGCTCTAAAGGCTGAAAGAAAAACTTCAGACACAGAAATATAGATAGAGTATGACAACAAAAACCGAAACCCATTACCAAGGCAACAACTTTTATTTATCTATTCTACTTATTGCGGTCAGGCAGGAAGTCTCCCCCGTCTTTGTTTCTACCTTCAGATCCATTTATTTTTTTCTCCTTCTGTCTGCTCAGCTGCATGTTTTTCTTATTTTTATCAATCTAATCTTTCCAGAGTTAAACATGGCTTCTCTCTCTGTACTCAGTGAGCTGTGAACTGCATCTGGACATACAGCACCAGTTATGATAACTTTACTTACAATACTAGTTGTTGACAGTGTTACAGTATATCAGATAAACACTTTTGTGTTTACATCATTCACTCTCATCTCATTAATGCTGCCGTTCTAACAGGTGTCTTTGTTGGCTCACTTTCATACA
Source organism: Perissodus microlepis (assembly GCF_051167445.1). Taxonomy (NCBI): domain Eukaryota; kingdom Metazoa; phylum Chordata; class Actinopteri; order Cichliformes; family Cichlidae; genus Perissodus; species Perissodus microlepis. The sequence goes on from NC_140480.1 coordinate 19,411,728, forward strand.
TGACTATTTTTTTTCCATCTTTCGTCCTTTTCGTATACGTATTATCCTCCTCTGCTGCCCTCCCCTCTTCCACACTCATGTCAGCCACACTCACTTGTCCTGAGGTGTGGAAGGTGGCTGAGATCGTTAGGGGAAATGACTCTTGTGCTGCATTCCAGCTCTGATAATAAAACTGCCACAAGGGGGGACAGCGTGATGACTGCAACACTGCAGTGATTAGAGCGAACACGCTCTCTGTCTGACTCGTTTGCTGCTCCTTTCAGTTGCTCTGTGTCAGTCGGTTGGTTTTTCCTGCCTTGCTTATATAAGCTTTTTAATGATGTCAAAAGAGAAATATCACTTTCTGAAATATCACAGTAGCTGAAACTTGCATAATTTGACCACTAATATGTCTCACAAAGGCTTTCAAAGAGCAGGTCAATCATTTCATTTCTTCAAGAACAGAGGCAGCAGCCATTTAGCCTGCTTGTATTATATTCATATTTATGTAACATGTAGTTCAGAGTTTAAATGTGTCATTTCAGGTTGTGTTTACCTGTTATAAATACAACTGTGCCTTTCAGATGCACATTAGTTACTAAAGTAGCATGCACACACTAGCAGTGACGTGTTCATCCAAGACTGCGAAACGAACTTTGTTGAGTGTGATGACAGTTAGTCCCTAAGAACCCACAGTCTGGAATGTCCAGAGTGATGGGTGACCCGTGCTCGTGGACGGGCCCGCGCACTGGAATTAACCACGCCATCACGCAGTCATCATGTCAAGCTTTGTTCACTGTGGCTTAAAACAGCAGCTTTACCACACATACAACATTTATTAAACAATAGTTATTAATATCAGCTGATGTTTTATCAAAACACTTTCAAATTTGCAGTCAGCTTCAAGTTTCTGTTTGTTAAGTCCAGTTACGCACACACCTCACCAGTGGGTCACAGTTCTCATACATGTCTGCCACCAACCTCACATACTTCTTATCAGAGGTGGCAAAAGTACACGCTTTCTTTACTTAAGTAGAAGTACAGATACCTGTGTTTAAAAAATCTCCAGTAAATGTTGAAGTACTGAAGAAACAGAGAGTGAAAAAGTACCAGCTCTGAAATGTACTCATTATTATTATATTCTATTATATTCTATAGTCTACATATTATTCAAATCTAAATTCTGAGTCCCGTGTGGACTTTTATGTTTTTAAATATGTGTGAATATGCTAAATTATTGCATTGTAAACATTACTGGAATCTGCTCCAGTGCTATAGATCTCAGAATGGTAGCAAGAGAAGGTCTTGAAAATCTCTACGTGCCTGTATGGGAATATGACCCAGAGCAAGGTGAGATTCCTGATGAACAGTCACAATGTTACACAATGCACACTGTTTCATGGAATATCACTAATCATTTCCCAAATGACTTTAAGTGCACCTATTTTTCTGCCAGGAGAGCCAAGGGCATCTATTACTCATTACACAATAACATGCCCTGTTTCACCAAACTTCACAAAGAGGTAAAGTTTGGGCAAATGCAGAAGCTTCATAAAGATCTGGGAAAGAGAAAAAACAAAACAACAGTGTGAACATTACTATGAAATCATGATAATAAATCATTTTTACAAACTTTAATATCGTGTGCACTTTCCTGAATGCTGTACAGTCCTGCGTTTTACGTCTGCGTCTCTAAACCTGAACTCTAAAAGAGACACAAGCATACTTGATTTTAATTTCTAGTAATGTGATATTTTATTTGTTAAAACTTTGTGATGAAAACATCATGTAAACAGTGTCTGCCTGAGGTAATGCTATCTGGGTTAGTTACATGTGGGCAGTGTCTCAAAGTAGGAAGTGGGAGTGGCTGAAATGGAGACAATGTAAAAATAATCACACAGCTCGAGGAATGATGGAGGCGCCACACAAGTCAAGCAGAACAGTCCTGTTTGCACTGGAGTAAATGAAATACTACATACACAATTCTGTCATCAGGGGCTGTGTCACTGGAGCTCATCACACAATTGTCTGATAATTTTGATACAGCATCAACTGTATCAGCATCAACTTATCTGTGTGTTACATGTATGCACTCACAGACATACTGTAAATCTGAATATTAGACTTAATGGTGCATGTTTATGATTGAAACAAGGAGAGTTATATACATTTATACAGCGATGACGGTTCCAGGGATTCCAAGGGAGGGTCCGGGGCAGGGGATACACGCTCCTCTTCCTACAGTCCGTGACAAGAAACACACTCGCACTCATCCAGGTTGGGTCCAAGGGAAACAGGCAAAGGTCCAGGAACATCTGTACATGGAGACAGAGGCAGCCTTTGGGGGAGAAGAACCAGGAAACACAAGGAGGTACGCTAGAGACAGCCGGGGCTACACTTACAAAGGTAAGTACAACGATCCAGTGAGGAGCCACGATCCACTGAGGTCTTGACTATTGTCTGGATCAGTCAGCAGTGATGAGCAGCAGGTGAACAGTGCGTGGGTGTGGGGATCAGTAGGAAACTAGGGCCCCGATGCCGCCCTGGCGGAGTAGATGAAAAACAGCACACCAGAGCAAGCAATGGAGGACCATGAGAGTTAGTGAGTGTGACCAGATTGTTGTGTTGTCTTCTTTTCTTTGTATGTTGTAACCAGTCCATTAGGAACTGTTGGAGTCCTGGAAGCCGGAGGTAATGCCATCAATATCTGTCAGCACGCAATAGGAGGTCAGCAGTAGGGTGTGTGTGTGTGTGTGTGTGTGGGGGGGGGGGGGTTAGAGGTTTAATGACATTGTAAAAAGCTCTTTTTCTCATTTTTGTCAAATCTGTGTCTTACATGCAAATGTAACAGACTCTGAGTGTGTTTTGTTGCCTTGAGGAAACACTAAATGGAAAGAAGGAGCTCTGTGTACCACTGTTATATGGGGCTTTATAAAACACACTGTGTATAATTCTTTTGTTTTCTTTCATCTTTTTATATTTTCCACATATGAATGTATTTCCGCTGTACGTGTAGTAAGACACTCAAATGCAAATTGTCTTGTTCTTTGGCTATTTCCAGAGCGAGCCGACTGAGCCAGCTTCTGATTTGGTTTCTCCTCCAATGCTACTGGTATAAAACCAGTCTTTGCTACTTCCACCTTCGTAACATTTATAGACTTTGCCCTTTTCCTGCTCTGGTCACCTCTCACTTGGATTACTGTAATGTCATTCTCTCTGGTTTCCCAACAAACTCCGTAATGAGGTCTAAATGGGACACTACTGACCATATTACACTATTCCCATCCAGCTTCACTGGCTCCCAATTCCTCAGATTTTTCAATAAAAGATTCTGCTTCTTACTTTCAAAGTCCTTAATGATTTGGCACCTCCCTATCAGTCAGACCACCTTCACCCTTACACCTCCTGACATGCTTTATGCTCAGCATCACCCTGAGTGCTCCTGGCTTCAAACCAAACATCATGGCGACACCTTCATCAGTTTGATGATTTTACAAAGTTCAAGTCTTAACTCAGAATCCATCTCCTTTGTTCAGCATGTCAGCTATACCCATCCTGCTTTACGATTGGATTATTTCTGGATTTCAAATCTCTTTTATTAATATTATTATTATGATGCACGATTTTGTGCTTCCTTCAATCTGAAACACCGTGCTTTGAAAATTCAAAAGGTTCAACGGGCCTATCGATTACTTAATAATAAGCTCAAATGGTATGCTAATAATCTTTATAAAAGATTTAATTTAAATATAGCTTATAATAAAGTTCTATCTCTCTACAGGTGAAAAGAAAAAAGATAACAATAATAATGAAATCTGTTAACTGATAGAAATCCAGAGTTAATTAGAGGCCACGATAAAGTTTCCAGCAGCTGCTACAGTGAAGCATTTTAATAACTCAATAAAGTAAATCTACAACACCAATCTATATAAAGGCCTGGTGTAGTTAAATCAGACTGTCAGGGAAATATTTAAACTGCATGTAACACCTGATTTTTTATGTGAACAGTAAGAAAGACCGGTAGTGACAAAAAGCACTTCCTTGCTGTATTTAGGTCATTTGTGTTAAAAATAACATGAACTAATGCTAATTATATGCATTCCCACTCCTGTTGTGTGAAAATAGCCTTATCTGTTCAAAGGTTGCACTAGAGAGGTCACATTTACAACATGTGTATGCTAGTCTTTCCAGAGCCAGAGGGAAGGGGAAGGTATGAGGTGTCATGTGCATCTGGGATCAGTTTAGGACAGAAATATACAAGGATTGTTCACTGAAGGTTAGAACAGAATTTGCTATAATTTCAGAAAGGTGTGCCTACTGACAATGAATGACAGTTAGTTTTTAGGTTTTTTAAAGCAGACTAACAAAGTGCACGTGTACGGAGCTACCAGGAAGTCAGCAGGAGGCTTCCTTACACATACTGCAAAGACTGCAGCATCTGAGTCCCTCAGAGAAGAGGGGCATAAAGATGATGTATATTTGATCAAGTTGAAATATTTGAGCTGTCATTTTGTCATCCGATATTGACTCATAAATGAATCCATGAATAGCCACAGTGAGCCAGGTATCACAGCTTGCTAACTGAGGACACATGGCCTCCACATGCATTTAGATTTTGCATGTTCTTTCTTTTATTGTCATGCTTAACTTATATGCGCATCTTGAAAAAGAAAACATGGTTCATAGTAGGTGGGTTGTTCCTTTGTTTAGGATTGATGCTAACGTGGCATCGATTGCACACCAGGAACAACCCCCGAGACCTGCAGCTCTGAGAATTCTCTGATATTGTTGCCTGCCATCACAATTAGGGGCAGCTGTTTCTCAGGAGGTAGAGCAGCTTGGAAGGTTGGTGGTTCAATCCCCAGCTGTTCCAATCTGCATGTTGAAATGTCCTTGGGCAAGATACCAAATCGTCCATCAGTGTGAGTTTGATGGTTAGAAAGTGCTTGTATTATAAGAGTGTCTGAATGGGAAAATGTGGCTTATAGACCAAGAATAAAGAATAAAGGTTTTTGACCATATAAAGTAAGAACAAGTCCACAGTGTGGCCATTTGTCCTGCTTTCAACACATCAGCTCAGAGCTGACTGACTTGCTTCGTAATATAGAAGGGTACAGGTCCATTGTAATCAAATTTATTTAAATTACCTCCTGATAGGTGTGTATTTGTGTGTGTTTTAAACATGTATATATATATACATATATATATATATATATATATATATATATATATACATATATCCCAGTTTTGGGTATTCAGGAAATAGCTAATGATATTTTAAAGCAAAAGTATTAGGTTAAAGTTACCTTGCATCTATAAAAAATGTGACCATTGAAAAAACTTTCACCAGTGTCGAAAATAGGTCAGTTCCTCTTTTGAATTTATTGTACAATAAAAACGTTTTTTATCGCTCATGCATAAACAGAAATTGTAAAACAGTTTAGATTAGCTCGACCAAATCCTGCTGAGCGTGGCAACACTCTGTTGCTGTACCGTTGTTGGTGCTGTATCCTGCAACTGCAAATCTAAATGGTTCAAGTCTCACTCCAAACTTGTCACTGATGATCATTTGGCAAAGGCCCCTTGATGCCATACTTCAGTGCACTGGGTAACTGTTTAAGATAATGTGTTTAATTAACAGGGTAACTTAATAGTCCCTTCATGCAGAAAACTGTAGCTAAATGTGTAATGTGCTAAAACATCACTATGGTAACACAAGAGAAGACAGGAGAAGTTTAACTTGAAATCTAACCAAAACTTTACAAGATGTTTTCACTTGAAGATTAATCAATAATCATTCATGAGAAGTTGGGGTGTCATATACAATGATGGTGCATAGCATTGCAGCGGATTCTTAGTTTTCAAAGGTATGATGTACAGAAAGATTGACCTCACTGAGATAAGGGAGTTTAACCATAAAATCCCTAGAGCACACCCTGGTACAGCAGCCAGGAGGCAATAGGAAGCTTATGCAATGGAGAGATCAGGAAGTTGGCTTGATAGCCATTCCAAAAGCTAACAGACTGATCCTGTCTCTTTTTCTGGTCCACTCACTGGACAACAAGGTGGACAAGGTTTGGGGTTTTCAGGAAGTTGAAGAACTGTGCTGTACTTTGACTTTTGGGAACCTTGCTAAACAGCGGCAGATTCAACCATCCAGATCGATGGCATGCCACGCTTTCATGTGTATCGAGACCATCTGGCAGGGAAATATCCAGGATGAGGACTCTTTGTGTACATAAACAAAAGTTGGTACAAATCTTGGTTTTGGTAAACAGTCACGGTGTCGAGGTCCTGAGAATATTTGACTGTCAAAGCCGGCCACACTGTCTTGCAAGTTTACAGTGGTGTTTTTCACGATTGTTTACATCTAATAGTAGTTAAAGAAGAAGTACAGACAGGTTTATTGTGAAATGCTCCAGTAAAAGCTCCACTGGGTTTTGTTGTGCTGCTGCTGCTCTGAGGGTTACTGTTCTTCATGGGTCTAAACAACTAAATGAAACATAAATGTTGTTCATTTATGCTGTTTAAGCTGTTGGAGGTGCTGACTGAAATCCCGGACGCCTCTCTCTCACAGGCAGCAGTACCTGCCATAATCACCCTCATTTATATCATTATTGGGTCTTGCCCATACAACATACAGCTCCTCGAGGCAGCTGTTATTGTGATTTAGTGCTATATAAGTAACACTTGAAACTGAAATAAATTTATTCTAATTGAATTCCCAAAAATGACTGAATGACTAAAAGATGGTGGCCTCCACCCTCATGGTCACGAAGTGCTTCGAACGGCTGGTTATAGCCCTGATAAAGGACATCGATGTCACTGTGGATCCACACCAGTATACCCACAGGAAAAACCATTCCACAGACAATGCCATGTCATCAGTAGTTCCTGCATGTTTCACAAACCTGAAAAGTTTATGCCTGCTCTTTCTTTCTTTAATCTAATTTCTTCCATCAAAATTCACAACATTTACTCCTCTCCCATCATCTTCAGCACGAAGGATGCATGAAGGATGTTGGCAGCAGCCTCTTGATGACCTTACATATACAGCAGCGTCCTGTATTTTTAAAGACGCTCCTCACCCAGGAGATACACCTGTCCCCTCCCCTCAGGTAGGAGGCTGTGAAGAATCAGGTGCAAAACTGATTTTCAGAGGCTTCAGAGGAAATGTTTACCCAGCTTCTGGAATACTGCCAGGGCATAATTAATGCTAAAGACTCAAAGGAGACATTTACAACCTGTTCCCAACATTTCCCAACATGGAATGTTTGGCACAAGCTGTGAGCCAACCTCTGTAATGAACTGTTTGGTAAATTCTTGAGCTAAAATGCCCAGTGACTGTAAGTCTGGCCAACACATCCCCAGAGACAGGGCTAGAGCCCCCAGTTAGCTCTGCCCCCCTGGAGAATCTAAAGCAAGAACAGCCACAGTCCCTATCCCAAGTTAAGCTCGTTGGGTTCTCTGCTAAGCCACCCCAAGCCAGAGGTGCGTCTCCTTGGCCATCGCCATTGTAGGCTGCCATCGAAGCCACTTGAGGGTCTCCCTCACCATCATCAGCCGCTGGCCTCCACAGTTACTCCATCTCTGTTGATGCCCACTCAGCGAGCCTCCAGAGTTTTTCCATCTCAGCTATTGACCTCCTGGCAGACCTCGTGAACTATGTTGTCAGCAGTCCCTGCCTCTGAATCAAGCCAGTGTTCAAGCTGACTCCCTGATCTGCGCTGCCTTCTGTTTAGCTCCATGGACCAGGCCCCTGGACTATATTTGTTGAGACTCTTTTTGTTCTGATTTTATTCCCAATGCACCCCCAAACCATCAGAGATGCAACCCTTTGAACTGAGCACTGATAACAAGATGGTCCTCTTTTCTGTGGTTTGGAGCATGCAGCATCCATGTTTTCCAGAAAAATGTTAGAATTGTCTGACCACACAACTCTTTTCTTCTTTGCCTATTTCTATTTTAAATGAGCTTTGGCCCAAAGAAGACAGCAGCATATATAGTACGCATGCATGAACCATCAGTTGCTCCTGCTTTTTTCTCCATACTTTAACTTTTCTTTCTCTTTTACTCTTACTTTACTTTTTCTCTTTTACGTAATTTCCTCAGGGACTAATAAAATATTATGATTCTGATTCAGTGCGTCTGGATCATTCTTCTTCTTTGCATCATACACTATATTATTATTTTTTACAAAGACTTGTGAAACAGTGGGTTACTTTCAGCAGGTCCAAACTTCGCTTCAGGTCCCAAAGTCAAACTAACACTGAGAGTTACAAACTGTCTACAAACTTTCATCTTTAAGAAAGTGATCAGTGTGGCTGCTCTACCAGGTGTAACAATTAAGTTTAACATCCAGGCATCCATGAAAACAGAATTTATGAAGTAGCTGTGCAACAATTTAATTCAATTTATCCAATTATGAATTCTCCTGCTACTTGATATTCCATAGTCAGCTGTTAGTGGTATTATAACAATGCTGAAGTGAAGTCAGCCTTGAATTGAATACAGATCTGTTGCCAGTTGAACTAATAACTTGATAAATTTTCCCGTAGTGGTTTCTTTTTAGGACTACTTACTTTTCCACTAGTTTGTTCCCTCTCATTCAAATGAGCTAATGTTTTTCATGAGAGTTATATTGTCTCAATTTAAACATTTGGTATGTTTTCTGTGTTAGACAATGTGAATAAAAGTGAATAAAATACAGGTTCGTGATATGTGCAAATCATTGCATTCTGTTTTATTTACATTTTACACTGTCCCAACATTTTTGGAATTGGGAATGCAGATGTTATTAAAAATGTGTTAGCATAGCTACTGTATATAGTTTATACATATATCAGAATCAGAATACTTTATTGATCCCTAGGGGAAATTATGTTGGTTACAGTGCTCCAGTACAAACAGTAACAAAAACAGACAATTCAAGAAGTTAGAAATAGCACAATATATATACATACATATAAGTCACTTACTGATTAATATCTGAAAAAGAAAGAAAGAAAGAAGGAAAGAAAGAAAGAAAGAAAGAAAGAAAGAAAGAAAGAAAGAAAGAAGAGCATGTGCAGAAAGGGTGTAGCTATTGCAGTGTTTACAGTGTGCTAGATGGAGGAGTTGTACAGGGACCTGGCCACAGGCAGGAATGGTTTCCTGTGTTGTTCAGTGGTGCTTTTTGGTAATCTCAGTCTCTTACTGAACGTGTTCCTGTGACTGACCAGCATGTCATGGAGTGGGTGGGAGGTATTATCCAACATTGTCTTTATCTTGGACAACATCCGCCTCTCCGACACCACCTTAAGAGAGTCCAGCTTCATCCCCACAACATTACTGGCCTTGTGGATCAGTTTATTGAGTCTGTTATCATCAGCAACCCTCAATCTACTCCTCCAGCATGCAACAGCATAGAGGATTGCACTGGCCAAGACAGAGAAACTGTAACAGGCCACATGCTGGTTGGCGCATGTGCACTGATATGACAGGAATTTTGGGCTTTTATATTTTTATCCATCCATTGTTAAGTTCTTAGACACTTATTGGCAACATGATATGTATGATTATTACAGAAACATAATTACCCTGTGGGGGGGTTGCAAGTCAAAAATAGACACAAGCTGGTAATATTTGAAACATTCAGTATCTACCAACAAGTTAACGAGTTAACTGAAGCTGGCTTATTGTTTATGGAAGTGAATTTTGATGGCTATTTTTGGAATGGTTGTGAATGATTAGCAGTAGGTGGAAATGTCTAAGCTGTGGGCTGGAAGAAGGTCAGAAAGAAACTACACAGTCATAAGAAAAGAAAACAGAAAAAAACAGACGTTTGTCAGCAGTCAGTTTCTTTAATATCTTGGTATACTTTGTGGATTTTTTGATGAACAGAAATAAATACATTTAGTAAGTGCAAAAAATATCCACACACATGCATAATGATCTCCAAATGCAATACAAACAAAGGCATTGTGTCTTAATTAATCCACTTCTTAAACCAAACCTGTATCCTTGATTTGGACTGGGCACTATTGAGGTCTTCCAACACTAATTCAGCTCAATTCAATTTGGTTTTATCTGCATACACTGAATCACAACAAGAGTTCATTCAAGGAGCTTTACATTTTACAGTCATTCAGAGAAAACAATCCCCCTATGAGAAACCACTTTGCAACAGTGGGAAGGAAAAACTCCCTTCTTAACAGGAAGAAACTTCTAGCAGAATCAGGCTCAGGGGCAGCCAGCTGAGGGTGAGGGGAGGGAGACAGTATAAAAGAGAGCCAGAGATTAATAATAACTAATGGTTAAATGCTGAATAGTGTATAAACACATGGTGAATTAAAAAAGATGAGTCATGAAGAAACGTAACACTGACATCTAGTTACAGTACTGCAAAAAAGTTCCTTTGGTTTATATTATGCTATGAAAATAGAAGGCAGATGCAATGACTGATAGAAATATGTGCAATCATACGTGGAAATGCAGTTATAAAAGTCAAAAGCAGAGATTGTACAGTTCTAGCAAGCTTGAAAGTCATCTTTATTCTTCAACACAGTCTGACCTCTTTATCCAACATTTCTTTAAATAGCTTTCATGCTGCCCCACACCATGAAAGTGCCCCCACTGTTTTTTACAAATGGCTGTAGACGCTCACTGTTGTACCTCTTTTGTGACCTCGTACATACATTTTGACAACTTGGCTTCCTCACCTTGTAGGACCCGTTGCTACTGATTTTCAGTCCAGTTTATTTTAAATATTGCTTTCAGCAAACATTGTAAAACACTTTCACATTGCAATGTTTCTATGTATGAAACAACTAAAATGAAACAACTTATTGCTTCATTCATTCAGCCATGTTTCAATGGGAAAGCAGGCTCATGTGGGGTTGAGGAGCTGCTTAAAGCACACAGCTGAGAGTTGTTTCCAGCAGTGCTTTGGCAATAAGCTAAATGATGACAGGAAGCTCAGAGGATCATCCATGACTGACTGTCTTTCAGTCACATCCTGTATCAGGTGCTGCGTTTCTTACTTACAATACAGCTTTGGACACTGAGAATAGAATAGAATAGAATAGTCCCAGCCACTGTGCAAAATGAAACTGTGGGTGGTCCACACCAACCCTGCATGGTGTAAAAATATAAGTAGTAGGACAGCACAAACACATCAGAGGACAGACAGCAAAGTGCTTGAAAGTAGTGCAAAGGACTTAGTCTGAGTAGTGTGTGTGTGTGTGTGTGTGTGTGTGTGTGTGTGTGTGTGTGTGTGTGTGTGTGTGTGTGTGTGATGGGGGGGCAGAGGGCAGCCAATATTTTTTTGGGCGGTGTTAATGACCCTCGGTACAGCCTTCCTGTTCTCAGTAATGGCCCCTGTGTACCAAACACCAGCAGCAGGAGAGCATGCTCTCCACAGAGGAGCGGGCGAAGGCCAGCAGCAGCTCCTGGTCCAGGTTATTCTTCCTTAGGTCATGGAGGAAGTGCGGCTGCTGCTGGGCCTTCCTTATCAGGGCACTTGCGTTGTGGTTCCAGCTGAGCTCAGCAGATGTGGGTGGGGGTCACCATTGGGATTCTGATCTGCTACGATGGGTCACTGGAGTCATACAACTTCTTTATCTCAATAAATCGCGTTCAGTTCTTTCAAGTGATCTCCTCTTATTTAAATTCTTTCACTAGACCCACAAAGGATTCCTTAACCTAGTTTCAACTAATGTTTTTAAAATGTAATTGTTACTTATAATATGTATGTAACTTTGTAATTTCAACATGTTGTCGCCTCTTGGCCAGGACTCCCTTGAAAAAGAGGTTTTTAATCTCAATGGGACTTTTCCTGGTTAAATAAAGGTTAAAAAAACAAACAAACAAAAAAAAAAACAGTTCCTTCCTACAGTTTCATAGCTCACATCCATCCATGCTATATGTGCTATATAAATGTAAAATGTAATCTTTAGAAGGAGACATGTGCATTAATATTATTATGGTATGTGCACACATCAGTTAAACATGGGGTAGTTGGTTGCATGCCTGTTGTCCACAAGAGTCCATAGTCTGGGTGAAATACTGTAGAGGCCTTGTGGACAACAGGCTTGTTGACCTGCTTGCTGTCTTTCACTGGTCAAAGACCACGTCTACCTGTTCTCTTTACATCATGCTAAGTTAGAGGTGTTTATATTTAATCATAAATGTGTAACTGTTGCTTTTTAAGAAAGAAAGAACTACTTAGCCCTGTTTGCTTTGACCTTACAACCAAGTGCTTTTTTTGTTTTATTATTTTTAAAAATTGTATTATTTTTGGTGTCTGTCTGAAATCACAGTGATTTTTGATTAGTATTTATCCAGCAACTTCTAAAATATCCTAAAATGTTGTGTGTTCATGCACCTAACCTGATGTTGACGGTTGTTTCAGTTTTGCTCCATAAAGCTGCAAACTTGGATATTTAATCATGCACAACATGAAGGTCAAATTTTCTTTCTTATGACTCTATTAGCTTTAGTGTGTGTATAAAGAAACACAAAAAGCTAAGGGATCGAGAAAAGATATTTAACCATGATGTTTCATCATGTTTCTTCATCAAGCATCTGCTAGTAATGAATCATACCCCATTGAGTGGCAGTGCCCAGTGACAGCACGTCATTACTGGGCGGGTCATACAGTCTACGGGTGCTTAAACACATGATTGGAACAGCAGCTAGTTTGAACCTTGTCCATACATGTAAGACTAAAAAAATCTGAAAAGGAAAATGAGAATAAAATTAATTGTAGAAGCTGCCCGTCAACTTAGAATACATATAGTGAACACTGAAAAACACTAAAAAACATTGCTTCCATTAACGTCTGTACAAGTACAAGTGCAATAAAATGTCCACTGAAAGAAGAGTTGTACGGGTTGAACAATGACATAAAACATATTGTCAGTTTTGCACAGTAGCTTAGCCATTTGACTGATATTAACCGGACTGAGCTTCCACTGCTGAAAATGGGCCAAGAGGCAGAAAAACCCTCCAATAATCAACAACTAAAGAAAGAACTAAAAATGGCAGGACAAAGTTTCTCAGCACAGCATTAAAAAATTGCATTTTATCTTTTATCATGTAACTATTGCATATAAGCCCCAAAATTAAAGAACAGTGGTTCATACAATATGTTTGTTTAGTTTCTTAAATGCTGAGAAACAAAGGCTCTAAATGCCTGTCTTCTGTCTGACAGCATCACATCTGGCACATGTAGTATCTTTGTCTGTGTAACAAAGTAGAAAAGTGCAGATTTCTTCCATAAAAACCATGTGAATTGTTCACTGCTGCCTGCGCCAATTTCATATGATAGCCCTCCAGCTGAGAACCTGGTGAAATGTCAATTAGCCTCCATCCACCTCCACACGGTGTGCTCAGCTTCATAGGGTCCAGGGCTAATCGCTCATCATTTACCCCTGGTACATGTCTGCAGGGAGGTGAGCTAGGGGCAGCGGTATGTGCACATGTGGCTCATCACTTCAGAACACATTAGTTTGACTGGGCTTCGCCAAACCTTAACCAAACTTTATTCTAATCTGGAGTTGAGGAACAGTTACTCGATTTTTATCTTGCATTTAAAAGTGCTTTAATACAAGTATTTTTCATACGCCACCTTAATTACCTAATACAGTTAAATGTCATTTACATCACTTCAAAAATGCAAAATGTTCAACACAACATTTCGACTTGATAACCCACAATCAGGTCTGAGGGATTAGCACTGGTCTGGTACTAAAAAAAACTCCAACAAACAAAACCTGACATTTTGAGTTATTATGTTGAAAATTTAAAATAATAAACCAGTACTTGTACCTGTGCTGTAAACATACTAACATCTATATTTGTGCCAATTCTATGTTTGGAATTCAGGCAGGTCTGGTGATATAATTACGACTATGGCTCAGAAATAAAAATGAATGAGCTCAATTACTTGAAGAGTCACTAATATGGTATTTCCAAACCAACTACTCACCATGTACTGTACTTACAGGGCTGATAAAGTTAAGAAGTGATTATAAGGGTCAGCTATCCAAATGCCAACTTCCAAAATCCTTTCTCATTTGTTCTTGAGTAATTACACATTTATAACAAAGTGTGTTGATGCGTATTGTCACAAAGTTATGGCAGTGAAAGCCAAACAGATGCGATGTTCCATGTCGTGAGTAATTCAACTCTAAAATGAAGCTCTGACACTGAGCAGCAGAGAGAGCTTCAGAGGAGTTTGAACGCCTACAGCAGTCAGGTTAGACTCTACTCCCACGTGTGGGAACATTAGTCACACCTCGTTAATTTCCCCAGCACTGATGACGGAATCAGGTCGCGTATAAAAGCTGCACCTGTCCACCGTTGGACAGCCAGTGGAGCAGAGACGGACTGAGTGCGCGTGCGTCAGCTGGTCCTCACAGAAAAGAGCAAGAAAAACAAAAGAAAATGAGTTTGACTGTCTCTGTTTGCGGCGTGTCTCTGCTGTTACTGCTTCATTTCGTAGGAGCCAAACCCGTTTCTGACCTTCAGGTGAGTTTACCTGAGCTTTCAGCTGGTGTAAATGTCTCCTTTTATAATGATGAGTTATTTATTGCTGAATCTTTGCGGGTTAGTTTCTTAGCACTGTGCAGAAATGGCAACTTTATTCTAAAAGCATCTTTATTTCATTTCTCCTCAGAGTTTCAAGCAGCTTTTAGAAGAGGAGATCAACGCCTCACCGTTACTCCCCGCAGACGAGACTGAGGTGGAGGGGAAAGACCTGCACACGGGAAAGTCGGTGTTCGGAGCGCCAGAGGAACAGCCATGGGACTCCTCTGACCCCAGTAACTCCGCACTGGTGGCTAAACAGAACCTCCTTTCCCGCATCTTCAAAGATCTCGTGAGGACCTCCAAGCGCTCGTGGAGCCGGTATAAGAAGGGTGGGATGAGGAGCTGTTTCGGGGTCCGATTAGAGAGGATCGGTTCCTTCAGTGGGCTGGGATGCTAAAGGTAAGAAGCAGAAAACTTTCCGTTTAACGCTATTTGGAATAGTTGCAAGACAGAAAAAAAGACAAACATAGTTTCAATGTCTTTCTTTTCATTCTGAGTAACAGAAACAATTTGCGCCATTAAATGTTACATTTTATGAATAAATGCAGTTAAAATATTGTCTTGATGCAGAGGTATTTTGCGTTCATGTATAACTTGATATGATTTGTTAATATGAATATAAATCGATGGTAGAAGCAATATTATGGTCCCTATGTGGAAGATTTAAGTCACATCATATTTTATTTATTTTTAATAAATTATCATTATACATATAATTAATCAGATCAGGTTTCGTATGTCATTGTGTGAGAACAACTGGGCAGTTCTAGCAGGTGAGGGTGGCTCTTCACTGGGACTAATAACGTGTTGCTCTGTCAGCAGGCGGGGACCTTCAGCGCATCAGTGTGAAACGCAACCAAGAGCCGAGCTCCCCTCACACCACAAGGTTTTGACTGACACTTTAAAGGGCGGTTGATTCGGACTCTGCTGTACATGGTTCATATTCAAAACTGTGTTTTCCTTTTTCAAATGTGAGCTCTTAAATTATTATAAATGTATTTATTATTTATTTTTTGCTGTTGTATAAGCCTTGTAATAGAATGTACTGCAGTAAAACAGTTATTTTGCATAATTGCTGAGTGTTGCATTCAATTCTTTCCTGACACAATTTAAAGCAGCTCCAGACTTTCCCAGGAAATATTTTAATGAGATATATACACGTGAAATAAAGGTGTTTGTGATATGGGGAGCCGGTACCTGAAGGATTTGCTTGGTTTGTTTCATTTGATCATGTGATCACCTGATAGGAAACAACATCACTTCTGCTGATTTTATTGCTTCCATTAGGAGCAATATAGACGTTTTTTTTAATGCCTATATTTCTTAAAATATAATGAATATATTTTTTTTAAATTTCCGTGAATGCACTCTGACTCTTACCCCATGATAGCTGAGCTAGGAGCCATCCCACCCTGAACTGGTTAGCAGGAGATGGGTGGATGAAAATAAAAAGCAGCTGGGTTAGGCTTCACAAGCAGTCCATAGTCAAAGCTCTCATATTTGAGTATTTGAGGTACAAGATATAAATCACAGCTTTCAGAGACACGGCATATGAAACATTTGGTTCCACATGTTCTTGACTGTACATGCCAGTAGACCAAAATGAAAAAACAAGCAAACAATTAATGTTAAAAATGACAAAATGAATCAAACTGAATTTCACCAAATTTCTACAACTTTGTTGTAATTTCTCAACCAGTCTCAGAAAAAAAAAGAAACCAATAAAAATTCTCAAATGATGAGCAAAAGTACAAAAATGAAGTATTTTTTAAAATATACTTTTAGGCTTTATTAGACAGAAACAGTGAAGGCTGACAGGAAAGTGAAGGAGAGAATGGAAGACATGCAGCAAAGGACCGCAGGTCCAAACCCGGGCCGCCTGCTCTCAGCCATGCTGCATATGGTCATCTACTCATCCAACTGAGCTAAACTGGTGCCCAAAAATAGACACATTTTTTTTTTATTATGTCAGTGACTACTTCACAGATAAATGTGTTCTGTCACTGCACTGTTTCTGTGCTGTTTGGATGAAAGCAGAATGTAAAATATATTAGCCTGACATCAGCCTTATTTATCTTGTTTTAGATATTGTCTAATAGCTTTACTGCATGAAACTTCATTGTGTTTCGTCTGATACATTATATAATTTTATATGAATCATATAATATTCTGCTGTACAGTAACAAATAACTATATCTTACAAAAAGAAGAAAAGAAGTGCTTCATAACTGATGGCTAATCCTGCGGGTTGGCAGGTAGAAGTACAATGCACAGAAACAGTAAGACTGGCTAAATATGTGGGGTCAGTCAGTCGGGATTAAATACCAGCCCCTCGGTCAACGAACATCTAAAAGTTGGAAATGAATAGTTTTTTATCGACCACTCAAAGGGTTACAACCAAATATAAACAATAAAAAATGTGCAGTTTATTTTCACTCATTTGAGTAAACATTATTTATGTGATATTTGTGTGATGAAACCAGCTGAATGTTTACATTTACATTGTGTTGAAATCTTCAATTATAAAATAAAACACCCATGAGTTATGACAAAAAGTATTCCTTTGTGGTCAAGTATTTCTTACCGAAGAGGAAATAAAGTATGTTTTACCTACTTATTACTTAACACAGGTGTTGTTGACTGTCGTTAGAACCTCATTTCAAGTTGTTGCCACAGTCAAGGGCAGGATCTATTAGTGAAACAAACCTAATTAGTAGTGAAGCTTGTCAGGTGGGCATGTATACACTCGTAGAGTATTAGATGCTTCCTTTAGTTACTACTTCTCAATTTTTTGACCCACTTCCTCATGACTATTGTTCCAATATAGACACATTTTACCAGCACAACCAGTCCAAACCATGTCGGGGCCTTTTTAAATTGTATGACTGTTTTCATCAGTTAGACACAAATACCTCAAATAATAAGAGTGAGTATCTGCTCAAACACTGGATCAACCTTCTGTTGTCATTAACTGGCTGATTTGCAGCAGTCAAAATTAAAGTCCACACAATAATTATCAGTTCTTAATGCCCCCAATAGCACTCACAGAAAACTGGTTTAAATTCCTCAATGCATGAGCAACAAAAATCTATCGGAAAAACAAGAAACCCAAAATTGCCATAGCAACACTACAAGATAATAAATGACACGATAGATTAGAAGCAGTACAAATTTGCATTATTATGTCACAGTCAACTAAAATATTTAATCAAATGGATACAAAAGAAAACCTACAATGACTCACAGATAGATGTAGAACTTAAGAAGTTAGAAATTAGAAGTTGGTGACATCCTGGTGGAAAGCAAACAAAATCATTAAATCGTCACCATCACCATATATTATTGTATTATTGTCTAAAGTCCATCATTCAAGCTTGGGTCCTCTACCAGAGCCCTGGGAGTTTTAGGGTGCTGCACAGCATCTTAGCTGTTTCCAGGATTGCACTCTTCTGGACAGAGATCTCCGATGTTGTTCCTGGGATCTGCTGGAGCCACTCGCCTAGCTTGGGAGTCACTGCACCAAGTACTCCGATTACCACTGGGACCACTGTTACCTTCACCCTCCACATCTTCTCAGGCTCTTCTCCAGCTTCTCGTGTTCCTTCTTCATGATATTCCTGTCATTTGGTATGGCTACATCTATCATTACGGCCGTCTTATTCTGCTTGTCCATCACCACTATGTCCGGTTGGTTAGCCACTACCATTTTGTCCGTCTGTATCTGGAAGTCCCACAGGATCTTAGCTCAGTCTCTCTCTACCAGCGTCTCCCATTTTGACCTTGGGACTTCCAGGACATGGACAGCACAGATGTTCCTGTACAGCAGGGGTCACAGCTGATTTAAATGGATAAATTACCTTCTCAACATGTCTTGAAGTTCTTCAGAGGCCTGGTAATGAACTAATCATGTGATTCAGGTATGTTGACCCAGGGCGAGATCTAAAACCTGCAGGGACACCGGCCCTCGTGGACTGGGATTGGGGACCCCTGCTGTACAACATGCCGGCCACTTTGTTGTGGCGTTTCATTCTCTATAGATCTTGTGCTGAAAGCTTGTTTCTGCACTGCCACAATTAGTGCCTTGTTCAGCCACTCTTGGATTTCTGGATTTCAGCCACTTTCTCTATCTGCTGGTGGTACATACCGTGCAGGGGCCTGTTCTTCCATAATGACGCCTCCTCTTGTTCCTCTTCTTTCTTGGGCAGTGCACAGGTTGGTCAGTCTGGTCTTGCTGTCTCGGGGGACCTGCTCAGTCTACCAGTAGCTGGTATTTCCCTCCTCTGGTATGTCTGTGTGGTGTGAATAAGGCACAGCGGGACCACAGATCATCACTTAGAGCCATTTTATTCAAATCACATTACATCACACCACAACACACCCCAACCCCTGAGTCCCCATGTTTTTAACTTGGCGGGCGTGATTAAGGATGCCATGCAGGTGCGTCCGCCCTCCCTGCATGGCACCACAGACCACGCCCCTCCACAATCTTCTAATTCCTTTGTGTGCCCCACTTATGTATTGGGCCATGTGCATGTTCATCTTAGCGCGATTGGGTCCTACGCGTTGCCTGGAAAGTGGCCGGGATGCCAAACAAGCTGAATGGTTGTGTGATGAATTGGTACAACCTGCATGGAGTGGAGAAGGATGTTCTTTGCAGATAAGGGAATCTGCCAGTTGCCCTTGGTTAAGTCTAGCATCGTAAAAAAAAACTAGCTCTGCCCAACTGGTCCAGGAGCTCGTCGATCAAACATCAAACCTCATTCAACTTCAACACAGAACCATATGGACCCATGTTTCTTTAGTACAAGAACTATGGGGCTGTGCGACTCTTCCATGCACTGTTTGACTCTTCTATCATTCCCAGCTTGAGCAGTTCAAACAATTCCTTTTGCACAGTTTGTCTCTGGCGTTCAGGTAACCTCTGAACGTGCTGTCACATCAGGCCGCATTTCAAAATGTTGCTCCATGGCATTTGTACAGCCGGGCAGGGGGGAGAACACATCTGCAAAAACTGCTGTTGCAACACAGCAAAATCTGCTCTCTGGGCCTGTATGAGATGGTTATCACAATAGGGGAGGCCGGAATGCTGGAATTTGGCACCTCCAGCCACCAGAGAAGGGTCTGGAGAAGCTACAGGGTCACCAGAGAAGCTACAAGGAGAGACTAATACAAGCACTTTGTCTCCCGGTGAAAATTGCCAGAATCTAGCCGCTCTGTTGTACGGGCGCTCCTGGGCCTGGAGGAAATTTTCCTCAGCACCACTGTGGAAAAAACTCCTGGCACGACCCGGATGCTTGGGCAGTTTTTATTTGATTGATGTGCTCTTGAACTTTACAGCGCTCTTCCTTTATCTTTGTTGTCAGTTTCTGTCACGCCAGCTCCTGTGTTTGGATGAAAATGCTCCTCTCCGGCCCCAGCCGCTACTGGAATAGGTAATGCATGATTAAATGATGCTCATCAGTTGTGAAGATCAGCCTCCCCTGCTTCCACACCCTAAACCCGCTGCTCCACCCCACCACAGCTGGATTCTCATTCTTATTTGGATTCAGGGCTGAACCTGCTCTCATCTGCAAGGATATTTGGGGCACCAGTGGCAGACCTGCTAGTTGTAGTGTTCTCTAGGTCCGTTCACGACAGTTTTGTTTGAAAATGCAGTAGTAGCTTACTGGTGATCTGGCTCCGGCAGTGCTTTTCCTGCTCCACCTTGCCCCAAACCCAGATAATGTGATGACCCTTTAATTTTTTTTAGAGTTTATTCTGAAGTTAATTTGTTTACAAGAAAGTGAAATTTGTTGTTGTTGTTGTTGTTCATTAACTTATTGTTTTTTTTGTTTGTGTTTGTGTTCATTCAATTACTAAGGATTCTGTGACTCGGTGGTCCAAATGAGACTGCTACAATAATAAATACGATTTTATTTATTTAGACCTACCAAAATCCCAGCAGTGAGTTTATCAGTTACTACTTGTCAGTCATGAAATATAAAAGATTTCCTGTATCTGTCTGTATGAAAGCAGAGCTGAATCCATCTTTTAGAGACAGTACTTCACCTAAATTCATAATCATTTAATTCACTGCTATATTTGATAAAAGTTATCACAAGACTTGTGATATGACTTGTGAGTGATATGTGTAGTGTTTTGTTTTTCCTTTGCTTCTCACAGCAGGTCAGTGATGACCGACAATTAAAAATGTTGTAATCATCCAAAGGTGACAGACTTTAAAATACACTTTCAAGAAAAGAACATTAGGCAATGTAAACAGCCCATTAGCAGAGTGGACCCCCCATTTTTATTCCTTCCACTAAAAGATGATCTCTCAGAGCAATTATTACGAGGTGACCGTACAACTATTACATCTGTGTCTTCATTTAGTAACACTATCATGTTGTCACATTAGTTTACTACTTCCTGTAACTCAGTGACAACAGTGTCCCGTGTGAGGTGGGGAGGCTCTGGAGAATGTTTCTCAAGCAAAGTAGCATATGTAAGCGGCTATGTCATAAGAATACTAGCATACAACGCTTTAAAAGGAGCATTTTCCGACAGCTCGTGTTATCAGAATTAGGTGTCAGGCATGCCGGTCCAATTCCTGGCATACCTATGTGTGTTAACCTTAAGTATAAAAGAGAGTGCTGCTGTTGGCTCTGGCATCCAAACACCTACAAGTCAAAGAAGAAAAAGAGAATTTATCCATTCATCCAACTACTAACACGAGCTGCAGCAACCCACAGAGCAACATGCGTCTGTCTTCTATATCGCTCTGTAGCCTCCTTCTCATTTTAAAGCTGCAGCTGACTAGTACATATCCCATCAGCACTGGCTTGACTGACACTGACATGGACATCTTGAAGGTAAGTCTCTAAAGTCACTAAAGTTTTTCTTGAAAAAGTTGAGTCTTTCTGGGAGTTTTAGGCAATCTGTAGCAGCAATCAGAACAAGGAACTCAATTTTATTGACGTAAAATGTTGAACAACATCCTGCATTTCCTTCCATAGCTGTTCCCAATATTTAGCCTTGATCTCTCATGTGATAAAAGCATAAAGTCTGATCATTTTTATCTGGGACCTGTGCTCCAACATTGCTTCTAATAATCTCAATAAACTGAGACATAAACTGTTGACAAATACATTGGAGTGCCTCTGTCTATCCTCATGCCATAGTTAAATTGCCATGTTTATTATTCAAGACACAGTACAACTTTCATCTGTGTGGATCTTTAAAGGTGCTCCTAAGCAGACTGGAAGAGTCTGTTTCAGACCAAACGGCAGTGGACCAAAATGCCCCAGGACAGAGAGATCTTCTAGACAGCCTTAGCAGAGAGGACGCAGGAGATGGACATCAGCCAGACACCGGACTAGATGAAGCTGAAATCCGGGAGTTTCTTTCAGCCAAGAACCTCAAGAGTGTCCGCAATGATTCATCTAGGAAATCCTCTGGTTGTTTTGGGCGACGGATGGACAGAATAGGCTCCATGAGCTCTCTGGGGTGCAACACTGTGGGAAGATACAGTAAGTTACAGTAACTACACTACAACACGGTTAGAGTAATGTACCACAGATTTAACTCTTACTCTCTTACTCTTCTTTTGCAGATCCAAAGCAAAGATGAAGTCTTACCATCTAAATTCCAAAACTGCAACGTCTCTACCCAAAGATACTTTTATTTAAAGGCTATTTATTTACTAATATTTATTAAATACTGTTGCTCAGCAGAATATTTAAAATAATCAAAGCCAAACTGTTCCTTGTGTACTGTTGAATGTTTTAATAAATGTTTACAACTGCACGTCATTGGCCCTCATCACTGACCATGAGACACAGCCAACATATTTCAAAAAGGCACAAATGTACGGGAGACTTTTCCTTTGAACTGTCAAATATAAAAACACACACTGATGCAGTGTTGTCTTAATGAAGAAGCTCTTGTCATTCTGAGTAACTAACAGCAGCAGGGAGCTCTATGCAGGACGTTTATATACAGAATTCATTTGATAACAGATTTATTTTTCTGTCTTCATAAAAAAGAGTAATGATCTGACACAGATCATTACTCAACAACATTGATTAATATGCTGAACTGTTTATTGGTGATAATGATTTTCCATTCCCATTTATTTCACTGCCAGTGCATTACTGCTGATCAGCTGAGTAGTTTAGTGTGTACAATCTTAGCGTGGCACCTGATTGCGTCTTCGAGGTTGATTAAACGCTTTCTAACAAGGAAGTGATGTACAGTGAATTACAGTACAGCTTAGCACTCCATCATCAGTGAGGAGCTCCACTGATTAAAGCTACAATTACATCATCATCAATGAATTTGAATTTGCTGACTTTTTTAGAAGGTTCAAACCACCTTTCATGGCCACATGGTTTAGATGGCTGTTTGACTGATTGATATATTGATTGTTTCCACTAGATGTATAACAACTCACACTGACTCCACCACACTTTACAAGTCCCCAGCTTGTTAAATAAATTCCCCTTTTAGAGATAATAAAGGGGGAAGAAAAATCACATGCGATTTCTTGTTACAGGCACCGAACAGGGTATTAACCCTATAATGCCCTTTGTATCATATTTAATATGAGTTTCTGAGACCTCTGTCTCATCAACATGATCAATAATTTGTCCATAATTTCAAAATCTTATGGACAAAACTCATTTTTTTGTCTAAAATTAACATTGTTGTTAACAAAAAGTTGCCAAAACATCCAATGTATCAAATGCGATACAAAAAATATATAATAAATATATAATAAACATATATCATGCACAACATTATGTAGGAAAAAAAAGATTTGTGGATTTTGTTATAAGGGTTAATAAACATCTCAGTTCCAAAAAAATCAGAATTTTATGGATATTTTTTGATGGGTTGGGTCTGACAACCCATCTTAAAAATCTCTTCGTCTAGAAATATACTAGGCACGTGCACGACTAGACGACTAATCATTGCTATTGTAACGAGTGGGCACCAGAGGTACTATTCGTTTAATCTAATTGCTTTCATTTTAATGGATGCCCAATGGCAGCAACTTGGTGTGTCCCAAATGTTAGGCAGCCATGTTTGGTTGGGCATGTCCTACCAGGAGGAGGCCAGATTTCTCCAAGACATGCTGGAGAAATCTGTCGGCTGGCCTGGGAATGCCTTGATGTTTCTCTGGATAAGCTGGAGAAGCTGGTTGGTGACAGGGAGGTCTCGGCTTCCCTGCTTAGACTGTTGCCCCTACGGCCCAACTTCACAGAAGCAGAAGAAAATGGCGGGGTGGTTTATCGATTTATCATTTTAGATTTAAGGTTTTATTGAAGGGGTTGTCATGAACCATGTGCATCATTCAAGAGTCTGGGGATCTGAGGAAAAGTTGTGTTTTTTAGTTATAGTAAGAGTATGTAATAGTTTTCTTGTCATATTCAGCGTTATTTTATTTTAAGTGTGGTTCTTTATTGTCTGTTTGAAGTATAATGTGCGAGTAGAATGTGCAACAAAAGGTATAAAACACTCATACATACATAGATTACAGAACTTTAACCAAACCATTGTCAAGAGTAAGTATCCACAGCCTTTAATCAGCTCTGTCTTCTGATCTTTGCAACATTATTTACTAAACTGGGTTTTAAAAAATGAATTATTTGGTTAGAATCCAAGATGGAGATGAATGGAAAATTGTTTTAAAACTCCACTGGGACATTTCAAACACCTCGTATGCTGTTTGGGTTAACCGATCCCTCTACAGCAGGGGTGTCAAACTCAATTGCACAGGGGGCCAAAACTCAAGGCACACTTTAGGTCGTGGGCCAAACAAGATAAACATTTATTGAACACACTAAAACATGTTTTTTAAACATAAATATGAATAAAAATAGACAGGAATATTATTCCAGATTAAATAAACTTAAAAAAAATAAACTTTAACTTTAAATATTTTGCTCTTCATAAAAATATATCCTGTCAAAATTATGCAAGTTAGAAATATGAACATGCTGCCAAAAACCCCAGAAAAAATAAATGAAAGCATACACAAGGTTCGAGCCGCATGTAGACGGAGCTGGGGCATTGCTTCAGGAAGGGAACTAATAAACTCTGCGGCCCATTCAGTGTCGTACTTTGCCTTGAGTGTATCATTACGCTGCAGCTCCATCTGAATCTGCACAGGTGCAGCTCAGCAAAGTCCGCTGACTTGGTTCAACATTACTTGGCAACAGGGAAAGTGAGGCAAGTTGCACTGGTGCATTTGTGACAGCTTCACTTGAAATGCCTTCACCACATCATACATGCCATGTCCATGAACTGATAGATTTCCTTGCTGAGCTCAAAAACTCGATTGAGAATTTTTATCCCAACTCAGCCAACTGACCTCAGTATGATAAGGAATGTCGGCAAACTCTGAATCTATTTCCCACATAAAAGACTGAAATTGACGGTGATTTAAACTTTTAGCTCAGATAAAATTTACAGTTCGCGTTATGGTGAACAACAGCTTCACTTTGTGATTTTGCTCTGGTGAAAAAAGTCTGCTGAAATGTCAGATTCTTCTTTAGCTCTTCTACTTTCTGTAGTTTCTGCTCTGCATTTAGGTTTTTCAGCTTATCCTGACGTTTTGTCTCGTAGTGCCGTCTTAAATTAAATTCCTTAATTACAGCCACATTAGCTCCACTAATAAGATACACGGGTTTACCAGCAATATCTGTAAACATATATTCAGTCACCCACTGGCGCTGAAAGGCTCTGCTTTCAGAATCAACTTTTCTCTCCACCATTGTGAGCGGCTAGCTTCGCAATAACAGAAGTTTGACTTGATTGAGGCGGGAATGTTCCCAGTTAGCCTAGCATTCGGCAAGGAGGCTGCAGCACAGCATTATGGGATCTGTAGTTTGTATATTATTAGCGCCTCATATCGCCGGGCCATGCATAACAATAATAATAAATCTATATAAAATGATCTCGCGGGCCGGATATAAATGTACGCCGGGCCGGATGTGGCCCGCGGGCCTTGACTTTGACACATGTGCTCTGCTGTGTCTCAGACCCTCAGAAAAGATGTCCTAAGAGACTTCTTTAGCATCTTCATCTTTGTGTTTCGATTGGGATTTTCCTCTACTTTTTTCTAAATCCTGTTCGAGGGTGACAGGTGAAGCCTGGCCCCACCTCAGGTCCAGCTGGACCACAGACTACAATTTCTCTCCTACCTGCAGACTGCTAAAAGTTTGAACTCCAATCTTACACAATGGTTCTTGTTTTTAGAAGATTCAATTTGTCCACTATGTACCGCTTGTACTGGTGATTGAAGACTTTTACCTTACAGCATCTCGAGGCAACTTTTGTTGTATTTGGAACTTTTTTTTTAAGAACTGAAATTACCACCATGGCATTCCTTCCCAGCTTCCACTGGGACCACATCACTAGGTTTGCCTGCTACCTTTGGGTAAGTAGAACTACTTCTTTCCTTAAACAACATTTTTGTTGTCCTTCATTAGTGTTAAAGAATACGTTCCTGCCTCCCCCACATGTCTCCTTCACCCACTAACAATTCCAAATAGGTCCTTGTCATACATCTTTTTGGATTTTATCACTGATTTTCTCCTCTCAGATGGAAAGACAGTTATATTAACCACTGTGTACAGGTTCTCTGAGGCAGCTAACTGTGTGGCCCTGAAGAAGCTCCCTCAGCCTCCAATTTCAATTCAATTTAATTCAATTTTATATAGCACCAAATCATAACAACAGTTGACTCAGGGCACTTTAAATTGTAAGATAAAGACTGTATTGTGGAGGTAAGCATGGACGACACAGAGCTCTTAATTCTCACTCCTTCTTTATTCCTCTCCAACATCAACTGAACACATCGTGCCACAAAACACAGCAACACACACTTCCTCAACACTGGGTGTGAGTGGAGCCCTCTAGTGGTCCACCACAGTATAATAATACAAGAGCAAGTGCTTTGGATTCTACCGTCAGACAAATGGACAGATCGAAAGATGAAAGCAGGAAGTAGCAGCAGCCTGTGGTTGAATTATCCATAACAATCCATAACTTTGATGGCCATAGTTGTCTTGTGAAAATGCCCATAACTCACTCAGTGCTAAAAGCAATCACTGTTTAAAATTTCAACTGGTTCTCAGCCACCCCATTCCCATCCCATGAAGAGGAACTGGATGTGCTCCAAGCTCAGTCCACAGCTGCTGCAACTGGAACCAAATGAAGGTCGCCCAGCTTTGAACTGCTGACTGCAGTCACTGCTTTAATTTTTGTTGTTTGGAGTTCTCATAAAGCCAAAGCATCAAGCCATGACATTACGCTCTTTCAGGCTCTCCTGGCTCTGTTTTCATGAGATAGCACGCAAAAGCTGGGTGGTCAGGATCCACATCCACATCCATTCACCACAGCCACAGTCATTTGGTTAGCCTGTTCCTCAAATGATGGAAAGGAGTCCAAACTGTATTGGTCCGAAGTGGATTCAAACAGCAACAACAATGATGAATTCTGGGTAATTTAAATGCATTCCAACAGCTAGCAGTTCAACCATCAGGCCACAGAGACACCTCCTGCAGCAGCATGTCCAGGATCACATTACTTTTCAATCACACCCAGTGCACTCCCTTTATATTCCTTCTTACCACTCAGATTAATGTCCTTGTCTGCCCAAAGCCTGAAGGCAGCTAAAGTCACACTGTGCAAGTATATGTGGCACATCTGTAATGCTGCAAAGCCACATAAATCTCATCTTTTATTGCCCAAATACTTTACATTCCCTATAATTCTCCGGCTCTAGCTATGAAAGCCATCATAGGTCCTACAAAGTCCTCTGGGAGCTTGGTCAGCTGTGGAGGGTTGTCCCATGCCAAGAGTGTAAAGAAAAAGCAAAAGCAAATAAAAAAATTTTTTGTATGTTTTAAACATGAGGTCTGAGCATGACAATGGTATTAGTCTTCTCAGCAAAATGAAACGAATGATTCTCTAAATATTATTTATTTATTTCAGTTCTGTTTAGTTTTGAGTGACCTTGTGATTTTTTTAATTGCTTTTTAATTTTCTCCAAAAAGGAATTTAAAATGACTCCTTAGAATTCAAATGTGCAGGATTATTAGGGGTCTGTGTGTAGCACATCCCTTATTACATGTGCCATTTATGTGCCTTCTGAATGAGGGAACAAGGCAAAGCTCCACCCATGAAATGCAATCTCTTATCATAGTGCATCAAAGTCTGCACTTCCAAAATGTGCGACTGCAAAGATGAGGAGATCCTAGAAACTAATAAAGACCTCAGGCTCTGATTTGTCTGATTAATACTGTGGAGTTACAGTAAAATGAGAACATGGTGTTTGTGTAACTCTTAACTCACTGAATAAACATTAAAACCCAAATATTTACTTTGTAAATATTTCTTTAAATATGTGAAAATTACTTGTTTGTTATAAAACATGTAAATTTATAATTGATTCTTGAAAGTCGAGTCCATGTAATTCTTGTCTACTTTCTATTAAAGGCCACCTATTATTGAAACATACTCACAGTATATGCTTCTTCTTTTCTATAATACCGCCTGTTCATGCCTGTTCATAATACAGCCTATAAGTTTAGATTATAGGCTGTATTATTCCTACCTTACAAACTCATGACAGGAAGAAATGCCTTCAGTTATGGTAATAAATCATATTCACGATACTGTTTATATTCCTTTGACTATAACATTGTTTCCTTCCTGTCCTAATCTAAACCATGGAACCACGAGCAGCAGTTTTAACCTACTATGGTACGTTTCATTCTTAGGAGTGTAGACAGTGTTAAGTATTTGCATAGTGAAACTGCATTCTTCCCAATACACAGCTCAGAGATCCAAGATGGCTCCTTAGGTCATGCCACTGCTGACTGGTAAGCATGATGATACACAGACACATATACTGTATACATAGACACATGCACAAACACAAACACAGACACACACACACACACACACACACACACACGCACACGTCACTTACCACCAAGCGCCACTTAAAGAGACATCTGACCAGCGGCCTTATCATTTAGAGGTGTCAGAATGCACTTGGGGCCGTCTACAAAATGATGGCACTGCCTGTCTGGCGCATGGTAAGTGTATGTAGATGGTTGTGTATGTGAGCCAGTCTGTATATAAAAGCTTGCAGTGCATGCTATAGTATCAGTATTAGCAGAAGAAACATAACATGAGAACTGAGGTTCTGTGGGGTGTATTGGCCCTGCTGTGTCAGCAAACACTGGTTAGCAGCCACATACTGGGGAGGCCCTCATCTGCTAATGACCTGGCTCAGCTCAAGGTAAGAAACCATGTCACACCTATAATCAACACACCATTTGTGAAAACATTACACTGTGAAGGGTCAGGTACTTTGATATTCAAACAGAGAGAGGGTCAAAGATGAGAAAATAGTTGCATGAATAACATATTTCCTGTTATTAGAACATTTAAAAATCATTCAAAGGCAGTTTCACTGGTATCAGTGTCTTCAATTATAGAATGCTTGTAGGAATGCTACAAGCATTTTATAATTGCACAAATGCATCCAGTCCAGTATAACTGATTTATGTTTTACTTGACAAAGTAAAGAGTTTTTTTCAAATATAGTTTAAATCAGATCACGTGTTGACATGCTTTTCTATGGATTTGTGAATATTGAGAGGGCATAACAAGATAAAATGTTGACTGTTGTGATGACACCAAGAGGACACAACAACAGATCAGGCGATTACAAACAAAGCAACACAATGTCGAAAAGTAGTTATCATTAGAGTGTGATCTCACATTGATCTGATCTCAAAGATATACCAGCTTTACTTTGTTCTCCTGATTTTCACTTGTAATTTTAACTTCATCAAAACCTTCATCTTCATTCTTCCTTCATCTTATAATGAGCTGAGGTGAACTAGAAATTAGAGCTCTGCTTCCAGAATAACAAGCTGTGGTTTAGCTGTGGCTGAAGTAGACAGTTATTAAGGAGTTTGCTGTGACTCTGACACAGCACTGACAACACATGAACAAAACCTTCACCTTTATTCCTGATATGCTGTTAATATTTGCATACCTATTAAATTAGGCAATAAAAACATCCACCATGGTTTTGAAAGTATGCAGCCTTTGGTTCATAGTGTGAACGTCACAATATCTGTGCACTGATGATAACTGTGATATTTAAAAATTAAACATCGTGAATGATGGGTCCCTCTTGTTTGTTGTTGGCTGAGTGGGTGACTCCAGACCCCAGGTAGGGTGTAGTAGGGGATGTAGATGATCAGCTGATGAACTGGGTCTTTCCTGGCTACCTTGGTGGCCCCACACAACTCGTCACTGCTGTGTGTTTTTCAATTTGATCGGCACCTGAGGCATTGAGTGTGAGCATTGTTGACCAGCTGTCGGGTGCTCATGTCACAACTGTCAATTTTAAAAGCACTCTATTTTTCATACAGTCATACTCATCCTTTATATCTCAAAAACTCACTTGCACCATAAGGTCTGTATTTAAAAGCTTGCAGTGTACACTATAGTATCAGTATTAGCAGAAGAAACATAACATAGGAACTGAGATTCTGTGAGGCGTAATAATCTCTCACACTGGATCCAGTGTGAGAGTCAGCTGGGTTAACTGTTGCTTCCTGTTTACCTAGCTGAGGCAGCTTTTATTCCTCCTTTTCTGACAGACAGACCCCACTGTCAATAAATTCCTCACACAAGTTTATAGCTAAACCAACCGATTTGAGATGCTGGAGGTCAGGGTTCAGCAACTTCATCTCATTCTAAAAGTCCACTATTGTCCTTTAAACAAGGGTTGACAAACAATTCTCATCACCTGGGACCTTTCTTTTGGCTCCCACTGGGATGGCCGGCCTCTTGTGGGGTTGGTTACCCATTGGTTCTCTGGGGCCCTTGTCCTTTGGCAGTGGGGGCTCCATGTGGAGCCTCCCTCTTCCTTCACGTGGTTGTCATCGAGATGTGTGGCCTCAGGTCTTCACTATTCTTGGGGGTCCGTGGACAGCCCGGGTCTCATGGTCTAATGGACCTGACTCTGGCTCCCAGCGGGGTGTTGTTGCGGCCTGTCACCCTCATTATGTATACACACCCACACCCACCCACCCACACACACACGCACACACACACACACACACACACACACACACACACACACACACACACACACACACACACACACACACACACACACACACTTGCACATCCCACCTGATTTATTAGATGCTTTATGATTTCTACAACAGTCTTTGCTGGAACGCTTTGAGGAGACATTGGATGAAGTGGTCCAGAAAGAAGACTTGGAAGCTTATTATGAAGACATGAACCAAGAGCCCAAAAGCAGCCAGGCCAGCCAAGGATGGGACCAAGAGGGGAACCAAGAACCTCTGATATCTGAAAAAGCCCAACCACTAACTGAGGGCAAGACTGTGAATCAGAGGAGCCGCCTCCAGGACCTGCTGATGGCCACCAGGAAACGCACCTCTGGCTGTTTTGGAGCCAGGATCGATCGAATAGGAAATGCCAG
Organism: Perissodus microlepis; assembly: GCF_051167445.1. Classification (NCBI taxonomy): domain Eukaryota; kingdom Metazoa; phylum Chordata; class Actinopteri; order Cichliformes; family Cichlidae; genus Perissodus; species Perissodus microlepis. The sequence goes on from NC_140480.1 coordinate 19,442,806, forward strand.
TGGCTTGGGATGCAATAGTGGAAGAGGTAGGACTGCAGTCGGAGAAGCAAAACACAAATTTGAATTAAATTTGTTAAATAAATACAGAGCATTAGAACATGTCAACCCTTAAAAATGTGCATGCAGTTGGATTTTGACTAAATGTGCAATCACATATTCTACAAGTTCTTAACTTGACAACGTGACAATTGTGTTGATGTGTTTTCTCACTTGTTATTCTTTCGGGCTGCTGCCTTTCGGGGTTGGCACAGCATTAAGTCTTCATCTGCCTCCATCACACCAACTTCCTCTGCACATGTCCAAACTATCTCAGCTTTGCCTTAAACATTGACCTTCTTCACACTATTCATTGTAAAAATGTTTTGGACAGTCCACTTTTGTTCATACTATAAAGTACGCCAAGTAATAATTTGCAGAACACATTTATGTTGATTGACACTTAGTTTTATTTATTTTTTAAATGAAATATAAATACTTAAAGTTTAAGTAGAAGTTGGAAATAAATGCATTTGAAGGATGATGATGGTACCAGGATTGCAACATGACCAGTTAAATAACAGTACTGTCTTCTTTTTGTGCTTGTGTCATTGTCCTCCTAGGATAGTCCAGCCTTTTCCCGGGGCGCATGACGGATTCTGCTGTTGGAACTGAAATTATATCAGAGAAATATAGAGTTTGGAAAAGTATGGTTTTGTATTAGTTGCATTTCAACTTTGTGTATCTATTTTGCATGTTTCTGTGTCAGACATGAGAAACTGGCTGTTTTTCAAGTAGGTAATTAATTCTATAAGTCCATTGTAGATGAGCAACATAAACACTTTAATGGAAAAGAGTTAAACAACTACTGTAACTGCATGTGGGGGTCTAACAAAAATAAACATATTTTTTACTTACATGAAGGATTCTCTCTATTTTATAGACAGAATAAAAAGTAGAATTTAAATAATATTTGAGATTTTGCTACAATAAAGGACAGTGTGCACATTGAGGAGCGGAGTGACTGATGCTGCTATAAAAGAATACCGCTCTCACAACAACAAAGTGGTAAAGTATGTGAAACATTTTACTGCATATATGACACACTGCAGGAGGACAGTGGTTGTCCACACTGAGGTTTTTAATAAAAAGGGAAATAGTTGTTCCATGTTACTGTTGGCTTCCATCACCATGACATACTTAAGATTCAAACAAACTTTTTACAATTTTTCTGATAATTTGCTAATTGTGAAATAGGCTGATAGTTACCAATAGAGCTGTCAACAAGGTTAGGTTTCTTTAGTAGAGGAGTTACCTTAGCAAAGCCAAATAAATGACTCAAGGCACCGAACGGAAGCAGTTTGAGGACATCACATTATTTATGTGATTTAAGTGATTGATAAATGTGTTACAATCATCATCAGAAAGTAACAGAGCGTGCTGAGATGGAGGAGAAACAATACAGTTGATAGGATCCAATGATAAACGGAAATTATTCTTATAGCAAGATTACTGACATAAGAGGGTCGAGCGAGTAAGAGTGAATGAGCTCTTTGAAGTGTTCACAGTAGACAACCTCAGGACTTCCGCAGTCATCCTGCTTTTCGATGAAAATATTGAAGGCCACAAGTTTTATTAATTAACCAGGGTGAGTGGAAATTGACAGAGCAAGGGCCACTTTGTAAGGAGTGACCTGATTGAGAATGGCAAGAAAGTGTTTATTAAAATAAACACTTTGATCGTTATCAACCTTAAAAGAGCTGTGAAAGCTCAAACGGATCATCGGGCATAAAAATGTCTTTTTTAAAGCTTACAGCTGTTCCACTTCCTTTGGCAAAGATGTGAGGAGCACAAATGAACTGGAACTCTAGAATATAGTTTTAAAAAATACCACACTTTATTATCACGCTGCCAGGCCAAAAAGATTAACATTAAATCCAGATTCTCATTATAGAACAAGTCCTTTAAAATATAAGACTACAAATTGAGTGGCTATTTATTACAAGTTTTTTTGGTGGAGTAAGCTACACACAAAATCAGGGTTCCTGCTGTGTTGGGCCCTAGCTTTCCACGCTTTTTCGATGGCAGCGCAGGTGGTAAACACAAGGCAGCATGGACTAGTCCAGCCTCAACCAGTCTCAGGTTAATCTGCCTGGCATCAACCCAACATGAGCGCAGGAGCAGAGCTTCCACAGAAGCAGCACAAGGAAATTAGCTCTTTCCTCCTGTGGGGTATCCCAAGCAAAGACAGACTGACCATCAAAAGTAGAAGTTTGCCCGAGGCCATCCTCAAGCTGTGCTGGAAAGAACCCTGTTTGCTTTACTCTGGAAATTATACACAAGAGATTTGAGGGCTAGCAGGCAGATGATGCCAGACAAAAATGTAGTTAAAATATGGGCATAACGTGTAAAATAAACAAGAGGCAGAGGCACCAGAATCAGCAAAAAAGAATTCAAAGAGTATATATGATAGAGGTAATCTTGTGCATGGTTTCACAGTGAATGGGGTTTGAGATGTGGACAAACAGTATGTATTTTCCATCTGGAAACATCTGCATGTAACATTATGAGACAAGAAATTAAGTCACTTGGGGACATTACACCCCAGTTTTATTTATATCATGCCAAATCATTAATCACAAGTCCTGAAGGTGCTTAGTCTTGTATAGTGCCTTAAAAAAAGGGTTGACTCATCAAAGTCGCCCCCTTTGGCAGATATAACAGCTGAACACAGTCGTGGCTTCTTTCTACAATAGAAATCAAATATTCTCCCATATCTGTAGCAGAAGTTCCCATAAACGTGGACCTTGTAGGTTGCTTTGCTTTCACTCTTCTGTCCACTTCATCCCAAACCAGCTCGATGGGGTTTAAGTCTGGAGACTGTGCTGGACACTCCATGTTTTCAGGCTCACCACCTTGTTCTTTTTTCCTGAGGTAGTTCCGGCACAGCTTGGATTTAGGTTTTGGGTCTTTATCTTGCTGTAGGATGAAGCCCTGCCCAACTAAGTTCCCTGCATGGTGCTGCAGAATGCTGTGGTTTTGGTTCAGGGTGCCTCTCACTCTGTACAAGTCACCGGCAAACAGCCCCAGACCATCACACTTCCTCCTCCATGTTTGACAGTCGATGCCACACACTGTGGAACCATCCTTTACCTACTCGACCACAAAGATCCTGTGTGATGACCCCAAGATTTCAAATGTGATCCATCAGTCCATAATACCTTCTTCCAGTCTTCAGTAGTCCAATGGTGGTGTTTCATGGCCCAGCCAAGCCTCTTTGTCTTATTCTGACGTCTGGCTTTCTTGCTGCAACTCGTCCTGTCAAACCTGCAGCTCAAAGTCTTCTCTTTACAGCTGAAACTGAGACTTTCTTACTACGACCACTGTAAAGCTGTGCTTGAAGCTGTTGTCCTGTCAGCCGCCTATCACACAGCTGTTAACTTGGCCTCTGATTCAGTTGTGTCTTTGGGTCTGCAGACCTCTTCCTGTCACAGTTTCTGAGCCTTTGGATGCTGAAGGAAACTGTACTCACTGACACCTTGACTTTCTTTGCAGTTTCTCTGTAGGACAGACCGACATTTATAAGTGTTATGATGGTCTGTCTCTCTTCCATTGTTAATCACCTTTTTCTCACCATTTGTGTACCAACACACTACTTTCTGCAGTACAATACTGTTCAAAAATTGCAATAAATAACTGGAAAATCTGGGGTGTTCTAAAACTTTTGACCAGTAGTGTATATAAATAAAAAGGCTAGAAGTTAAAAGCTTTGTGGGTAGAGGTAAGTTTTGAGAAGATTTTTAAAAGAGTCCAATGATGGGGCGTTGCGAGAGTTCCAGAGGGTGGGGGCTGCCACACTGAAGGCTCTGTTCCCAAAGGTTTGGAGGTTGTTGTGAGGGACAGAGAGTAAACCCCTGGCTAAGTACTGCAGTATCTGAGACTGCGTGTATGGGTGCAGCAGTGTCAGACAGGTACTGAGGGCCCAGAGCATCAAGGGATTTGTAAGTGAGAAGAAGGATCTTGTAAGTAATGTGTGACTAGTCTGGGAGTCAAGTCGGTTGAAGTGACATGTTCCAGAGATAAGTGCATGTTAAAATCGTAGCAGCTGATTTCTGGACATACTGGAGCCTGTCCAGGTCTTTGCTGGAAATCCTGAACAGCAGTAATCCAGCCAGATGGTGAGAAAGACTTGGATAAGGGTTTCTGCTACAGAGGATAGCCAAAATCGAAAGGTAGGACTGGAACTTGAAGAGTACAGTACCAGTGAGGCCAAGATAGAGGAATAGTGTGAGACACCCTTTCCTCTCCAGTTTATGAGTTATCTGCTTTAAGGTATACATTTCACAGTTATACCAGGAATTCAAGTACTTCTGATTTCAGTTTTGTTTATTTTATTTTAATAATAATTTTACCTGAACTGAGAACTAAACTGGATAAAAAGTTTGAAAAATCAAATGAAAACTCTAAAAGCCAGGTGGACAATGGAAAAAAACAAATAAAACTGTTTTTTCAGTTTTTCAGTTCAGGGGAACAATGCAAAGAGTTAGATGGTAAATGGGCAGATTCTATTTTTTAGCACTTTTCTGCTCTCCCAGAGCACTCGAAGTGCCACATTCACCCATTCACACAAACAGTTCCTTCTGTGCTTTTCATTGCTTCCTAGCCAACATCCACATTCTGATGGATCCACGGAGAGCAACATGGGGTTAGTATCTTGCCAAACGATATTTGTCATGCAGACTGGGGGAGCCAGGGATCGAACCACTAACCTTCTGATTAGTAGATGAGCTGCATTTGAACTAACATAGTCATCCTGCTGTAACCAGCTTTCTGTAAGGCAGAATAAATCAATATGTTGATCAATTATTAATTGCTATACTAATAATTATTAAGTACTAACAGGCAATTAGAAGAGAGAGGAATGTTAGCCACTTCATCCAAAGTGAGATGGATGCCACATCTTCTAACAAGACCAGGTTTTCCTCATTTTGACAGCCACACATCGAATCAACATTACACAATGTCACATTTCTCCAAACAGAATCACCAACAGCCAGAGTAGGGAAAAGCTATTTGAAACATGAATCATGGGCTTCTGTTTAGGATTATGCCTTCTCCTCACCATTACTAAGCCAGCCTGTTTTCCTGGCTGCTTGGGAAAATCTGCTAACGTAAAGGTAACGGTGCCTTACAGGTCAACTAGGCTGCAGACAGCAATAAAGGATGTCTATTCATTGCTTATAATTACTTTGTCACCTAAGAGTCACTGCATGAGGATTTTCACTGTTAAAAGTACATCCCAAATAGATGAGCTCATGAGCTCTTTATGCTTCTTGTTTCTTATATTACAGAATATAATCTGAAATGGGACACACACAATGTTACTGTCACGGTCGGACGGTCCTCCCCGGGCGACCTGAGTTTTGTTATTTTGGTTTTCTCCTGTTTCTCCTCTCTCCCAACCGTGGCGTTTGTTTACGGAAGTTCGCGCTTCCGGGGAGGGTGTGGCCCGGACGGAGGCTCCTCCGCGCGGCTGTGGACTCACCTGCACTTGATCGCCCTGCCCGCTGCTTCTAATCAGCCTCCCTCTTAGACCTGTGGCATTTAAGGAAGATGTGTGGCGACAGTTAACATCAGATTATTACTCCAAGCCGGAGATTGGCAAGGAGAAGAGAATCTGGGGTACTCTTTCTCCTGCATCTGTGACAGTTTGTGTGAGTGTGTGCATGTTTGCATAAATGTTGCACAGACTATGGCAAAGAAAAGCAAGCAAATTTAGTGATGAAGTGATGAAGCTGGCTTATATCAGCAATATATTATAAAGTGAAATTAAATCTTCAGCCTTGAAGCAGAGAAAACCTCTTGGCAGACAAAAATCTGTGCATTCACTCAGCAGAAAACTTGATGAAGGAAATGTAACTTCCTGTCAGTCATGTCATCTGGGTAAATTTGCTGAAACCAAGGAGTTGGGAGGTGGCACATGTCTTAAGGGACACATCTCTTCTCCGAAGAGCATTTTTCCAGAAATGCTCTTGGTGAAACAACGGTGCTCAGTATGACTAAATGACAGATCCATTTAATGCAGCTGCACCTGCTGATTTTACTTCTCCTGAAAAACACCAGTTCATCGATATGACATCTGATTCCATCCTGCGGCTGAGGTTTGCAGCACAAACACTGAGTAAATTCTGGCTTGGTGTAATTAGGAGAGGATGGACAGCTGTTGGCATTTGACTTCCCTTTGCCACATCTTTCATCTGTGAGAAGGGGTTTTCTGCTGTTCCCTCAGTGAAAACAAAGTGCAGATTTTGAATAAATGATTTTGGTTAGGATTAGGCCTTCAACACCTCGAGATTGTGTGCAGTGAAAAACAGGCTCAGTGCAGCTACCAATGGTGATGTGGACGGCGAATCAGCTTCGGATGTGGAGAGTACTACGGCGTATCAGATGCTGCTGTGCACATTGGCATATTTCCCTGTTGCTTGTCTTGTGTTTAATGGTGTTACGATGTGAAGATACATGTGCTTTTTTGTGCTGAGGAGTTTTTGTTTTCTGTTCTCATACTGATTCCCTATTGAGGACAAGTATGAGCAGAGTTTCTTTTTTTCTCCTCGACTGCCCTTTTGTGTTATACATTTCATTGTTTCTTTAAAATGCCACCTTGTCTGACCTGTCTCCCCAATGTGATGTTTGTGCATTGTATGTAAAGTCAGAAAGGCTGAAATTTTGATGCAGGCAACTGCAAGTGGCAAACAAAGGCATTCATTCATTCAAGTATTGAACTGACCCTCGTCAATGACTTGTTTAGCTCTCTTGACAGGCACATTTCTTCCTACCAAGTAGAGAAAGCTAGAAAAACGCTTTAGCAGGGGTTGTGGACCTAAGGTATGAGGGTTTTTCAAGTACTTTATACTCTTGCTTATTATTAGGTTTTATGATTGGTTTTAATTCTTCATTCGTTGATAATAGACAGAGGGTTTATTTCTGTTCAGATTTCATTCTTTACTCTTGAAATTTATATTATAGTATATAAGGTAATTATATATTAGTATAAGGTTTTGTGTCCTTGATTTCTTACAGATGTCCTGGTCGGGAGTTTAACCCACAACTCCTGTTATAAAATGGCGTGTAGTCTTACCACTACACTATCCAGCTGCTAAATGAAGCCATACTGGCTTGACGTCGCATGGATTAACAAAGTCTGTGCAAGGTGTTGAGTAACCAGGACCCATGATGAGAACTGGGCTACATGAATCGGATGAAGAACCTAAGGAATCTTTGATGCCCAGCAACCAGATTGACAGCAACACAACTAGTAGCTCAGTGTTCCAACTTTCAGAAGAAAGAACTGCTCTCACGGCTAGAGATTGATGAGGTACAACACAAATGCTATGGCAAGGGGGAGCCAGGATGACAGGTCAGGGGGGAGATATCATCAGATTGGATACTAAGCAGCAGGTGCAATAGAATAAGGATAGTTGAGTGATAGAGGAGCTGACCTGAAAGATAGAATCATGGCGAAGCTTGAAACCCGGATCCTCCATAGCCAGTTACCAAGACTACGTGAAATACCCTCAGAAGATCTACTGGATGATGTGAATGCAGCACTACGGACGATACCTACCACCACTATTAAAGAGACTAACCAGCTGATCTACACCATGGCAGCAGTGATCAGTGAGATGCTTAGCTACAAGTTGAACAGCCACAAGAAGCAGTACCCTCCATGGAGAAGGAGACTAGAGGCCAAGATCAAGGTAGCACGGAGGAAAGTGAGCCAACTATTGGAGCTGGAGAAAGGTCGAATGAAGAAGATGCCTAAGAAGTACAGCAAGCTGCCCATACCTGAGGCCTTGGAAACTGCCAAGCAAAGATTCACAGCCTTGGCCAGCCGCTTCAAGAGATACACCAGAGAGATAGAAGGCAGGACAATAAACCAGCTGTTTTCCACAGAACCAGCCAAGATGTACTCTCAGTGGCAGGAGAACAACATGAGAACACCCACCAACAAGGCTGAAGACAGAGCAATACTGAAAGAGCAACACATAACAGCAACACATAACAGCAATGCTCAGTGACTAGTGGATCTAAGAGCAGACCACAGCAACCTCCTTGAACAGGGTCCAGTAACCATCACAGTGGCAGACATACAAGAAAGGGTCTCCGGTATGAAGAGTTGGACAGCAACAGGCCCTGACATGGTGCATGCCTACTGGCTAAAGAAGCTGTGTGCACTCCATAAGCGTCTGGCAGCAAAGATGAACCAGCTGCTAGTTGACGAGAGACACCGGGAATGGCTAACCGAAGGCTGGACAGCCTTGATCCTCAAGGACCCCCAGGAGGGACCGTTCCTATCCAACTACCGGCCAATAACCTGCCTCAGTACCACATGGAAGCTCCTGTCAAGCATCACAGTGGCTAAATGAACAGGCACATGGGTCAATACATGAGTGGCGCACAGAAAGGAATTGGCAAGAATACCAGAGGTGCAAAACACCAGCTGCTGGTAAACTGAGCAGTCAGCCGAGACTACAAGACCAGACTGACCAACCTGTGCACTGCCTGGATTGAATACAAGAAGGCCTATGACTCAATGCCCCACACCTGGAACCTAGAATGCCTATAACTATACAGGATCAACAGGACACTAAGAGCCTTCATCAGGAACTCAATTGGATTGTGGTGGACAACAACATAGGCCAACTTCAAGCCCATAAATGGTAAATGGTAAATGGCCTGTATTTGTATAGCGCTTTACTTAGTCCCTAAGGCCCCCAGAGCACTTTACACTACATTCAGTCATTCACCCATTCACACACACATTCACACACTGGTGATGGCAAGCTACATTGTAGCTACAGCTGCCCTGGGGCGCACTGACAGAGCCACCGAGCCCTCTGACCACCACCAGTAGGCAATGGGTAAAGTGTCTTGCCCAAGGACACAACGACTGAGACTGTCCAAACCGGGGCTAGAACCTTACTGTTCTGTACAGGCCTGAACCCCCTCAGTCAGATCATTGACAAGACTGGCTACAGATAGCGACTACAGAATGGAGCAGTTGTCAGCCACCTCCTGTACCAAGAGTGAACGAGGCAACGATTCACTGATCCACACCACCAGGGTCTAAAGTAATGATATCGGAATGATGTTCGGTCTGGAGAAGTGTAGTTGGATGATAACAAAGAGAGGTAAGGCAGTCAGAACGTAGGGGATCGAACTACCAGAAGGTAACATTGCAGACATCGAGGACAGCTACAAGTACCTGGGAATCCCACAGGCAAATGGAAACCACGAAACCTGCAACCACCAAGTACCTGCAGAGGGTCAGGCAAGTCCTGAGGAGTCAGCTAAATGGTAAGGACAAGATCTGGGCTATCAACACCTACGCCCTGCCCGTGATCAGGTACCCTGCTGGGATAATAAGCTGGCCAAAGGATGAGATAGAAGCCACTGACACCAAGACAAGGAAGCCACTGACACCAAGACAAGGAAGCTCCTGACCATGCATGGAGGGTTTCACCCCAAGTCCAGTACCCTGAGGCTGTACGCCAAATAGAAGGAAGGACTGGTGAGCGTCAGTACCACAGTCCAGGATGAGGCAGCGAACATCCATGAATACATCAGCAAGATGGCCCCAACCGACCGCGTGCTCAGTGAATACCTCAGGCAGCAGAAACCCAAGAAAGAAAGATGGTATACAGAAACATCTGTGCCGAGTATGTCCTGGAAGTCCCAAGGTCAAAATGGGAGACGCCCCCTAGGGTGGTGGAGAATGACTGAGCTCCTGTGGAACTTCCAGATACAGACAGACAAAATGGTGGTGACTAACCAACCAGACATAGTGGTGGTAGACAAGCAGAAGAAGACGGCCGTAGTGATAGATGCAGCGGTTCCCAATGACAGCAACATCAGGAAGAAAGAACACAAGAAGGTGGAGAAGTACCAAGGGCTCAGAGAAAAATTGGAGATGATGTGGAGGGTGAAGGTAACCATGGTCCCAGTGGTAATCGGAGCACTAGGTGCAGTGACTCCTAAGCTAGGTGAGTGGCTCCAGCAGATCCCGGGAACAACATCGGAGATCTTGACTGTTCGCATTTTTCTGTTCAGGTGTGGCATCAAAGTCACCCTCTACAATTTAAACAACAGAAAATAGTTATTTCTTGAAATTCTCATTCACTGCTTCAGTCTTAAACAGGACTGGTAATCTGGCATACCGAGTATTTGCCCAGTGGGTCGATGGGCCAATATAATTTTTTTTATCAGTATAATTATACAGGCTTATGGACTGGCTTGAAGGGCAGCTGCACACCGGCCCAACAAGCACTGACAGCAGCCCATTCTTTAATTTGTATTACTAACACTGGACTGCTTAGTCAAATCTCCTTCCCTAATCTTCCCAATGCACCTTGTAAAACAGAGTTTAGAGTAGAAGTGGTTGGATAAAGATGTACAAACAAAATGTTGGAGCTGAAAAGCTAAGACACAAAATGAAAAAGAAACTAGAAATGATATAATGTGATTGATGAAATGGATTCATGAACAGAAACTAATTACATATATCACTTCTAAGTTCCTGTGAAATAAAAATAGATCATCGAGAGAGAGAGGTGATTCATGCAGGAAATAATGGCTGTGATTCATCCATTAACTACTGCTGTCTAAATGTACCTGACAGGCAGCATGGAGAAGACGTCACTGCTGATTATAACAAAAGGACTACCATACTGTTGTGTCCAGTTAGATTATGAAGATCATGGAGATCAATTGGTAATACACCAGTGAATCATTTCACCTGAACCTGAAAAGAATTATTGTTATGCTCAATAGACACATGGTGTCCTCACGATGTTAACCACCACATAGCCTGTCGTTGTGTCCACTTTTTTCTCTGTGCTGGCTTCAGTGTTGCACACATGATCAAAAGGGGAAAAGGTCTGTGTGTAGGTGTGTGTGTAGGTGTGTGTGTGTGTGTGTGTGTGTGTGCCAGAATATACAAATATCCAAGATTTCAGTTTGCTGGCTCTTTCACCTAAATTCTAGAACATGCACTTCAACAGCAGCAGCAAGTCTTTCAGCTCTGATTTTTATTCAAACTTTAGTTTTAGTGATGGATATGTCTCTGGGGAGAAGAGTTTGCTCAAGAGCTCTGGGTACTTTTCTCATTGAAACAGAGCAAATCTGGAAGACACCATCCTACTCCAGCTGAGATAAAGAGGTGTTTTCATGGTGGCTGTGCTGCTGCAATGGTGAGGGCTTGGGAGTGAAAATATAACCCCTCTCTGGCAACAGTCATCATGGAAAATGTCTCCAGCCCAATAAAAGCACTGTTGAAACCACTGTGTAAAGAAAGAGAACAAAACCCAGGAGTTGCCAATAAACTAAAGCGCCAGTCAAAAAGCACTAAATCACTAAAACACACCACCAAAAAAGTTAGTAACAACAGAAACGTGGGTGCAGGCAGACTGAAAAACTAGTGAGAAAAGCTGACTCTGGAATTGGAGCCAGACTGGACATACTGGGAGAGAAAAAGGAAAAGGGAAAACAATGCAGGAGTAAGTTTCACTACAAAGCAAACTGCATGAATTAGGCCTGTAAAGTCCAAGGCGACATTATATCATGGAACAGTGCGGCTGTTTAATATATCCCAAAAATGAGTTTTTTGTACAACAGCAGCCTTGAAAACAGTTTATCACAGAGCGCCCTCCTGTGGAGCTTTTTGTATTTGTTTTCATTACAACACTTGACTGTAAAAAGAAACGTTTGGAAACTCAGACATATGATTCAATACCTTTATGAATTTTCTCAAACTTTAAAAGTTGTTGAGTTTTCATATAGATTTACATGGTTAGACAAGCATCCAGAAACCTGAATTGTCTTGTTTACCTAATTACAAAATTCCTGTGAGGTTCATAAAACTCTAGTTTCACTGGCAGTTACTTGTACCCTAACTGAGGATGGGTTAGAAACAGGCAGTTTTTGTGCGTTAGGCAATTGCTAAGCAATCTGCCATACATAAAACTCTGCCGTAACAAATCAAGGATATTTGCTAGTATGATTCAATGTGGCATGCACAATTTAAATATTAAAGAGGGAAAAACTGAAAGTTAGCTGAAACATCACAGCCCTTTAACATGACTCAAGTACAATATTTAAAAAAGATATTTTAAGAAGTTTGTTGGACAGACAGGCCTTTATTTGTTCACACTGACAAATCTTAATTATTACTCTGATAATTTTGACATTTTTACAGAGATGAACAATTGTTCTCCACAAAGCTGTCATTTTTTTATCTGACAGAAGGGCTGACGGGAATACTCCCAATATATGAACATGTGACTTTATCACACACACAGTGTTGTCATCCTATGCCTGGTTTAGGTTCACCTTTATAAAACACCATGCACAGGTATCCATGCTTGTACAAGGTTTATTGACCTTGTGGTCATGTCCTAGTGTTTCATATACAAACCAGCCATGATGGCTATGATGGTAACAGATGAAAAAAAGAAATAAAATGCTGGGGCTTCCCTCCCTCGTGGGTCCCAACTCTTTGTTGTTGTCAGTTTCTTTGTATTTTTTTTTTTAAGCAAAAATACTTTTTCCTTTTCATTCCACCTACACCATTTTAAAATGTGTTATATGCTTAAAACGATACATCAATATGTCACGACTAGCGAAGCAGACTCAGGTGCAGACCACAAACTCCTTCAAACAAGAGTGAATTTATTTATAGTGCTTTCCAACAGTGAAATATATATACACAAGGGTGTTTTGGGGAAAAGGGCCAGGGCTCCACGCAGCTTCCTCAAACACACAAAACTCCTCTTCTCTCCACCACCACTCTTGCTGTCGCTCAATCACAGTGCACAGGGAACGGGTCCAGGGAGAATCTACACACAGACAGGTAAACGGTTAGTTTCCGGGTTTAGACGTACTCACGAGTTTAACTTGCAGTTTGTAGGGGGACTGACGCTGATGGCTCAACGATCGAGCGACGAGTAGAGCAGGTCCGCCGTAGGCCCCTAATTCATAATCAGCGGCAGGTGTGTTGATCATCCCCAGGTGCGTGGGCCAGGGGCGGGAGCCCATGAGCGCTGCCCCGGCAGGAGAAAGAGAGAGAAAGAGAGAGCAGAGGCGAGAGAGGAAAATAAACAAAACAAAACATCTGACGTCAGCTGGCGAGGTGCGGGGACCATGACACAATATGAAGAACACGAACATAATTTGGGCCAAATGTGGAAGGAACAGTTCTTCTTTGCCATCTAGTGGTATTGTTGATTATACTGATTTGTTGTTTTGTTTCGCATTGTTAAATGTAGATAAATGTTAGAGTGCTTTTTGGTTTGTAGGTGCCCACTTGTAAGATTATTTGGAATTTAGATAGGGGGAAGGTGCTGATGTAGCCAGATGGGCTACTCGCCTTTCTTTTCTCTCTCTCTCTCTCCTGCGCTCGTTCTCTTCGCTGCGCAACTAGGTTAATTGGGAACCCACCTGCATATTGATTGCAGGGTGGCGTTAGCCCGTATAAAGCTAAGCCGGTGTTTTTGTTGGATCATTCCTCCCGTGCATTCGGCGCAAAGCAGCAGTAAATGCTGGCACACTGCGATGGACTGATCAGCAAGAGCAGATCATATGAAAGCTACAGTTATGCTCTCGCTTAACCCCAGATTCCCTCAGAGTACTGGAATTTGTGTTAATATAGTTTTTGCGGCTGTTGTAGCGCGGCAGTTTGTTCTATTCCGACGTTGCGGAGAGAGGTGCTCGTGTTATCCCCACCAGTGAGAGTATAGCGCCTCCGGTCCTGGGGTAAGCCGTTAAAACTAGTGATGGGCAGATGAAGCTTCATGAAGCACTGAGGCTTTTCATCCAATTGGTTCACCCCAGTGCAAAGCTTCTTGAAGCTTCATTTGCTCTAGTAGGACACCTACTGGACGTAAAAATATTAGTTGGCATGAATTTGAAGAGTGAGGCCTTTTGCACACAGCCTGTAAATGTCAACAACAAAAGGAGTGTGTAAAACATGTATATTGTAGTGATGGCAATATACTGTGTATATTTACACTGGCAGTATGGAAAATGATTATTTGGAAATGCTTAAAATGGAAATGATCATTTACTGTGAGGTGAGGTGTGGTTGGGGTGTGAACAGTAGTTGTGCCTTTGTAACATTGAGGTATGGACAGCTACACACTGAGGCTTTGAGCCTCAGTCCTGCCTGTTCACATTTTATTCTGTAAAAACTACATTTTCACTGCTTTTATGACCTTTTAGTGGGGAGAACATAGCTAGGATTTAATGATTTAACAAATCTTTTAAATCCTTTGTCCTCCACAATGCTAAATGGCTGGGAGTCCTCAATCACCATGCTAACCAGGTCTTCATCTATTTGAGATTGTTCTCCGGAGGAAAGACAATAAAAACAAAGCACAAATATAAATATCACACACGTAACTTATAACAGCTGTATAATATTGTTATATCATTTAGTAACATTACTGCATGCTATATTATCATGGCATTTGATGGCTCACCTGGTCTTGCTCCACAATCGGTGTTCCCCCTATTCTCATGCAAAGCTCTGTAGTGCCTAAGCATGGATGAGGTGTTGTTGTTATATCCCAGCTCCCTGGCACATAGCAAACACTTCACCTTGTACAAAAGCAAAGCCGCTTAACATAAATTGTATTGCACCATCAGTATTATGAAAAACCATCTTCTGTAGAAATTTACATACCTTGTTGGGAGGAATAAGATCAAAATGTTCCCACACAGGGGAGGACATCCTCCTCTTCTTAGCTGGCTCCATTCTCTCCTGACTTTCTCTCCTCACTCTCATAAACCTCCAAACTGTCTCCAAACTCTCACTAACCGCAACTCTCCATCAAACACCTACATTTTGAATGAAGTCTGAGGGGTTTATATCTCTGTCATAGCTTGCGGCAAAGTTTGAACAACTTCATGAACCAGTGACGTGGTACAGCCGGGCAGCGAGGCTTTGGACGTCATCATTTTCAGCTCCTCCCATAAATGAAGTAAGCCTCGATACGCGCATCGCGGAAACGCCCCCTCAATTACTCGACACAAGCTTCGAAGCCTCGATACAGAACGTCACATCACTAGTTAAAACTACTTTTATTAGCATTCATAGCTATAAGAGTCTAAGGTTACATTTATCTGTTGTTTTAGGGTTTGACTGCTGTATTCACCTCTCCGTGGCAAATCACCCAACCTAAATCGGAAGAGTGAAATGCCTTCCCAGCCGCTGTTGTGAGGACTCCTCCTCGGTGGAGCCTGCTGTCTTGTCTTGTCTCGTCTTGTTTTAGCTTGTCTTATCATCTTTTTATTAAGTAGGCTTACCTTTTTCTGGTTCGCCTGGTTTTATTCTATTTTATTCTGGACTGTTGCTCGTACTCACGCTTCTGTGATCGGGCTGAAGCGACCCTCTGCCCGAGTGTCGTGCTGGGACTTTAAATCGCCTTGGTTGCCGGTCTCAGCCGGTGGGGAGCCAGACCTGTGTGTGTGTGTGTGTGTGTGTGTAGCCTGACGCTCAGTGTCCTTTTATTCTAGGTGGCGTTGTCATTTTATTATTTCCTTTTATCTAATCCCGCCGACCACTTGGTCACATACTTGGCGTTGGTCGACAGGATGCACATTTGAGGTAGACGTTTGGTCTTGTAAATTGTTTTATTTTTGCAAAGATCACAGTTCACCTGTTTGAAGGCTCTATTTGTTTTAGAGTGTGATTATAGACAAGACAGCAGTATCCAGGTTTAGGAGGAAGAGTAATAGGATTTTAGCACCTTGCTGATTTAATTTTCCTTTTTTTGGTCAAAATTTATTATGGGGGAAGAATTGCAGCAACTTAGAGACTTGGTAGCGCAGTTAAAGGCAGATAATGAGCAATTGCGCCGGGATAGGGGCGCTGTGCTAGAGTCTGGTGGTGGTGCCGCGTCGGCCTCCTTCGCACCAGCTGGTTGCATACCAAACATTGGTAGCCAGGCCGCCGTTACAGAGCGTTTGGTGGTGGTGCCTAGGGACCGTAAATGTCCCATGTTCAATGGCAGAACGGGCATCAATATAGCTGAATGGGTCGAAGAGGTTCAAGCGTGCATGCGTGCCCGGCCCCTGTCTGTTGCTGATCAAGCGTTCTTTATTTTTGACCATTTAGAGGGAGAAGCAAGGGAGGAGATCAAATTTCGCCCTAATTTAGAGCGAGGGGATCCTGCTCGGGTGTTGACCATTTTAAAGGAACTGTATGGTAATGCGCAGTCCTATGTCACTCTGCAGCAGGCTTTCTTTTCGAGGAGACAGCGGGAGGGAGAGACTTTGCAGGAGTTTTCCTTAGCGCTAATGGCTCTGATGGAGCAAGTAAAACAAAGTGCACCTGATGGCATGCGTAACGCAGAGGTGTTGCTCCGAGACCAGTTTGTAGAACATGTTGTTGACAGTGCTCTCCGCAGAGAGCTTAAACAATACGTTCGCTGTGTGCCTACTGCCACCTTGTTAGAGGTGCGCGGGGAAGCAATTAGATGGGAAAGAGAAAGGTTTTCAGGCGGTGTTCGCGACCGTGGCTATTCTCACCCATCAGCGTATGGTTTCCAGTGTGGGGTGCACACTAGCCCTAGGTTCGCTCCTGTTGGTACACCCGAGTCCGAGTGGCGTGAGCTAAAAGAACTCCTAAAGCGCCAACAAGAGCAGTTAAATCAGCTCACTGAGACAGTGGTTTCTTTATAGAACCCCCGAAGAGGTGTTCGGCCTTCACGGGCTGGCTCAGTGATTTGTCGCCGGTGTCAGCAGCCAGGACACTTTGCTAGGGAGTGCACTGGGGAGCGGGCTTCACGCCGCACCAGAGCAGGTTCTGATTCAGGCCCTCCTTATACCACAGTTGGCAATCATCTTCCCGCTACCCAGTTGGAAAACTAAAGCCCTCTGAGCTGCAGAGTCACAGTTCAGGTGGGGAGTTCACTGGCTCACAGAAAGATAGGATTGGCAGGCTAATTTCATCGTGTGCAAAGATGGATGTGCTGATTAGTGGGGTAACTGTCCCTTGTTTGGTGGATACTGGGTCCATGGTTTCCACCATCACAGAAAGTTTCTTTTTGGCACATTTTGCCCCTTGGGGGCAAGAACGCCTTCAATCATGCCATTGGTTACAGCTTCGGGCTGCCAATGGGCTTGCCATCCCTTACATTGGCTATTTGGAGCTCAGCGTACTCCTGTGTGGCAAGGAAATGCCCTCTTGTGGGATCCTTATAGTGAAGGACCCTCCTGGTGCCACACCCTCTGTTCCTGGTATTTTAGGAATGAATGTAATCCGCCCCTGTTATCAAGAGCTGTTTGGGGCTTTCGGTGGCTCCTTGTTTAATTCTCCTTCTGTGTCACAGGCACCGAGACCAGTTTTGGAGGCCTTACATCAGTGTCACCAGTCTGCAGCCCAAGCCCCAGAGGACCCTGTCGGTACCGTTAAGGTACAGGGCCCGCGGGCTGTGCGGATACCTGGTGGCATCATGCAGCTGGTGGCTACCACCTGTTTTCAGCAGTTGTCAGGTCAGGCTGTGCTTTTTGAGCCTTCTGAGTCTGGGTTGCCAGTTGGGTTGCTGGCCTCTCCATGTTTGGTCCAGGTGGATAAGGGCGTTGCCTACATCCCAGTCACCAATGTGGGGACAGCTGAAGCTGTTCTCCACCCGCAGACCCGTTTGGGAGTGATAAGCAAAGCTACTGTTGTTAGCCTCCCTGCTGGTGTTAGCGAGGAACACTCTTTTCCCGTTACCATTTCCTCCCATACAACCAGCAGCCCTGCTCAAGAGATGGTGGATACGATTGACCTATCTGCTCTCGCTGAGTCAGAGCAACATGAGGTACGGTTACTTTTGCAGAAGTACCGCTCTGTTTTCTCCACTTATGAGGGAGACTTGGGCTGCACAAACCTCATTTCGCACGACATACCGCTGCTTGATGACGCACCCGTCCGGCAGAGGTACAGGCGAATTCCTCCTTCTGATTATGAGGCTGTCAGGGCCCATATCAACCAGCTACTGGAGGCCCAGGTAATTAGGGAGAGTAGCAGTCCTTATGCCTCTCCCATCGTGTTGGTCCGCAAGAAGGATGGAAGCCTCCGTCTGTGCGTTGACTATCGTTTGCTGAATAGCAGAACAAGGAAGGAGGCCTTCCCCTTACCTCGCATCGAGGAAAGTCTGGATGCCCTTGCTGGCGTACGCTGGTTTTCTACCAACGACCTGGCCAGCGGGTACAACCAGGTGCCAGTTTCTGAGCAGGATAAGCCCAAGACCGCTTTTTTCGAGTGGAATCGTATGCTGTTCGGGCTGTGCAATGCTCCTGGTACCTTCCAGCGCCTAATGCAGAGGATGTTCGGGGATCAGCAGTGCCAGTCGCTACTGCTGTACCTAGACGACATCATTGTGTTCTCCTCGTCTGTCTCTCAGCACCTGCAACGGCTAGAGATGGTGATGGCAAGGCTGCAGCAAGAGGGGCTCAAGGCTAAGCTAGAAAAGTGTGTCTTTTTCCAGCAGAAGATTAACTACTTGGGCCATGTAATCTCCTGTGAGGGTGTCTCCACCGATCCAGCCAAGGTTGACGCAGTAGCCAAGTGGCAGTGTCCTCGTTCCGTGTCAGAGTTGCGATCCTTTTTGGGTTTCGCCAGCTATTACCGGTGCTTTGTGGAGGGGTTTGCCACGTTGGCGGCTCCCCTGCATCAAGTGGTGGCTAAGTTGGCTGGCACAAAGACAAAGAAGGGCTCGGGACAGAGTTTGAGTGCTATTTGGACCCCTCAGTGTGAGGAGAGCTTTGAGGCCCTGAAAGCAAAGCTTATGCCAGCACAGGTGCAGACACATGCTGACTTTACGCGCCCATTTATCTTGGAGATTGACGCCAGCCACAGTGGTTTGGGTGCAGTTCTCTCCCAAGATGTAGAAGGTGTTGTTAGGCCAGTGGCTTATGCTAGTCGAGGTCTTCGGCCACATGAGCGCAACATGGACAATTACAGCTCCATGAAGCTGGAGTTTCTTGCGCTCAAGTGGGCCATGGCCGAGAAGTTCCGGGAGTACCTGCTGGGGCAGAAGTGTGTGGTTTACACTGATAACAATCCACTCAGTTACCTCTCTTCAGCTAATCTGGGTGCCACCGAGCAGAGGTGGGCCTCCCAGCTGGCGGCATTCGATTTTGAGATTAAGTATCGCTCAGGCCGCAGTAATAGGAACGCTGATGCTCTCTCTCGACAGTATGAGACGAGCTCCAGCTTGGCCGAGGGTGTGTTGCCTGGGACTCCTGTCCCAACTTCACTTCAGCAGGCTCAGTGTCCAGCCGTTTTGCCCTCCGTTACTCAGTTGGAGATTGGGGCCTTTCCATCTCACTCTCTGGGGGATATTCGTGCTTTGCAGGAGGCTGACTCCCTCCTCAAGGATTTCTTGGTATACTGGAGGAGGAAGTCCCCGCCCTCTTCGGAGGAAAGGAGTCAGGTCCCCAAAGCAGTCATGGTTCTGCTGTGTCAGTGGGATCGTCTGGTGGAGAAGGATGGCATCCTTTATCGCCATATTTTGCGTCCGGGTGGAGGTGAGGAAGCCCTCCAACTTGTTCTTCCAGAGGCTCTGAAGCCTGAGACCTTGAGGCAGCTGCACCAGGACCATGGGCACCAAGGTATTGAGCGTACCACTGAACTGGTCAGACAGCGTTGCTATTGGCCCGGGATGTCCTCTGACATCAAGCAATGGGTTCAGCGTTGTGAACGCTGTCAGGTCGCAAAGGACTCAGAGTTGGGGTCTCATAGTTATATGGGTCACCTGTTGGCGTCTAGGCCAAATGATATCCTGGCCATAGACTTCACGGTGTTGGAACCTTCCCGTAGTGGAGTTTGTAACAGCCACTATGGTGTGGTGTCCCTTTAAGACACCCAAGTCGAGGGTTGATGGTGTCATCAGTTTGTGCCACTGCTCTCTCTCTCTCTCTGTGATTGTGTGGACATGTGCTTGCACGCTAGTGCATGAGGAGGGACGGATTTTATGTTTTACCTCTCCAGACATCTTTGTTTGCAACGTTATGGGTTGTACGAACACTGTGCGCTATGTTTGTTAAGCTGCAGCCGTTCAACCGGGCTTATATGGTTGATGAAGAGAAGGTATATTAAAGAACACACTGTGGAATTCCCAACGCCAGCGCGAGTGTGTATTCTTTTGGCTACCCTGCTAAGTGTTTTGCCGCTTCCTCTCAACCACTAAACGCAACCCGATGTTACAAAATGGCGCCCGAACATCTTCTCTTGGACCTCAGTGTGCAGTATCTTCGAACAGTTGATGATTGGTACATAAAAAGGTACGACGCGGCGAAGTGGATGTCTGCCGTGTTTCGCGGGAACGGACCAGGCTGGCCTGGACGCGGACGTCGGGAGGATCAAAGGGTCGCGGCGGTGCATTTCCGTGGCAACGACTGGAGCCGCTCCAGCGCTGTTTGTGGACTGTGGTGCCGTTCTCTGTTTGGCCTCTTCGTCGTGGCTCCATTGGATGTGCGGGGACCTGCGTTTCCTGGGCGTGGGTTCGATGCAGCTTTGCCATAGTTCCTGAATTTGCATTTTTTCTTATGTATTTTGTGTTGGTTACTGTTGTAGCGTGACTGTTGTTTAAGTTTTCTACAGTACTTTCTGGTACTGTTGTCACATATTATGCTTACTGTTTTTGAGGAAAAAGAAGAAACACAATGAAAGAAAAAGGGAATTTCGTTCTGTAATTGTCCTGGCTGTCCTGAGTTTATTTTCTTTCTTTAACATTTATTCAACTGGACATTCACCATGTGGGACACTGTCGTGTATGCCAGTTTGTCGATTTTGAACTGTACATTTCCCTGTTTTGGTTTTAACGTCTTATCCTGCTGACCATGTATGGAGGCTGGTTAAGTTTGAACTGTACCTTTGCTGTGTTCGGCTGGGGACAGCCTTTGTTTAACCCGGGGGGAATGTGTAACAGCCACTATGGTGTGGTGTCCCTTTAAGACACCCAAGTCGAGGGTTGATGGTGTCATCAGTTTGTGCCACTGCTCTCTCTCTCTCTCTCTGTGATTGTGTGGACATGTGCTTGCACGCTAGTGCATGAGGAGGGACGGATTTTATGTTTTACCTCTCCAGACATCTTTGTTTGCAACGTTATGGGTTGTACGAACACTGTGCGCTATGTTTGTTAAGCTGCAGCCGTTCAACCGGGCTTATATGGTTGATGAAGAGAAGGTATATTAAAGAACACACTGTGGAATTCCCAACGCCAGCGCGAGTGTGTATTCTTTTGGCTACCCTGCTAAGTGTTTTGCCGCCTCCTCTCAACCACTAAACGCAACCCGACGTTACAAGTTGAAAACGTCTTGGTCATGACTGACGTTTTTAGCAAATACACTGTTGCAGTCCCTACCCGGGACCAGTGGGCCTCTACTGTGGCCCAGGCCTTGTTAACAGAGTGGGTTTTTTTTAAGTTTGGCGTTCCTAGCCGCCTCCACGCTGACCAGGGTAGAAACTTTGAGAGTTTGGTGATGCAACAGCTATGCGAGTTGTATCGGGTAGCCAAGTCCCGTACAACCCCTTACCACCCAGCGGGTAATGGGCAGTGCGAACGGTTTAACTGAACCCTCCATAACCTCCTCCGGACCCTGCCATCATCTCGGAAACGCGACTGGGCTGCATGCTTACCGCATGTGTTCTTTTGCTATAATAGCACGCCGCATCAGGGCACTGGAGAGTTGCTGTTTTTCCTGATGTTTGGCAGGGATCCTAGGCTGCCTATTGATTTCCTTCTAGGCCGCGTTCAGGACCCAGTGCCTGGAGAGGTACAGGACTGGGTGGCCGAGCACCAAGCCAGGTTAATGGTGGCTTTTGAGGGAGCTCGGGCACGGTTGTCGCTGGCCGCTGACCGTCGCAAGGAGGGGCATGACCAGAGAGTCCACCCTGTTCCTTTAAAGGTCGGTCAGCTGGTGTATCTTCGAGATCACAGCGCTTGGGGCCGGCACAAGATCCAGGACCTGTGGAGCTCTGTGGTCTATCAGGTGTTGAGGGCACCCCAAGAGAATGGGGCTGTCTATACCATTGCCCCCATGGGAGACTTGGAGAAGGTTCGACATGTCCATTGCGACATGTTAAAGGCACAGGTCAGCCTAGGGCCTCCTACACCTGGTCCACAGGTTCCACCCCCGCCTGTGCCTGCTGACTCAGAGCAGACCTCTCTGAGTGACGACGAGTTGTGGCTCCTTGTCCCTGAGGTACCCTCACACCCTGTAGCACCTGTGGCGTCACTTTCTGATGCCTCTAGAGTTCCATCGGTGGAGCTCAGGTCTACTCCCAGTGTGATTGTAGCACCCTCGACCTCTGCTCCCCCAGGTTCTTCCTCAGGCTCTGTTGAACAGTCTGAGGTGAGTGGGCCACACTTGCGGAGAACAGCACGTTCGACAGCTGGTCAGCACTCAAATGTTCATCACTTGCCACGTCCTGTTGAATCTGCACCAGTCGCTAATGCTCAGCTTGCCGTATTCAGGCCATGGTGTTAGGTTCCTTGAGTTATTGTCGGGTAGATGTAGCCAGATGGGCTACTCGCCTTTCTTTTTCTCTCTCTCTCTCCTGCGCTCGTTCTCTTCGCTGTGCAACTAGGTTAATTGGGAACCCACCTGCATATTGATTGCAGGGTGGCGTTAGCCCGTATAAAGCTAAGCCGGTGTTTTTGTTGGATCATTCCTCCCGTGCATTCGGCGCAAAGCAGCAGTAAATGCTGGCACACTGCGACGGACTGATCAGCAAGAGCAGATCATATGAAAGCTACAGTTATGCTCTCGCTTAACCTCAGATTCCCTCAGAGTACTGGAATTTGTGTTAATATAGTTTTTGCGGCTGTTGTAGCGCGGCAGTTTGTTCTATTCCGACGTTGCGGAGAGAGGTGCTCGTGTTATCCCCACCAGTGAGAGTATAGCGCCTCCGGTCCTGGGGTAAGCCGTTAAAACTACTTTTATTAGCATTCATAGCTATAAGAGTCTAAGGTTACATTTATCTGTTGTTTTAGGGTTTGACTGCTGTATTCACCTCTCCGTGGCAAATCGCCCAACCTAAATCGGAAGAGTGAAACGCCTTCCCAGCCGCTGTTGTGAGGACTCCTCCTCGATGGAGCCTGCTGTCTTGTCTTGTCTCGTCTTGTTTTAGCTTGTCTTATCTTCTTTTTATTAAGTAGGCTTACCTTTTTCTGGTTCGCCTGGTTTTATTCTATTTTATTCTGGACTGTTGCTCGTACTCACGCTTCTGTGATCGGGCTGAAGCGACCCTCTGCCCGAGTGTCGTGCTGGGACTTTAAATCGCCTTGGTTGCCGGTCTCAGCCGGTGGGGAGCCAGACCGGCTTGCGATTGAGAATAACTACTGTGTGTGTGTGTGTGTGTGTGTCTGTGTGTGTGTCACACTTTCTTTTGTACAGCACCCGGTGGGCTGCAGTGATTTTCTTTTGGTTCCACGGCTGCTGGTAACTCCAAGTTCCATCATTGTTTTATTTTCACTTTAGGACACTGTCAACAATGACGCTACATCTTGGTTTTTAATATTTTATTTATTTTTACTATAAATAAAACTGTTTTAATATTGGAGCCAACCTGCCTCAGTGTGCATCCTTGAATCTGTGCGGCCTCCTTTTATTCTTTTTATCTATTTTTCTTAAATATATTTCCTGGAGGTGAAATTCCCCTAGGTGGAGTTGTCATTTTATTATTTCCTTTTATCTAACCCCGCCGACCACTTGGTCACACTAATAAGAATTTATTCTTCTTCCTGCTCCTTTTCACTCATGGGTGCAGTGCTATATTGATGGGAATGAGGGTTTGTGCGTAGGAAATAAAATACTGTTGAACCATGTGTGAAACAAATAAATAAATGAATGAAATGAAATGTCTTCTTTGTACTTTGATGTCCAGTAATTTCAGCAATCTCTCTTCAGGAATCTGTTAACATCCGTGAGTCCTCATATTGAGGCTATTATTGTTATATTCTCACAGAGAAATTCATTATCAAAGGGCGCTGTCAAAAATAATCAGTCTGTGGGCTAGTGGTGTTAGTGCGATTGTTGGTCCATCTGTCTACATATAACATACAAATAGCTGAAGTGAAATCCAGTGTTAAAAACAACATAATGTGTCCACTGTAGCCACTGTCTGAACTTTTCTTTGTGCACTTCATTACATTTTGTTTTTTTCCCCATCCTTGTCCCATTCCTAGTGAACTCTGCTGTCACTCGTTTCCCTGCTCTGGCCCACCAATCAGCCTTTGACTAATGCAGTGGGTTATCCACATCAAGCAACATCCTGCTTGATTTTTAGGGCAACACAGGAGTTATTTTGCATTGGTTGAAAACCCTACTCAATATACTTTTTGCAGGCAAATACCTCCCCTGGTAGCATAAATTAAGCCAACAGTGTACGTAATTCTGGCTCCCACAGACTGTAATCTGTGTGCTACATGTCCATACAGCCAATCAATTACAGATACACCAGATCTCAACTCTGCACACCTGACACAAAATCCACTTCTCCACAGCCATGGGAAAGAACAAAGAGTTCCCAAAGAATGTCAGAGACACGACTGTCAACCTGCACAAGGCTGAAATAGGCTACAAGACGTGACATTTGGTGCAAAGGTGATAACTGTTGTTGCAATTATTCAGAAAGGCAAAAAATATAAATTGACCATCAATCAACCTCAGTCTTGAGCTCCATACAGGATCTTGCCTTTTGGGGTGAGAAACTTGGTGGATCAGACAAAATCTTGTTAATGATCTGAAGGCAGTTAGAACCATAAATATTAGACTTTGCTATTTTATTCCCTTTTATTGTGTTAGTAAGAAACTGAGATATCAGCAAGAAACTGGAACTGATATTACAGCCAGTCAGTGAGTGAAGAATACTGTGAGAACATTTTCAATCATCAGGTAATTAATGAAACTGCATTAAATGAGCTGAATAAGAGTCCAGCCTGTTGCTCTTATGATATAATACTCCTAATAAAAGTAGAGTAACGTCAGGTAGAGACCTTTTCTGTTTGTCTTTTGTTCTAGAGCCCCATCTTCAGCTACAGCTGCATATTCCCTAAATAATTACAAGGAACGGTGACATTATAATTGGGAGATGAGGTCCTCTAATTCGATCACACAGTTGTTCTGGAAATCATATAAATAAAAAAAAGAAGCTAATTTCAAATGTGTTGATAGAAACACGTCTCAGAAAGTTGGGACAGGTGTGCGTAGCACTCGTCCTGGTGAGTAGACCGAAAGGTATGATGCTGCGTTTATGTGAACTTGCCTACACAGCTTTCGTGCGGCTCCAGCCGTGCTGCTGTCAGTCGAGGGTGCGCGCGCTCACAGCTCTCCACCTAAGGTCCCGGTTTGTACCGAAATACAGGAGGCAGGATGAGACAGTCATTCTCCACCCGTCTCCCCAGGCACCGTCAACGTCCCCTCCCCTCCCCTGCAAGTGAGCCACCCAGCCCCACAGGGCGACAAAAGGCAAAAGTAAGTGGCATTAAACAAAACAGCTGGAGGAACATTTTGCATCTAATTTGGTTAACTGGCAACCGGCCAGTAACATGCCTGTTTGTTTGTAATATTCCTCGGAAATTACAGGAAACTTGTATTATATGCAATACAGTCAATACACCACAATTATGTAAATTTCAAGAATTCATTAAAAATCATCCTTAGTAGTTGAGGTCCAACTTTCAACCGATTCCTCCTCTGGGACACCTACTGTACCTCTGGGCCAAGTTTCATCCATATTTACTGTAATATTCCTGAGAAAATGCAGGAAACTTGTATTCAGTTCAATACAGTCAATACACTACAATTATGTCATTTTCAAAAAGTCATTAAAAATCATTCTTGAGTAGTTGAGGTCCAACTTTCAACAGATTCTTCCTCTGGGACACCTACTGTACCTCTGGGCCAAGTTTCATCCATATTTACTGTAATATTCCTGAGAAAATGCGGGAAACTTGTATTCAGTTCAATACAGTCAATACACTACAATTATGTCATTTTCAAAAATTCATTAAAAATCCTCCTTAATAGTTGAGGTCCAACTTTCAACACCGGCTTACTCTTGGAGACCTACTGTACCTCTGGGCCACGTTACATGTCAATCCGCTGTAATATTTATCAAAAATTGAAAAAACAATTATATATCAAGGCTGGCTGTGTGCCTTTCAAAGTGACACTAAATAACAGAACTCAGGCACATCAGGGAATAATCCAAAACGCGGTTTTATTAAACAAAACCAACATACAAAATATCCCTAACCCATACTACATAACCTAAAAAGAAGCATAGTGGAAACAAAGGGACACTTAGAAGCACAAGAAAACAATACTATACTGAAAGGGCTAGAGACACAGCCCAAACATAATCCACAACTAAAACGCAAAAAGAACAAGTCATCCCACATAGCAGACGGGTCTTGCCTGGATCTGGTGTCAAGCCAGAACTGCTGGCTGACTTCTGGCATGGTAAGTGGTATGTCATCCAGATGTGGGCCAGGCCTGGCGTAGGTGGTACTGTTTATGTGATGGCATGCCACATCTGGCCTGATTGTGGTTTGGTGTATGTGGCCCAGGCTTATAGAAAACAGGTCTGGCCCGGATCCGGCATCAAGCTGGTACTTCTGACTGACTGGTGTCATGGCAGGGTGTATGTCAACCAGATGTGGGTAAGGTCTGGCAAATGATGGCAATATTTATCTTCATAATTTCCTTTACTCATATTTGCCACTGGGTGGCTGCAGCTCAGGAGGCAGAGCAGGTCACCTACTGATCAGAAGGTTAGTGGTTCGATCCCTGGCTCCTCCAGTCTGCGTGTTAAGAGTGTGAATGTAGTTAGGAAACACTCAGTTTAGAGAAAGTGTGTGATTGGGTGAATGTGACATGTTGTATGCACTTTGAGTAATATGGGAGAGTAAAAAAGTGCTAAATAAGAATCCGTCCATTCACTGTCTGAACAGAGTTTCGTCATGTTGCTTTTGCACTATTATGTTCCAGCACATGTTGTTATTACATGGCTTGATTAAGGTAACTTTAGGCTGACATCTGGGGCCAGATGGGGTGGGGCTTATTGCAGCTGCGTACCATACCATTATGCAATAACTTACCAGGCTGTCAATGGGCGAGTGGTGGAAGGTCAGCAGAGGATGTCTGGGATGATTGTATTCGGACGTGGCTCTGCCGCTGTTCTAGGTGACTCAGCACAGAGTGGAGGGCGATGGCAACTTCTGTGGATCTGTTTGCACGGTATGCAAACTGCTGGGCGTCGAATTCTGGGGGGAGGTAATCCTTGGTGTACTGAAGGACTAGTCTCTCAAAGCATTTCATGATCACAGGCATGAGGGCCACTGGGCAATAATTGTTCAGGCTGGTGATGGGAGACCTCTTTGGCGCTGGGATGACTGTGGCTGATTTTAGACAGGATGGGATGGCTGCTTCATCCAGTGAGAGGTTGAAGATTCTGGTGAAGATGAGGGTGAGCTGGTGGGCACATTCTCTTAGCACTTTACCACGTATTCCGTCTGGACCGGCCACTAGGTTCACTGCTAGGAACACACGTCTGACATCGTGCATTACAGTGAATGGAGCGGTGCAGGAACCAGATGAGGATGGGAGCAGAGTTGAAGCATATGAGTGCTGCTGTTGTGGTGTTTCAAAGCAGCAAAGAAGCTGTTTATTTCCTCTGCTAGCTGCACACTCAGGTTTTCTGTTTTCACAGTTCTGCCTCGGTGGTTTATGATGTCTATTATTCCATGCCACAACCCCCATGTGTTGTTGCTGGACAGGTGGGACCCCTTTTCAGGTGAGCACGAGCAGCCCTGTACAGAGCTCTGTCACCTGACCTAAAGGTGGCATCGTGGGCTTTGAGGAGTGTGCACTGTGCAGACCTCGCTGGTCATCTAGGATTTTTGGTTTTGGAAAACCCGAATGCTTTTGTCCACAGTCCAATTTGCAATACAGAACTTGATATAATCCAGTACGGATCCTGTGAAAGTTTCTAATGCAATATATTATACTTTACCGGTGTAACACTGCATGCCAAATCAATTTTGATATCTGTGAATTCTGTATTGAAAAATGCAGGTTATAGTTCTATTCATCATATCATTGTGAGTCCTGTATTATTTGATATGTTTACATTACGTATTATTTTGTTTTCAGTTCCATATTGCTTTTAAGTGTAGTTCTTCTTCAGTGTTCCACAAATAGATGGAACACTTGTGAAAACACTCTAGTGTTAAAGCCAGTCTTGTCTTCATGTCTGTTTACGGTTTTGTCTGTGTCAACCTCGTGTGTCTTAGTCTGGGTTTTAGTTTGGTGGCCTCTTGTCTCTTTGTTGTGTTGAGTCTTACTTCCACTGTCTTCTTATTCCCAATGTATCCCTGCTGTGTTACGCAGCTGTCTCCAATTCTCCTAATCGCCATCCTATTTATACGTTTTGCCAATCTCCCAGTCTGAAGTACATTATTCTATTCTATTGTATTTATACAGCGCCAAATCACAACAACAGTCACCTCAAGGCGCTTTATATTGTAATGTAGTGAAGTAGATTCTGGGGTAGGATTTTACATGATGTCCACAAATGCACCACTAACATCCACACCTTCCCAGTTGACAATTAGCGGGCTTATAAGAAACAGCTGCGCTTCACTACCAGACTGAAGCATTTGGCAGTCTTGTCCATCCAAGGTGGCTGAGAGCATTAGGTAAGTAAGCACTGCAGATCTCTCCAGGAAAGCTACTGTGGAAATAAAATAAATTATTTTACTGCTATAAACACTGAGTTGAATTAACAGAGAATTGAATAATCAAACCTTTTACTTTGTTAAATCTCACAAAAATTTGTCTTTTGAACAAATTGTTGTTTTAGTTAACGACCTCGGTGAAACCAACTCTGATCAGCTGTACAGAAACGCTCAAAATAAACAGACTCTTCAAATCAGAAATGTCAAAGTCAAATTTATTTTTATAGCACATTTAACACATCAACCAATGTGCTGTACAATTAAGATAATTAAAAGAAATAAAAACATAGGGAGATATGTGACATGAAATAATCAACTTAAAGACTGACCCACCTCAACTATGAACATTAATATCTCTGAACAGATTTTATTTTTACATTTTGATTTCAGTGCTCCATGTCATCCAGGATTAACTGGAGCAGGTGAGGCATGCTGATGGAGGGGGCATCCAGGCACAAAGATATTGGGTCCAACCCCTTCAGCTGGATCCGGGTCCTAAAGATCCTGTGCTTTCTCCTGGCACCTTTCTTCCTATTGCATAGGAGGACTTCTGAAATCCAGGCAGCAATGTAGAAAGCCCTGTGACCTTTGGGCTCTTTGGTGAGCAGCTTCTGCTTTGCAAAGAGCTTCTCGAGGAAGACTTGGATAAATGATGGTGAGCTGACCATCTTAAGCAGGGGCAGCCAAAAGCGCAGAAACTTTTTTGGCAGTCTGGGCTCAGTGAGACTGGCACTGTATGAGGTGTCACAGCCAAATTCTTCCAGCTGCTCAACTGTAGGAACCAGAAATCCATCCTCCAGCAGCACACCAATCAACTGATTCCTGGACTGCAAGGCAAACTTTTTGACTCTTTGTAGTACGCCACCTTCCTGCTGCTTGAGGTCAGTCTCCTTATTGTGCCCTCTGAACTGCCTGGCCCAGTGCTCTTCTTTAAGCCACTCCAGGGCCGCCTCACATCCCTGACGCAAAGACTTCAATGGAGGAGTCTTTCGATGAGTGGCCCTGTGCCTCAGCTCTACCAACCACACTGGGATCTTTAGCTTTTTAGCCCCCAATCTTCATCGTCCGGGGCTTCCTCTTCTTTTTGCGCTCCTTGATGAGGCTGACAAACCTCACCAAGGCCATCCCGTACATGTCACGGGGTGGAAAGGGACAAGTTACCTAGGGTTTTTTTATTGTGCATGTTTTGCTGTGTTTTACTTTAATATTTTAAAGTAGGGGAGGCTTGAGACACAGGCAGCAGGGATGGCGAAATAGTGGCAAGTGACGACCGCAAGCGGTGGTGGTGCCGGAGTTGGCGTCGGTGCGTGGGCTGGTAGAGGTTGACGTGCAGGACGTAGGAAAGCATACGACGCCAGCGAGCAGAGAAGTGGAGGGAGCTGTTCGCTGCTGGAATAACAATGAGGCCAGATTACGCTACGGTGGGGAATCAGTGGCAGCGGGACAGTGCCCTACCTCCCACGGCGAGACGGGCTGGTGCCGATTGGCGTGCTCCAGGAAAGCGGCGGGCAGAGTTAAGAGCTCTGCCCATCCGGGCACGCCGGAGCAGAAACACTAATAGGACGGCGAGGACGCCGCCGGGTTTCCCCTTCTGCTCCGATTGGCTGGATTTTTAACTCTTAGTGACTTTTAATTTTTAATGTTTGTGTTTTATTGATTTTGTGTTTTTCCCTGGCCAGGGCTGTTTTAATTCCCTTTTATATATTTTTTTTTTTAACTGTTTTTGTGTAATAAATTATATTTTAGTCATACAGTTTTTAATTCAGTCTATTCCTTTAGCTGCTCCACTGCTCCGTCTGTGTTTGGGGAGGGTTTCCCTCCTTCTAGAATAACTCCTGTGTTAAATCACAATCACCTCCTTTACATACATAAGGACCAGCTCATCGTCATTTAGTGGTCCCGACCGGTCACGCAACTGGCAGCGAACCAGATCCGCCGTGCAGTCGATGGCCACGGAAGCACTATCAGCATACCTGCCCCTCCAAGCTGATATCCTCTGTAATGCCAACTTCTGCAGAGGAGTCCTTCAAGTACAGGTTGTCCCAAAATTTGGGTGTTACACAGCTCTTATAGCAAGAGGCATATAAAATATAGAAGGAAGACACAAAGTGGTCCTATATACATAAGCAATCGAAAATTCACGTGTACAGAAATATGTAGACAAGTGGTGAATGATCCTGGTGAAATATACAGTATACAAACAAGCTGCAAGTGAGCAGCAACAATTAAAAACATTTGATATGTCAATTAAACAGATAAGTCAGATAACCATGTTAAGCTAGATTATAGAGTCTTCCATGATGGATGTTAGCTTATCTGCTCAATGGACTTCAGCAGACAGTCCAGGACAGAGCTGGGCCTCTTGACCAGTTTGTTAAGTTTCCCCCAGTCCCTCTCTGCCATTCCACCACTGCAGCAGACCACGGCATAAAAGACAGCAGACGCCACCACAGTGTCGTAGAACGTCCTTAGAAGAGTCCTGCAGAACAGACTATATCAACTTTTGTGTGGATAACACTGTACCGACCAGGAAATATCCAAATTTATGATATTGGCAAATAAAAAAGTGGTATGGTGCCATCTCTAGTATCTATGCTTTCACTGAGCATTTACCTGCATCATGAGTGTCAATGCAGTGTCAACTCTGCAGGCTGAAAGGTCCTGGCCTCGGTCAGCCCCGGTCCACTCACACGGCTCACATCACCAATCCCTGACTGCTTGATCATAACAGCAATTGGGCTGCTGGGAACATGACGACCGTTCTTCTTGATGTTAACAAGGTGCTCACCAATCTCCTTGGGAACAAACGAGATTCCTAAGATAGACTAAACAGATGAGGGTTAACGCTTATTCCTCTGCGGGAGCATATTTGACAGCAACTGTGCCATCGTTGTTGTCTGTGATGTCAAGCTTAGCAACTTTGCCTGATGCCATTCAGACCTCACCTAAAGCAGAGGACAAAAACAATGACACACACACATTATGATCAAACTATCTGTTTATTAAGTAGACTTGTTACCTGTGATCTCTCCTTTCTGGATGGTGAATGGAATCACCAGGTCAAATGGTCTCAGACTTGCCACATCCAGCCAGTTCATTCCCACTGGGCAGTCTGTTGCCTGAGAGACACACAAGTGCACATGTCAGATCACAAGTTGTTAAGAGATTGTGGCAACAGTTCTGGTTACAGTGACAACATGTCACAGACTAAATTAACACAGGAAATTAACACAAGACCTGTAACATCAGAAGATTGTGGCTTAACATTATGCAGCTCTGCTGAACTGTCCATGTGTTTCAGGCATCCCGTTTTTGACATGGAGAGAGAGAAATGAGAGAACGCACCCCCTCAGTGATGAAACACAATGGGAGACAGCAGACAATGATGCAGTCTGATGAAAAGGGACAACAGGGAGAAGCTGAACAAAAGCTGAAGCTGAGAAGGCAGAGAGACTGGAGGCTGAGGTTTTAGATACCCAGGGCTGTTGGGGCATTTGGCTCTGTTGCATGAGCTGGTCTGATGGAGCTCCTTCCAGTGCTTGGAGGGTGTAGGCAGGGATGATGGAGGGAATTGAGTGAAAAAGATAAGGCATTGGAGCGGATTAAAACGGCATCAAAGTGATTTAGCGAAATGGCTGCAGCCATCAGGACCAATCACAAAGCCTCTGTAGGGGAATGGATCTTTGCTCCAGGGGACTCGTAAATCCTGTAACCAGTTGAAGCACACCTCAGCAGTTCCTGTACCGAGGACCAACGCAAATACAAGTCAAACATTATCAAGTTTGACTTGTAATGTGTACACACACAGAGAGTCAGTGCCAAAAAAATGTACCAGTGTGAAAATTGACCATAATAATAAAGAGACAGATTTCACAGCTGCTCTGTTCCCAACTTCTACTGCGTGCCTTGAGTTTGAAATCCGCTTCGTAAGCATGTCTCTTAACAGGTGCCATTTATGATCTTTATACACACACAATACGGTAATATTACGTTGAAGCACAGTACGTATCACTCCGCCACGCTCCTCGCTAGCCGTAATGCTCCGACAATCCAGCAAGCGGTGTAGCTTCGTAGCTTACCAAAGTCATACTATAACATTTGTTGACAGATTGCTGAGCGCCGTGTATTACATAAAATCGGTTCGCGGTCATCAAGCACAACCAGAATTCATACATAAGGCGCACTGAAAGGATTTTAGGCTGTGCAGCCCCTGTGGGCTTCATGGCGTTAGCTCGTTAGCGCGGTGAGCTCGTTAACACGTTGAAGCCGTCCAGCCCCGCGCACTGGACGCTGTTCTCCTTCAAAAGCCTTGATGGCGGTCTGTACCTCTCCCAGCACTGACTTCAGAAAAGTCATGTACAAGATATTTTGAGGGTCATTGTACTGGAGTATAAAACTTCACCCATGTAGCAGTGTTCACTGGACTTGGTGACTGCAAAATGCAGCCTAAGCTCATCCCACTGGTCCAAAATGCGTGAAACCACAGGTTCAATGGAGAGCCAACGTGTGGCACACACCTTGGTACACGCCAGCTGTGGTCTCAAGGCTGGAGCTGAACAAAAATACCCTGATAACAGAGCCATGTCACTGCAACCAGGGCTGGAAAAGAAAGGTGGGCTTTGGTCCACTGTCTTCCATACAAAGGATGTTTGAAACACTGTCATTGACTGCAGCCATGCAGATGTGGTTGCAGTCAATAACAGTGTAGTGTACATCTGTATTGTTTTAAAATAAGTTTGACACACCACAGCTAAAGTGTAGCTTTTAATTACTGTCACCTGCTACAGTGTAACTAAGAATACAAAGTGATACATTAAAATTTCTGGGGTCAACATGAAGAGCTTAATTCCTTTCTTGCTCAGTGTGGTACTTAATGGATTGAAAAGAAAAAAGATGCCACCCTTGTAGTTCACACAAGGGTTGTAGTGATGATTCAGGGTTTTAATTTGTAAGGTTTTAATTTTGAGCCATCATAAATTTTAAAACAGGAAAGTATACTATTTAACCAATGTTAAGCCAAAGCTAATATAGCTGTTTATATATAGCTACTTATAATTTTAAGAGGTACAAACACCAATGAGTAGACCTCTCAGAATGGGAACAGCGCTCTTTGTGTGGTTTGAGTAAACAGTCAAGTTGTTCACAACTATGACTGAGAAGAATCCGCCTGTGTACAGCGGCAGGCTGCCTTCCTAGAATTTGGATATCCCCCGTGCGCTCGTCTCTGCATTGTGTGCATTACCTCTCTTGGAAAATTAAAACTAGAGCAGCTTTTTATGGTTTTTTTCATTCACTATCAACTTACACCAAAGGTCTACTCTGAAGAAGATTCTTCAAAACATTCAACAGAGGCACCAATCTTTCTAGGAGTTGAAATCCCAGCAAATTCACCCCTAAGTCAGACTGTACAATACAGAAAACAAAAGAGCTACATCTCAGACTCTACAGGCTTCAGTTAGCATGTTAAATGTGAAAGTTCAGTCAGAAAAAGACTAAACAAAAACAGCCTTAGTTGAGCCATTAACTAAAGTGACAAACATTGCTCTAAATAATACTCCCCTGATCCAAGTAGTCACCCAAACCTGGACGTGGATTTAGAGGCCTGAAGGCCATCTCACACATTGATTTAGAATAAAACAGGTTTTTTGTTTGTGTCGTGGAGGATGTCAACATAATGTGTACAAGTACCCAGTAAACATCAGTGCAGACAGCTGTCCATAAAAATCGCAGTGTTACAAATTCTATATTTGACCTGGATTTTCACTTTGTGTATATTAAGACATCCAACTGAAATCATGTTAAAGAAGCAAACACACATGTATGTGAGCTCTGATAATGAGCAACTGTCATTCAAGATATTTAAGCTGCCCGCTGATTGAAGAAAAAAACTAGAATATAAAAAGCTGAATTTCAGCACAAACACATTAGAATCTTGTGGACGTATGCCTTTTACATGTTGGTAAAATGTTTAGGATGAGATGGAGATATAACACTCATGCACCCTGAAAATTATGAAGGTCTAAATATGTATCAAAGGGACTCACTGAACATCAGTGGATTTCTATGGGGCAAACGTACTTAAACCAGCCACTGTGACCATTGCTGCAGAGCAGAATGAAGAATACTGATGGGGACTGTGAGGGTTTGTAGTTAAATTCCTGCTCTTACAGCATCAGTGAGTGTCTGTTCAAAGACTATTAACATACTTTTCCATCACTATGGAACACCAGCATTTCTGCAGAGGACAGAACCACCTGCTATAAAACTACCATGATGCTCTGTGTTGTGTTGTCATGGCAATATGAAGTCAAATAAATACAAATGTAGAAAAATGCACATTTGAAGGAGGACAAGAAGACAGGCAACTGGAAGAGCTTTTGAAACAGGAAAACTTTTTGGGATTTCTCTTAATTTACCTGGAAATTTTGCTAATACAAGTCAAGGAGGAAACAAGGAGGCAGGTTGGATTATATTTGAGGACAGGACGCATGAAGGACAAGCATGAGGAGAGAGAAAACAGCAGAGCGACGGTGCAGAGCTAATCGTGGATCAAGTCGAAGAAGCAAGCATCAAAACTGTGAGTAAACATAACACACAAAGAGTTAAAAATTACTGTGCTGATTAAGGAAACATTAAATTGGGTTAGTTTGGGGTCTCGAGCTTCAGGTTTGTGGGTTCAGTTGCTCTCAAAATTGAGGAAAGACAAAAAATGTTTCTTTTGAAAGGTTGTTGGAGGATTCTTACTGTAAGAAATATCTGGGTCTGCATCTGCTTTTATTTAAAAAACAAGTTGAATTTTATTTAGTCACATTGGAAAGGGAAAATTGGAGGATCAGGACAATAATGTAGCCAAATTTACTGTTTCCTTAATCAGAACAATAATTTTGATCTGAACTAGAAATGTGTAAATGGGTTATTTTCTTTCTTCTCTACTGATCACTGCGTTACATGTTTAGTTACTTGTCAGTCTACATGGTTAATGGTACTTTTAAAAAATGCAGTTTATTCGTAATTTTGTAGAAAAAGGCTCTGCACCTGTGAAAAACAAATCCAAACCCCCAAAATCACTGTAGATCAGAGTAGCTAAGCTCTGGTTAACTGCAATTATATTACAGGAGATTAAAAATATTAGGATGATTGAAAGAAACAAAGATTGCTTTAAGGTCTGAAGATTTGACTTTCTCATTGAAAGAGACAAAAACTAATCCATGTGTGACACTGAGAAAAAACTGAAAGCTAAAAGGATCTGGAGATCCAAATGTTGTTATACAAATGGGCAAACTTGACATTAGAAAGAAAAATCAGATGTTTAAAAAGGTAATATATAAAAATGATTTTTATATTACTTGAAAAAATGATGTTGGTTAGTGCAGCTGTATTTGGAAAAACTGCTGGGTCACTAGTAAGATGAGATTTAATGTGATAAACTGAGGGAAGGTGATATAATCTGCACACTCGCTATTATTGTTGTAATCCACACACCACCATTATTGTTGCATCCATAAACTAGCTAATATTTTATCAAACATTAATCATAATTGGTGATCAATGCAAGTTTTAAGCAACTATATTTATTTGGATTCAAAACCAATTTACAAGATATGAAAAAAAAAAACTTGGTTTTTTTAAGATAAAAAGACGTTGTAGAGGAGATTGATGAGCACGCAATAAAATGAACTTGTTAGGGAGAGTTTGCAATCAACTCAAATTTTGATGATACACACAGATAAAAATGAGCGTTTTTTTTAGACACTGATGTGTGGACCGATCACATGATTATAAACCAGGTGAAAATTGTCTTCAAACTTTTGAGCTGTAGTGTAGATTGATTACAATGATAGCGTATAGTTATATATTACAGAAGAATATATAGAAGTATGAGGACAGAGAGACACTGTTAAAAAGTTATGAGCTGTCTTGATGCAGAGAAAGTGGAGTTTGTCATCCTGGAGCTGTTGCCAAGATTGAATGATGCTCTGGCTCTGTGCTCAAGTTCAGACATAGGCTTTAAGCAACCATGAGCCACTGATAAGCGTGATAGATTAATAAGCATGTATAAAGTGGACTTGTTAAACAGCTCTGATAGGAGAAAGTCAATGAGCACGCAATAAAGTGGACTTGTTAGGGACAGTTTACCATCAGCCTTGATAAAGTTTAACTTCATTTGTATTGAAAGACAGACTTTAAAGAAGATTCTTATTTGAAACTGGTGATAAAATCCAGGTCAGATACAGTTACATGCAAGCATACAGTACACACTACTGCTCAAAGGTCAGAGGTCAGTTAGAAAAGACCCTGATTTTAACAGAAAATTGGCTTTAATGCAACATCACATGAAGGTTATCAGTAATGTTTCACAGCTTTTAATCAAATCCTTCATCATCCATAAGTTGTGATGGAAAAATGTCTGCAAGCGTGCAGGAGCCCATTTTTAGAGACAATCACTCCTGTGTTATAATGTTCATTGAAGTTTATCAGGTCAGACGACCAACAGATGATAAGAAATATAATCTTACTAATTATTAGAGTTGAAAAGTACTTTGCTAAGCAAAATTCAATGAGGTTAGGCTGGAGATTGAGACGTTAACATAAAAGGTTCAGTTGGTGATGCATGAAAGAAAATTATTTTCTTCTAAAAATCTATTGGAAAATTCTGATTGTAAGAAATGAAAATATTCAAAGAGTGAAACTGTTAAAAAAAAGTGAAGGTTTTGTGCGTCTGGGTGTTGCAGCCCCTTTAGAGGAAAATGGAAACTTGGTTTCATGAGGTTAAAAACAAACACTGGGATGATCCAGACACATTTATTGTTTCTTTAATCACCACAATAGTTTCAGTTTGTGCAAAAATCTCTTAAAAAGCTGTTTTGAGTGATAAGTTAGGCTTTTAATGTGTTAAGCTTGCATTAGATAAGACAATGTACCACTGAACACAGGAGGGATTATTGCTGAAAATGGGTCTCTGAACACCTCTGTAGATATTCTATTAAAATCATTCATGATTTGTGATCAGTGTTAATATTAAGCATTTATATGATTATTTTGATAAATTGCTGGGATTCAATCTGAAACCAAATTTGAGTCTATTCAGAAAACAAGACATTTCTAATTCACCTCAGACTTTTGAGCTGTAGTCTACATTGTAATGATAGTGTATGGTTATTGATTAGAGCAGATGATATGAGACTATCAGGAGAGACTGTTAAAAAGTTATGAGCTGTCTTGATGCAGAGAAAGTGGAGTTTGTCATCCTGGAGCTGCTGCCAAGATTGAATGATGCTCTGGCTCTGTGCTCAAGTTCAGACATAGGCTTTAAGCAACCATGAGCCACTGATAAGCGTGATAGATTAATAAGCATGTATAAAGTGGACTTGTTAAACAGCTCTGATAGGAGAAAGTCAATGAGCACGCAATAAAGTGGACTTGTTAGGGACAGTTTACCATCAGCCTTGATAAAGTTTAACTTCATTTGTATTGAAAGACAGACTTTAAAGAAGATTCTTATTTGAAACTGGTGATAAAATCCAGGTCAGATACAGTTACATGCAAGCATACAGTACACACTACTGCTCAAAGGTCAGAGGTCAGTTAGAAAAGACCCTGATTTTAACAGAAAATTGGCTTTAATGCAACATCACATGAAGGTTATCAGTAATGTTTCACAGCTTTTAATCAAATCCTTCATCATCCATAAGTTGTGATGGAAAAATGTCTGCAAGCGTGCAGGAGCCCATTTTTAGAGACAATCACTCCTGTGTTATAATGTTCATTGAAGTTTATCAGGTCAGACGACCAACAGATGATAAGAAATATAATCTTACTAATTATTAGAGTTGAAAAGTACTTTGCTAAGCAAAATTCAATGAGGTTAGGCTGGAGATTGAGACGTTAACATAAAAGGTTCAGTTGGTGATGCATGAAAGAAAATTATTTTCTTCTAAAAATCTATTGGAAAATTCTGATTGTAAGAAATGAAAATATTCAAAGAGTGAAACTGT
This sequence comes from Perissodus microlepis, assembly GCF_051167445.1. Taxonomy (NCBI): domain Eukaryota; kingdom Metazoa; phylum Chordata; class Actinopteri; order Cichliformes; family Cichlidae; genus Perissodus; species Perissodus microlepis. Next base: position 19,481,567 of record NC_140480.1, read on the forward strand.
TAAAAAAAAAGTGAAGGTTTTGTGCAGCTGGGTGTTGCAGCCCCTTTAGAGGAAAATGGAAACTTGGTTTCATGAGGTTAAAAACAAACACTGGGATGATCCAGACACATTTATTGTTTCTTTAATCACCACAATAGTTTCAGTTTGTGCAAAAATCTCTTAAAAAGCTGTTTTGAGTGATAAGTTAGGCTTTTAATGTGTTAAGCTTGCATTAGATAAGACAATGTACCACTGAACACAGGAGGGATTATTGCTGAAAATGGGTCTCTGAACACCTCTGTTGATATTCTATTAAAATCATTCATGATTTGTGATCAGTGTTAATATTAAGCATTTATATGATTATTTTGATAAATTGCTGGGATTCAATCTGAAACCAAATTTGAGTCTATTCAGAAAACAAGACATTTCTAATTCACCTCAGACTTTTGAGCTGTAGTCTACATTGTAATGATAGTGTATGGTTATTGATTAGAGCAGATGATATGAGACTATCAGGAGAGACTGTTAAAAAGTTATGAGCTGTCTTGATGCAGAGAAAGTGGAGTTTGTCATCCTGGAGCTGCTGCCAAGATTGAATGATGCTCTGGCTCTGTGCTCAAGTTCAGACATAGGCTTTAAGCAACCATGAGCCACTGATAAGCGTGATAGATTAATAAGCATGTATAAAGTGGACTTGTTAAACAGCTCTGATAGGAGAAAGTCAATGAGCACGCAATAAAGTGGACTTGTTAGGGACAGTTTACCATCAGCCTTGATAAAGTTTAACTTCATTTGTATTGAAAGACAGACTTTAAAGAAGATTCTTATTTGAAACTGGTGATAAAATCCAGGTCAGATACAGTTACATGCAAGCATACAGTACACACTACTGCTCAAAGGTCAGAGGTCAGTTAGAAAAGACCCTGATTTTAACAGAAAATTGGCTTTCATGCAACATCACATGAAGGTTATCAGTAATGTTTCACAGCTTTTAATCAAATCCTTCATCATCCATAAGTTGTGATGGAAAAATGTCTGCAAGCGTGCAGGAGCCCATTTTTAGAGACAATCACTCCTGTGTTATAATGTTCATTGAAGTTTATCAGGTCAGACGACCAACAGATGATAAGAAATATAATCTTGCTAATTATTAGAGTTGAAAAGTACTTTGCTAAGCAAAATTCAATGAGGTTAGGCTGGAGATTGAGACGTTAACATAAAAGGTTCAGTTGGTGATGCATGAAAGAAAATTATTTTCTTCTAAAAATCTATTGGAAAATTCTGATTGTAAGAAATGAAAAATATTCAAAGAGTGAAACTGTTAAAAAAACGTGAAGGTTTTGTGCAGCTGGGTGTTGCAGCCCCTTTAGAGGAAAATGGAAACTTGGTTTCATGAGGTTAAAAACAAACACTGGGATGATCCAGACACATTTATTGTTTCTTTAATCACCACAATAGTTTCAGTTTGTGCAAAAATCTCTTAAAAAGCTGTTTTGAGTGATAAGTTAGGCTTTTAATGTGTTAAGCTTGCATTAGATAAGACAATGTACCACTGAACACAGGAGGGATTATTGCTGAAAATGGGTCTCTGAACACCTCTGTAGATATTCTATTAAAATCATTCATGATTTGTGATCAGTGTTAATATTAAGCATTTATATGATTATTTTGATAAATTGCTGGGATTCAATCTGAAACCAAATTTGAGTCTATTCAGAAAACAAGACATTTCTAATTCACCTCAGACTTTTGAGCTGTAGTCTACATTGTAATGATAGTGTATGGTTATTGATTAGAGCAGATGATATGAGACTATCAGGAGAGACTGTTAAAAAGTTATGAGCTGTCTTGATGCAGAGAAAGTGGAGTTTGTCATCCTGGAGCTGCTGCCAAGATTGAATGATGCTCTGGCTCTGTGCTCAAGTTCAGACATAGGCTTTAAGCAACCATGAGCCACTGATAAGCGTGATAGATTAATAAGCATGTATAAAGTGGACTTGTTAAACAGCTCTGATAGGAGAAAGTCAATGAGCACGCAATAAAGTGGACTTGTTAGGGACAGTTTACCATCAGCCTTGATAAAGTTTAACTTCATTTGTATTGAAAGACAGACTTTAAAGAAGATTCTTATTTGAAACTGGTGATAAAATCCAGGTCAGATACAGTTACATGCAAGCATACAGTACACACTACTGCTCAAAGGTCAGAGGTCAGTTAGAAAAGACCCTGATTTTAACAGAAAATTGGCTTTAATGCAACATCACATGAAGGTTATCAGTAATGTTTCACAGCTTTTAATCAAATCCTTCATCATCCATAAGTTGTGATGGAAAAATGTCTGCAAGCGTGCAGGAGCCCATTTTTAGAGACAATCACTCCTGTGTTATAATGTTCATTGAAGTTTATCAGGTCAGACGACCAACAGATGATAAGAAATATAATCTTACTAATTATTAGAGTTGAAAAGTACTTTGCTAAGCAAAATTCAATGAGGTTAGGCTGGAGATTGAGACGTTAACATAAAAGGTTCAGTTGGTGATGCATGAAAGAAAATTATTTTCTTCTAAAAATCTATTGGAAAATTCTGATTGTAAGAAATGAAAATATTCAAAGAGTGAAACTGTTTAAAAAAACGTGAAGGTTTTGTGCAGCTGGGTGTTGCAGCCCCTTTAGAGGAAAATGGAAACTTGGTTTCATGAGGTTAAAAACAAACACTGGGATGATCCAGACACATTTATTGTTTCTTTAATCACCACAATAGTTTCAGTTTGTGCAAAAATCTCTTAAAAAGCTGTTTTGAGTGATAAGTTAGGCTTTAATGTGTTAAGCTTGCATTAGATAAGACAATGTACCACTGAACACAGGAGGGATTATTGCTGAAAATGGGTCTCTGAACACCTCTGTAGATATTCTATTAAAATCATTCATGATTTGTGATCAGTGTTAATATTAAGCATTTATATGATTATTTTGATAAATTGCTGGGATTCAATCTGAAACCAAATTTGAGTCTATTCAGAAAACAAGACATTTCTAATTCACCTCAGACTTTTGAGCTGTAGTCTACATTGTAATGATAGTGTATGGTTATTGATTAGAGCAGATGATACGAGACTATCAGGAGAGACTGTTAAAAGTTATGAGCTGTCTTGATGCAGAGAAAGTGGAGTTTGTCATCCTGGAGCTGCTGCCAAGATTGAATGATGCTCTGGCTCTGTGCTCAAGTTCAGACATAGGCTTTAAGCAACCATGAGCCACTGATAAGCGTGATAGATTAATAAGCATGTATAAAGTGGACTTGTTAAACAGCTCTGATAGGAGAAAGTCAATGAGCACGCAATAAAGTGGACTTGTTAGGGACAGTTTACCATCAGCCTTGATAAAGTTTAACTTCATTTGTATTGAAAGACAGACTTTAAAGAAGATTCTTATTTAAAACTGGTGACAAAATCCAGGTCAGATACAGTTACATGCAAGCATACAGTACACACTACTGCTCAAAGGTCAGAGGTCAGTTAGAAAAGACCCTGATTTTAACAGAAAATTGGCTTTAATGCAACATCACATGAAGGTTATCAGTAATGTTTCACAGCTTTTAATCAAATCCTTCATCATCCATAAGTTGTGATGGAAAAATGTCTGCAAGCGTGCAGGAGCCCATTTTTAGAGACAATCACTCCTGTGTTATAATGTTCATTGAAGTTTATCAGGTCAGACGACCAACAGATGATAAGAAATATAATCTTACTAATTATTAGAGTTGAAAAGTACTTTGCTAAGCAAAATTCAATGAGGTTAGGCTGGAGATTGAGACGTTAACATAAAAGGTTCAGTTGGTGATGCATGAAAGAAAATTATTTTCTTCTAAAAATCTATTGGAAAATTCTGATTGTAAGAAATGAAAATATTCAAAGAGTGAAACTGTTTAAAAAACGTGAAGGTTTTGTGCAGCTGGGTGTTGCAGCCCCTTTAGAGGAAAATGGAAACTTGGTTTCATGAGGTTAAAAACAAACACTGGGATGATCCAGACACATTTATTGTTTCTTTAATCACCACAATAGTTTCAGTTTTGCAAAAATCTCTTAAAAAGCTGTTTTGAGTGATAAGTTAGGCTTTTAATGTGTTAAGCTTGCATTAGATAAGACAATGTACCACTGAACACAGGAGGGATTATTGCTGAAAATGGGTCTCTGAACACCTCTGTAGATATTCTATTAAAATCATTCATGATTTGTGATCAGTGTTAATATTAAGCATTTATATGATTATTTTGATAAATTGCTGGGATTCAATCTGAAACCAAATTTGAGTCTATTCAGAAAACAAGACATTTCTAATTCACCTCAGACTTTTGAGCTGTAGTCTACATTGTAATGATAGTGTATGGTTATTGATTAGAGCAGATGATACGAGACTATCAGGAGAGACTGTTAAAAAGTTATGAGCTGTCTTGATGCAGAGAAAGTGGAGTTTGTCATCCTGGAGCTGCTGCCAAGATTGAATGATGCTCTGGCTCTGTGCTCAAGTTCAGACATAGGCTTTAAGCAACCATGAGCCACTGATAAGCGTGATAGATTAATAAGCATGTATAAAGTGGACTTGTTAAACAGCTCTGATAGGAGAAAGTCAATGAGCTTGCAATAAAGTGGACTTGTTAGGGACAGTTTACCATCAGCCTTGATAAAGTTTAACTTCATTTGTATTGAAAGACAGACTTTAAAGAAGATTCTTATTTGAAACTGGTGATAAAATCCAGGTCAGATACAGTTACATGCAAGCATACAGTACACACTACTGCTCAAAGGTCAGAGGTCAGTTAGAAAAGACCCTGATTTTAACAGAAAATTGGCTTTAATGCAACATCACATGAAGGTTATCAGTAATGTTTCACAGCTTTTAATCAAATCCTTCATCATCCATAAGTTGTGATGGAAAAATGTCTGCAAGCGTGCAGGAGCCCATTTTTAGAGACAATCACTCCTGTGTTATAATGTTCATTGAAGTTTATCAGGTCAGACGACCAACAGATGATAAGAAATATAATCTTACTAATTATTAGAGTTGAAAAGTACTTTGCTAAGCAAAATTCAATGAGGTTAGGCTGGAGATTGAGACGTTAACATAAAAGGTTCAGTTGGTGATGCATGAAAGAAAATTATTTTCTTCTAAAAATCTATTGGAGAATTCTGATTGTAAGAAATGAAAATATTCAAAGAGTGAAACTGTTAAAAAAAGTGAAGGTTTTGTGCAGCTGGGTGTTGCAGCCCCTTTAGAGGAAAATGGAAACTTGGTTTCATGAGGTTAAAAACAAACACTGGGATGATCCAGACACATTTATTGTTTCTTTAATCACCACAATAGTTTCAGTTTGTGCAAAAATCTCTTAAAAAGCTGTTTTGAGTGATAAGTTAGGCTTTTAATGTGTTAAGCTTGCATTAGATAAGACAATGTACCACTGAACACAGGAGGGATTATTGCTGAAAATGGGTCTCTGAACACCTCTGTAGATATTCTATTAAAATCATTCATGATTTGTGATCAGTGTTAATATTAAGCATTTATATGATTATTTTGATAAATTGCTGGGATTCAATCTGAAACCAAATTTGAGTCTATTCAGAAAACAAGACATTTCTAATTCACCTCAGACTTTTGAGCTGTAGTCTAAATTGTAATGATAGTGTATGGTTATTGATTAGAGCAGATGATATGAGACTATCAGGAGAGACTGTTAAAAAGTTATGAGCTGTCTTGATGCAGAGAAAGTGGAGTTTGTCATCCTGGAGCTGCTGCCAAGATTGAATGATGCTCTGGCTCTGTGCTCAAGTTCAGACATAGGCTTTAAGCAACCATGAGCCACTGATAAGCGTGATAGATTAATAAGCATGTATAAAGTGGACTTGTTAAACAGCTCTGATAGGAGAAAGTCAATGAGCACGCAATAAAGTGGACTTGTTAGGGACAGTTTACCATCAGCCTTGATAAAGTTTAACTTCATTTGTATTGAAAGACAGACTTTAAAGAAGATTCTTATTTGAAACTGGTGATAAAATCCAGGTCAGATACAGTTACATGCAAGCATACAGTACACACTACTGCTCAAAGGTCAGAGGTCAGTTAGAAAAGACCCTGATTTTAACAGAAAATTGGCTTTAATGCAACATCACATGAAGGTTATCAGTAATGTTTCACAGCTTTTAATCAAATCCTTCATCATCCATAAGTTGTGATGGAAAAATGTCTGCAAGCGTGCAGGAGCCCATTTTTAGAGACAATCACTCCTGTGTTATAATGTTCATTGAAGTTTATCAGGTCAGACGACCAACAGATGATAAGAAATATAATCTTACTAATTATTAGAGTTGAAAAGTACTTTGCTAAGCAAAATTCAATGAGGTTAGGCTGGAGATTGAGACGTTAACATAAAAGGTTCAGTTGGTGATGCATGAAAGAAAATTATTTTCTTCTAAAAATCTATTGGAAAATTCTGATTGTAAGAAATGAAAATATTCAAAGAGTGAAACTGTTAAAAAAAGTGAAGGTTTTGTGCAGCTGGGTGTTGCAGCCCCTTTAGAGGAAAATGGAAACTTGGTTTCATGAGGTTAAAAACAAACACTGGGATGATCCAGACACATTTATTGTTTCTTTAATCACCACAATAGTTTCAGTTTGTGCAAAAATCTCTTAAAAAGCTGTTTTGAGTGATAAGTTAGGCTTTTAATGTGTTAAGCTTGCATTAGATAAGACAATGTACCACTGAACACAGGAGGGATTATTGCTGAAAATGGGTCTCTGAACACCTCTGTAGATATTCTATTAAAATCATTCATGATTTGTGATCAGTGTTAATATTAAGCATTTATATGATTATTTTGATAAATTGCTGGGATTCAATCTGAAACCAAATTTGAGTCTATTCAGAAAACAAGACATTTCTAATTCACCTCAGACTTTTGAGCTGTAGTCTACATTGTAATGATAGTGTATGGTTATTGATTAGAGCAGATGATATGAGACTATCAGGAGAGACTGTTAAAAAGTTATGAGCTGTCTTGATGCAGAGAAAGTGGAGTTTGTCATCCTGGAGCTGCTGCCAAGATTGAATGATGCTCTGGCTCTGTGCTCAAGTTCAGACATAGGCTTTAAGCAACCATGAGCCACTGATAAGCGTGATAGATTAATAAGCATGTATAAAGTGGACTTGTTAAACAGCTCTGATAGGAGAAAGTCAATGAGCACGCAATAAAGTGGACTTGTTAGGGACAGTTTACCATCAGCCTTGATAAAGTTTAACTTCATTTGTATTGAAAGACAGACTTTAAAGAAGATTCTTATTTGAAACTGGTGATAAAATCCAGGTCAGATACAGTTACATGCAAGCATACAGTACACACTACTGCTCAAAGGTCAGAGGTCAGTTAGAAAAGACCCTGATTTTAACAGAAAATTGGCTTTCATGCAACATCACATGAAGGTTATCAGTAATGTTTCACAGCTTTTAATCAAATCCTTCATCATCCATAAGTTGTGATGGAAAAATGTCTGCAAGCGTGCAGGAGCCCATTTTTAGAGACAATCACTCCTGTGTTATAATGTTCATTGAAGTTTATCAGGTCAGACGACCAACAGATGATAAGAAATATAATCTTACTAATTATTAGAGTTGAAAAGTACTTTGCTAAGCAAAATTCAATGAGGTTAGGCTGGAGATTGAGACGTTAACATAAAAGGTTCAGTTGGTGATGCATGAAAGAAAATTATTTTCTTCTAAAAATCTATTGGAGAATTCTGATTGTAAGAAATGAAAATATTCAAAGAGTGAAACTGTTAAAAAAAGTGAAGGTTTTGTGCAGCTGGGTGTTGCAGCCCCTTTAGAGGAAAATGGAAACTTGGTTTCATGAGGTTAAAAACAAACACTGGGATGATCCAGACACATTTATTGTTTCTTTAATCACCACAATAGTTTCAGTTTGTGCAAAACTCTCTTAAAAAGCTGTTTTGAGTGATAAGTTAGGCTTTAATGTGTTAAGCTTGCATTAGATAAGACAATGTACCACTGAACACAGGAGGGATTATTGCTGAAAATGGGTCTCTGAACACCTCTGTAGATATTCTATTAAAATCATTCATGATTTGTGATCAGTGTTAATATTAAGCATTTATATGATTATTTTGATAAATTGCTGGGATTCAATCTGAAACCAAATTTGAGTCTATTCAGAAAACAAGACATTTCTAATTCACCTCAGACTTTTGAGCTGTAGTCTACATTGTAATGATAGTGTATGGTTATTGATCAGAGCAGATGATATGAGACTATCAGGAGAGACTGTTAAAAAGTTATGAGCTGTCTTGATGCAGAGAAAGTGGAGTTTGTCATCCTGGAGCTGCTGCCAAGATTGAATGATGCTCTGGCTCTGTGCTCAAGTTCAGACATAGGCTTTAAGCAACCATGAGCCACTGATAAGCGTGATAGATTAATAAGCATGTATAAAGTGGACTTGTTAAACAGCTCTGATAGGAGAAAGTCAATGAGCACGCAATAAAGTGGACTTGTTAGGGACAGTTTACCATCAGCCTTGATAAAGTTTAACTTCATTTGTATTGAAAGACAGACTTTAAAGAAGATTCTTATTTGAAACTGGTGATAAAATCCAGGTCAGATACAGTTACATGCAAGCATACAGTACACACTACTGCTCAAAGGTCAGAGGTCAGTTAGAAAAGACCCTGATTTTAACAGAAAATTGGCTTTCATGCAACATCACATGAAGGTTATCAGTAATGTTTCACAGCTTTTAATCAAATCCTTCATCATCCATAAGTTGTGATGGAAAAATGTCTGCAAGCGTGCAGGAGCCCATTTTTAGAGACAATCACTCCTGTGTTATAATGTTCATTGAAGTTTATCAGGTCAGACGACCAACAGATGATAAGAAATATAATCTTACTAATTATTAGAGTTGAAAAGTACTTTGCTAAGCAAAATTCAATGAGGTTAGGCTGGAGATTGAGACGTTAACATAAAAGGTTCAGTTGGTGATGCATGAAAGAAAATTATTTTCTTCTAAAAATCTATTGGAGAATTCTGATTGTAAGAAATGAAAATATTCAAAGAGTGAAACTGTTAAAAAAAGTGAAGGTTTTGTGCAGCTGGGTGTTGCAGCCCCTTTAGAGGAAAATGGAAACTTGGTTTCATGAGGTTAAAAACAAACACTGGGATGATCCAGACACATTTATTGTTTCTTTAATCACCACAATAGTTTCAGTTTGTGCAAAACTCTCTTAAAAAGCTGTTTTGAGTGATAAGTTAGGCTTTAATGTGTTAAGCTTGCATTAGATAAGACAATGTACCACTGAACACAGGAGGGATTATTGCTGAAAATGGGTCTCTGAACACCTCTGTAGATATTCTATTAAAATCATTCATGATTTGTGATCAGTGTTAATATTAAGCATTTATATGATTATTTTGATAAATTGCTGGGATTCAATCTGAAACCAAATTTGAGTCTATTCAGAAAACAAGACATTTCTAATTCACCTCAGACTTTTGAGCTGTAGTCTACATTGTAATGATAGTGTATGGTTATTGATCAGAGCAGATGATATGAGACTATCAGGAGAGACTGTTAAAAAGTTATGAGCTGTCTTGATGCAGAGAAAGTGGAGTTTGTCATCCTGGAGCTGCTGCCAAGATTGAATGATGCTCTGGCTCTGTGCTCAAGTTCAGACATAGGCTTTAAGCAACCATGAGCCACTGATAAGCGTGATAGATTAATAAGCATGTATAAAGTGGACTTGTTAAACAGCTCTGATAGGAGAAAGTCAATGAGCACGCAATAAAGTGGACTTGTTAGGGACAGTTTACCATCAGCCTTGATAAAGTTTAACTTCATTTGTATTGAAAGACAGACTTTAAAGAAGATTCTTATTTGAAACTGGTGATAAAATCCAGGTCAGATACAGTTACATGCAAGCATACAGTACACACTACTGCTCAAAGGTCAGAGGTCAGTTAGAAAAGACCCTGATTTTAACAGAAAATTGGCTTTCATGCAACATCACATGAAGGTTATCAGTAATGTTTCACAGCTTTTAATCAAATCCTTCATCATCCATAAGTTGTGATGGAAAAATGTCTGCAAGCGTGCAGGAGCCCATTTTTAGAGACAATCACTCCTGTGTTATAATGTTCATTGAAGTTTATCAGGTCAGACGACCAACAGATGATAAGAAATATAATCTTACTAATTATTAGAGTTGAAAAGTACTTTGCTAAGCAAAATTCAATGAGGTTAGGCTGGAGATTGAGACGTTAACATAAAAGGTTCAGTTGGTGATGCATGAAAGAAAATTATTTTCTTCTAAAAATCTATTGGAAAATTCTGATTGTAAGAAATGAAAATATTCAAAGAGTGAAACTGTTAAAAAAAAGTGAAGGTTTTGTGCGTCTGGGTGTTGCAGCCCCTTTAGAGGAAAATGGAAACTTGGTTTCATGAGGTTAAAAACAAACACTAGGATGATCCAGACACATTTATTGTTTCTTTAATCACCACAATAGTTTCAGTTTGTGCAAAAATCTCTTAAAAAGCTGTTTTGAGTGATAAGTTAGGCTTTTAATGTGTTAAGCTTGCATTAGATAAGACAATGTACCACTGAACACAGGAGGGATTATTGCTGAAAATGGGTCTCTGAACACCTCTGTTGATATTCTATTAAAATCATTCATGATTTGTGATCAGTGTTAATATTAAGCATTTATATGATTATTTTGATAAATTGCTGGGATTCAATCTGAAACCAAATTTGAGTCTATTCAGAAAACAAGACATTTCTAATTCACCTCAGACTTTTGAGCTGTAGTCTACATTGTAATGATAGTGTATGGTTATTGATCAGAGCAGATGATATGAGACTATCAGGAGAGACTGTTAAAAAGTTATGAGCTGTCTTGATGCAGAGAAAGTGGAGTTTGTCATCCTGGAGCTGCTGCCAAGATTGAATGATGCTCTGGCTCTGTGCTCAAGTTCAGACATAGGCTTTAAGCAACCATGAGCCACTGATAAGCGTGATAGATTAATAAGCATGTATAAAGTGGACTTGTTAAACAGCTCTGATAGGAGAAAGTCAATGAGCTTGCAATAAAGTGGACTTGTTAGGGACAGTTTACCATCAGCCTTGATAAAGTTTAACTTCATTTGTATTGAAAGACAGACTTTAAAGAAGATTCTTATTTGAAACTGGTGACAAAATCCAGGTCAGATACAGTTACATGCAAGCATACAGTACACACTACTGCTCAAAGGTCAGAGGTCAGTTAGAAAAGACCCTGATTTTAACAGAAAATTGGCTTTCATGCAACATCACATGAAGGTTATCAGTAATGTTTCACAGCTTTTAATCAAATCCTTCATCATCCATAAGTTGTGATGGAAAAATGTCTGCAAGCGTGCAGGAGCCCATTTTTAGAGACAATCACTCCTGTGTTATAATGTTCATTGAAGTTTATCAGGTCAGACGACCAACAGATGATAAGAAATATAATCTTGCTAATTATTAGAGTTGAAAAGTACTTTGCTAAGCAAAATTCAATGAGGTTAGGCTGGAGATTGAGACGTTAACATAAAAGGTTCAGTTGGTGATGCATGAAAGAAAATTATTTTCTTCTAAAAATCTATTGGAAAATTCTGATTGTAAGAAATGAAAATATTCAAAGAGTGAAACTGTTAAAAAAAAGTGAAGGTTTTGTGCAGCTGGGTGTTGCAGCCCCTTTAGAGGAAAATGGAAACTTGGTTTCATGAGGTTAAAAACAAACACTGGGATGATCCAGACACATTTATTGTTTCTTTAATCACCACAATAGTTTCAGTTTGTGCAAAAATCTCTTAAAAAGCTGTTTTGAGTGATAAGTTAGGCTTTAATGTGTTAAGCTTGCATTAGATAAGACAATGTACCACTGAACACAGGAGGGATTATTGCTGAAAATGGGTCTCTGAACACCTCTGTAGATATTCTATTAAAATCATTCATGATTTGTGATCAGTGTTAATATTAAGCATTTATATGATTATTTTGATAAATTGCTGGGATTCAATCTGAAACCAAATTTGAGTCTATTCAGAAAACAAGACATTTCTAATTCACCTCAGACTTTTGAGCTGTAGTCTACATTGTAATGATAGTGTATGGTTATTGATTAGAGCAGATGATACGAGACTATCAGGAGAGACTGTTAAAAGTTATGAGCTGTCTTGATGCAGAGAAAGTGGAGTTTGTCATCCTGGAGCTGCTGCCAAGATTGAATGATGCTCTGGCTCTGTGCTCAAGTTCAGACATAGGCTTTAAGCAACCATGAGCCACTGATAAGCGTGATAGATTAATAAGCATGTATAAAGTGGACTTGTTAAACAGCTCTGATAGGAGAAAGTCAATGAGCACGCAATAAAGTGGACTTGTTAGGGACAGTTTACCATCAGCCTTGATAAAGTTTAACTTCATTTGTATTGAAAGACAGACTTTAAAGAAGATTCTTATTTAAAACTGGTGACAAAATCCAGGTCAGATACAGTTACATGCAAGCATACAGTACACACTACTGCTCAAAGGTCAGAGGTCAGTTAGAAAAGACCCTGATTTTAACAGAAAATTGGCTTTCATGCAACATCACATGAAGGTTATCAGTAATGTTTCACAGCTTTTAATCAAATCCTTCATCATCCATAAGTTGTGATGGAAAAATGTCTGCAAGCGTGCAGGAGCCCATTTTTAGAGACAATCACTCCTGTGTTATAATGTTCATTGAAGTTTATCAGGTCAGACGACCAACAGATGATAAGAAATATAATCTTACTAATTATTAGAGTTGAAAAGTACTTTGCTAAGCAAAATTCAATGAGGTTAGGCTGGAGATTGAGACGTTAACATAAAAGGTTCAGTTGGTGATGCATGAAAGAAAATTATTTTCTTCTAAAAATCTATTGGAAAATTCTGATTGTAAGAAATGAAAATATTCAAAGAGTGAAACTGTTTAAAAAACGTGAAGGTTTTGTGCAGCTGGGTGTTGCAGCCCCTTTAGAGGAAAATGGAAACTTGGTTTCATGAGGTTAAAAACAAACACTGGGATGATCCAGACACATTTATTGTTTCTTTAATCACCACAATAGTTTCAGTTTTGCAAAAATCTCTTAAAAAGCTGTTTTGAGTGATAAGTTAGGCTTTTAATGTGTTAAGCTTGCATTAGATAAGACAATGTACCACTGAACACAGGAGGGATTATTGCTGAAAATGGGTCTCTGAACACTTCTGTAGATATTCTATTAAAATCATTCATGATTTGTGATCAGTGTTAATATTAAGCATTTATATGATTATTTTGATAAATTGCTGGGATTCAATCTGAAACCAAATTTGAGTCTATTCAGAAAACAAGACATTTCTAATTCACCTCAGACTTTTGAGCTGTAGTCTACATTGTAATGATAGTGTATGGTTATTGATTAGAGCAGATGATATGAGACTATCAGGAGAGACTGTTAAAAAGTTATGAGCTGTCTTGATGCAGAGAAAGTGGAGTTTGTCATCCTGGAGCTGCTGCCAAGATTGAATGATGCTCTGGCTCTGTGCTCAAGTTCAGACATAGGCTTTAAGCAACCATGAGCCACTGATAAGCGTGATAGATTAATAAGCATGTATAAAGTGGACTTGTTAAACAGCTCTGATAGGAGAAAGTCAATGAGCTTGCAATAAAGTGGACTTGTTAGGGACAGTTTACCATCAGCCTTGATAAAGTTTAACTTCATTTGTATTGAAAGACAGACTTTAAAGAAGATTCTTATTTGAAACTGGTGATAAAATCCAGGTCAGATACAGTTACATGCAAGCATACAGTACACACTACTGCTCAAAGGTCAGAGGTCAGTTAGAAAAGACCCTGATTTTAACAGAAAATTGGCTTTAATGCAACATCACATGAAGGTTATCAGTAATGTTTCACAGCTTTTAATCAAATCCTTCATCATCCATAAGTTGTGATGGAAAAATGTCTGCAAGCGTGCAGGAGCCCATTTTTAGAGACAATCACTCCTGTGTTATAATGTTCATTGAAGTTTATCAGGTCAGACGACCAACAGATGATAAAAAATATAATCTTACTAATTATTAGAGTTGAAAAGTACTTTGCTAAGCAAAATTCAATGAGGTTAGGCTGGAGATTGAGACGTTAACATAAAAGGTTCAGTTGGTGATGCATGAAAGAAAATTATTTTCTTCTAAAAATCTATTGGAAAATTCTGATTGTAAGAAATGAAAATATTCAAAGAGTGAAACTGTTAAAAAAAAGTGAAGGTTTTGTGCGTCTGGGTGTTGCAGCCCCTTTAGAGGAAAATGGAAACTTGGTTTCATGAGGTTAAAAACAAACACTGGGATGATCCAGACACATTTATTGTTTCTTTAATCACCACAATAGTTTCAGTTTTGCAAAAATCTCTTAAAAAGCTGTTTTGAGTGATAAGTTAGGCTTTTAATGTGTTAAGCTTGCATTAGATAAGACAATGTACCACTGAACACAGGAGGGATTATTGCTGAAAATGGGTCTCTGAACACCTCTGTTGATATTCTATTAAAATCATTCATGATTTGTGATCAGTGTTAATATTAAGCATTTATATGATTATTTTGATAAATTGCTGGGATTCAATCTGAAACCAAATTTGAGTCTATTCAGAAAACAAGACATTTCTAATTCACCTCAGACTTTTGAGCTGTAGTCTACATTGTAATGATAGTGTATGGTTATTGATCAGAGCAGATGATATGAGACTATCAGGAGAGACTGTTAAAAAGTTATGAGCTGTCTTGATGCAGAGAAAGTGGAGTTTGTCATCCTGGAGCTGTTGCCAAGATTGAATGATGCTCTGGCTCTGTGCTCAAGTTCAGACATAGGCTTTAAGCAACCATGAGCCACTGATAAGCGTGATAGATTAATAAGCATGTATAAAGTGGACTTGTTAAACAGCTCTGATAGGAGAAAGTCAATGAGCACGCAATAAAGTGGACTTGTTAGGGACAGTTTACCATCAGCCTTGATAAAGTTTAACTTCATTTGTATTGAAAGACAGACTTTAAAGAAGATTCTTATTTGAAACTGGTGATAAAATCCAGGTCAGATACAGTTACATGCAAGCATACAGTACACACTACTGCTCAAAGGTCAGAGGTCAGTTAGAAAAGACCCTGATTTTAATAGAAAATTGGCTTTAATGCAACATCACATGAAGGTTATCAGTAATGTTTCACAGCTTTTAATCAAATCCTTCATCATCCATAAGTTGTGATGGAAAAATGTCTGCAAGCGTGCAGGAGCCCATTTTTAGAGACAATCACTCCTGTGTTATAATGTTCATTGAAGTTTATCAGGTCAGACGACCAACAGATGATAAGAAATATAATCTTACTAATTATTAGAGTTGAAAAGTACTTTGCTAAGCAAAATTCAATGAGGTTAGGCTGGAGATTGAGACGTTAACATAAAAGGTTCAGTTGGTGATGCATGAAAGAAAATAATTTTCTTCTAAAAATCTATTGGAAAATTCTGATTGTAAGAAATGAAAAATATTCAAAGAGTGAAACTGTTTCACACAGTAGAAATTTTTATTCATCGTTTATATTGTTTTTTTTTCTGATTTCCGTGTTTATTTGTGAGTGTAGTTTTTATTTGCATGATTTTAGTCTGTTTGTATCACATTGTTTCATTGTGTTATTTTACATTGTTTTAATCCACTGTGGATTGGCTGGTAATGGGACAAAATAGCTGATAGTGATCCCATGTTGAGGCATGGGTGTGTCCAGAGGTGTCCTTTCAGCTGTTTAAAGGTCGTATCAAAAGGAAGCAAGCTGAGCACTGGAAGGAGAGAGGCCCTAGATCGAAGAGGAACGCATGAAGGCCAGGTGGAAAAGTGGGAGCCACTGTGTGATCGTGGGGGGTACGACGCCTCGTCTGGAGACCGGTCAGCGTGATGTGGTGACCCAGTCCCGACAGCAGGAGACAACGCGTGTGAGTAACATCAGGGCAGATGTATACCACTGCCTGCATTTGTGAGTAGTGTCTCACTAATGTTCACTGAGTGCAGCCGTGTTGGGAGAGTGTCGCCATGGCTATAAGCCAGGGCAGCTTCCGGGATGATGGTTGTGGCTCCTATTTGTTTTTACTTACAAATGATGACGTGAGGGGAGCTGTGGTGGTATCGAGCGACGGACTCCAATGCAGAATGCGAACTGGGCTGGGATGTGATGGACCCAGTGGACGGACGAGACTGGGACAGGAGGCTCCTCGTCTGCCTGACACGAGGCTGGCGTGGACCCCGCTCAGCAAGAGGAATTTCTGTCCAGCTCAAGAACACACAAGGAATATTCGTCCTGGGTTGTGGGGCTGGGTGGGATTTCTGTGCATGAAGAGAATTGTATTTTTACCAGTTGTAGAATAATCTTATCTAGTCTCTGAGGGAATTTTAGCATATCGAGAATATTTCATTATATACTTTTTTTCTTAGTATCTGGTTTGTTTTATTCCTGCTGTCCACCTCGTGGAATAAACAGTTTCTGATCAGACAATCACTTCTGTGTTATAATGTTTACTGAAGTTTATCAGGTCAGATGACCAATAGATGATAAGAAATATACTCTTAGCAATTATTAGAGTTGAAAAATACTTTGCTAATCAAAGTACTAAGTTGGGTTAGGTTGAGGCTTAATCCTTCACCTTAAATGGTTCAGATTGTCTCTAAATGGATGAATGAAACAATACTTTCTTTTCAAAAATAATATTTTAGTCAGGGCTAGCGAAAAGTTTCATATATATCATGAACATCTTTCCTCTTTGTCTTCCTATAGTTTAGTTTCATTTTCTTACCCCAACCGGTGGAGGCAGATGGCCCCTCCCTGATTCTGGTTCTTCCTTCCCACTGTTGCCAAGTTCTTGCTCATAGGGGATCATTTGATTGTTGGGGCTTTCTCTGTATTATTGCACAACCTTTATCTTACCATATATTTCAAGTTTATATGTTGTGAACTGGCTTGATTTAACCCTTGTGTTGTCCTTGGGTCATTTTTGTCCTCTAAAGAAATCTTTTGCTATCAAAAATGTGTTTTTTATTCATCAAATGGTCTGAAAATAACAGAAGTTATTCATTACTATGCTATGCATGATTGGAATAGGTTTTAAGTAATTTGATTTATTTATGGGGGTTTTATTGGATTTTATAACACCTGTGGTCCTCGTGGACAAAAATGACCCCAAAGTACAAAGAGTTGCAAAGGGCCGTATTTTCACAACATACTGCTTTCAAACATCTTTGATCTTGGATCACTGATGTGTGGGGTCAAGCAATGGTCATAACAACCACAACAACAACAACAACAACAACAGGCAGCACAATGAGGAGAAAGGTGCTCTATATTCAATTCAATTTTATTTATACAGCGCCAAATCACAACAACAGTCACATCAAGGTGCTTCATATTGTAAGGTAGACTCTACAATAATACATACACAGAAAGTAGCTCACAAGCCTCCTTTGCACTGGAGATTTGTATACTTTGATGAGCATACTTTGTTTTACCATGGTGTGCAAAGCAATGACCAGTAGAACAAAGCACATATTGTCCTCTAGTATAATGAGGAGGGAGAATCAATGTTCAGGAAGATCCAGGGTTAGAAGATATAGAAAATATTGTCAATATTTAGAGCACATGCTACCCTTTCTCTGAAAAAGCACATCACCCACCCACAGAAGTGGAAGAAGGCTATGAAGTGAAGAAAAGTGATGAAGAATCTGAACTATGTTCAAGTAGGTTCTCAGGCATCCAGGACATGGTAGTCTGAGGAGCTTGGAAAGAAAGTGACTGGGCTTTTTGAAGTTTCTTGAATTTTCAGAATGTGAAACTGAAATAGAAGATGTGTCAGAGGACTGCACATCTTCCATTTCAATTATGATGAAGACAAAGAATCAAGCAAGAAAGAGGAGTCAGCTGAGACAGAGGAATATTTGCAGAAATGTGAGGAAACATTGATCTGGTCTTCTATCCTTCCCAGTGACAGACGATGCATGACTCTCTCATGTGCCACAGAGAAAGACAATCTACCACGGTCCAAGCACATATGCCAGGTCCCATACTCCTTCAGTTGCTTTTCTACTCGAGTACTGAAAGCATTATACACAGTGTATTCTGCTTGTTTTATGCTTTTTAACGTTCACATGCCAATGGATGCATCAGAGACCAAGTTGGGGTTCAGTAACTTGCCCAAGGACACCTTGGTAAGAACTCCAGACTAGATCACACAGAGATGGAACCAACAACCATCCAATTAGCAGATGACCTGCTCTGCAGCCAACTCAGTGACAAACAAGGAGGGACAACGAGAGAGGAAGAAAAATGGATAGAATGCAGCTGTAGGCATATGTGGGTATGTTGATTCTTACTGCCGTGCATCCAGTAGAGTCGCTACGGCCAGTTTATGACATCCTGAGTCTGGTAGAAAAGTTTTAAAGGTGACACAAGATTAATCATAGAAGCAAAAAAAGGACATAATTTCTTGATAAAGAAACAATAGATGATCGTCGTTCATGACACAAACGTGCTCCTATTTGAGGTGTATGGAACAAGTGGGTGTTTCTCCTGCTGTTGATGTAAGATCCTGGTACTGATGTGACTGTATGAGCACCAAGTCCCCTTCAGAGGACTCTGTCCATTCCAACAGAACATCCCAAGTAAACCGGGGAACTATGAGATAAAAACATAGGCAGTATGTGATGCCAGGTCCAGCTGTACATGGAACATGCTAGTGTACGATGGCAAACCGTCTGGCCTGCAGTCAGGACACACGAGTTGTCCCTAACATTGCAGAAGGTTTCCAAAAGAAAACAATCACCAGTAACAACTTGTTTACTGTATATGACCCTTGGCCTGCAACTGCAGAAAAGAAAGCTGTCCATGATGGGACCAGTGCAGAGGAATAAACCTGAGCTTCCTCCTGCACTTGTGTCAAATATGGACACGCCTTTGTCCTCATGAAAGTTTACCTTCACTCAGACCCATGCCCTGGTGTCCTACCATGGCAAAATATAGAAAAATGTCAGGTAATGAGTTGGAATAAAGATGAATAAAACCTTGAAACACAGAGATGGATGATATTTTATACTTATTGCTTTATAAACAGTCAAAGCAAACGGGGTCATTTTTGAGCCCAGAGGACAACAGATGTGATTATTTGCTGCCAGTAAAAAACTTGAAGTAGTTTAAGAACAGCTTTCTAAATTAACTTTAACAGATTGTCACAGACGGGTATATGTCAAAGCAACAGACTCTGGTTGTGAAACGATAATCACAATAACTGATGATTTAATTTATTTTTTACCCGAAAACAAAGAAAAAATTCATTTTTATGAGGTTTTTATCAGACTTAAATTTGAAATGAAATAAAAAAATTGTGTCAAAATGTTTGAATTAAGTTTTAATTAAAAGTGGGGGAAAAATCCACTTCATATTAATTAAGTATTAATCAAACCAGATGGGGACATTTTTGACCCCTGAGGACCACAGGTGTGATTATGTGCTGTCATTTAAAAATTTTAAATGGTTCAAAAAAAGAATTCTCACTAAAGTTCAACATACAGCACTCTGTAGTTAGTCAGATAGTCAAAATAATCTAAACAATTAAATATTTCATTTTCTTGTTTTATTTTCGCTCAAAAACATGGTGTACTTTATGTAAACAAGGTCTGGTGGCCCTAAAATGTATAATGTAGGGTAAATTTTGTGTTAATGTGTTGGTCTTAAGTAAAACTAAGGTGTAACACTGAATTGATTGACAATTTATACTTTATACTTTAAAAAAACACTCAAATGAAGTGGGGACATTTTTGACCCCTGAGGACCACAGGTGTATGGAAATCGGGAGGACATTATGAGGGATAAATTAAATTGAACTGCATTCAATTAAAACCAAATATAACTTGTAATCGAATCTATTCAAATGTAAAGTCATCTCACTCAATTTGGACAACTAGCACTGAAACATACACTGACATCCTCTGTTTCCCAATTAGCAGATCAGAGGTTGATGTTTTATTCATGACTCAATACTTGAATGGTTTTATCCTGTTTATAAATAAACATTTATAAAGGACATTGCTTCATTGTCTGATTAATTCTTTGTCTGTGTCAGTCCTTAATACACACACGTATAAAATAATTCTAGTTGCCACAGTCTCCGGAGATCCTGTGCTCCGTTTTCTCATACTTTTCTTCACTGTTTACCTGATTTTGCCCAATAAAATGTACATTTTTGTAAACAATGACTTGTTTTGGGCCATTAAAAAAACTGTCTCCATATGAGGACGTACTTGAAGAGAAAAAGTCACCACTTTGCATTTTACAAATCAAGTAAACAAACACAGGGCTGTTTATCATATAACTAACTTTTAGGTCTGTGGGATGGAAGGATGGGAGCTTTAAATGTTGTGCCTCCATAATTATTCTAGAGTCTTTACAGTGTTCAGCTACATACATAAACTTGAAATGAATTAATCCACCTGTTCACAGGAGATCACAGGAAGATGACACCAAACATCAGAAGATCTTATTGTGCGCCACAGTAAAAGGGTGGTTTCTTGGGGCTAAAAGCACATAATAAACTACAGCAGAAGCTCACATAAAGCAGGAAATAAGCAGGCACCACTTGATCTGCTAATGCACGTTTCCCACTTTTATTGTTGCCTCATTCACTAACAGTTCAATGGTGCAAGATTACCATACACAGAATTAGGATATCTGCATGACACATCTGGGGTTAACTGATATTAATTGTCAGAGGGGGGAAATATCATGGCTAGTTTTGTTTGAAAGGCATTAACAGAAAAACAAACACACAGAGAAAAAAGTGATGAGGTGAAGAAAGACACAATAAGTCTGCTGTCGTTTTAGATGTCACCAGCTACTTTGTATAGTCCTATATCGCTGATATTAGAAAAAATTTAAATGAGTTAAAATACACCTTTATTTTGATAGAGTTCAGATGGATGCCTCGCATGACTAATGAGTAGATCTCCTCCAAAAAAATAACAGACTTCTAATTCACTCAAACCGCTTTCTAATAAAGAGGAAGCACTAATGTAACTCACCTCCTCAGTCGAGCTGCAGGGGGTTACATTTTAGGTCTCCTTTTCCTTTTTCCTCCTCTCTCTTACATTCAAACCCTTAGTTCACACTAGAACAGGCCGCCACACCATCATTTGGTTTAATGTGAGTGGAACAACTAAACCGCACAGACTTAGATCAGTTAGTTCAACCTTTTATTAATATCAGGGTTCATACACATCTTTCAGGGTCAAATTCAAGCACTGTTTAAGCACATTCAAGGTCCATTTTCAAGCTTTTCCAGCACATTACCAAAAAAGAAGAAAGCATGTTTCACTTTGCACCACCTCAGTAAGACCATGTAGAAATTTAAACAAATCATCTTAGGTCGACTTAAATGTCTTTTATGTCTGTTTTTTGTTAAAACAGAGGAAAATGCACCTCACAAAATACTGAAAAAGGAAACGGTTGCCTTACATGCATATAGTGTACAAACTCAACAAACACATTCCTCTTAAAAATTAAGATGTGCAAATGTGAACAAATCAACTTGTTAGAGATCTTCATCTCCACTGTAAATAAACAACAACCCAGAAAACAAGAAAACTGCACCAAACACCACAAACACCAACAAATTAATGTCTTCTCATCAGATATTGAAGCTTCTTTCCTGTGTGACATAAAAAATAGGAGACAGATGTTTGTTTGTTTTTGTTCTTTTTAACTAGTTAAGCACCCACACCCAGAAAAAATGGGGACATTTCATTTTCGAGCAGGAAGCTCCCCCTTTTTGTTACCCTTTAGATGAATAGAGTTTTTTAATTAAATGCATATTCTTTAATAAATGTTATCTTTTATAAAAAGTAGGATAATTAAAAAAAAACTTGTATTATAGTTCTATTGCGTAGAAAAAAAACTGTCTTGTTTTCTGTTGTCTGTTATATAATATTAGGGATGTTTGTGACAATTAATTTCTTAATGGACTAAACTAACCAATAGTCCACAACTAGGAAACACTGAAATTTTAAGTTAAGTTTGAAAACAGTTTAAAAAAAAAAAAAATACCCCATTCCAAAATGTCTTGTGACAATCTCATTGGCTTAGGGAGTGATGATGCCATAGGGAGATCTTAAGAATCTTAAGTCCTTTGATGTTTTTCCTTAAGTAGGGGTGAGAAACAGCAAGTTTTAGTTCGTTTTAGCAGCATCTGTGTTTGCAGCCTACAAACGTTCACCACAGAAGCATTTGGAAAGCTTTTCAAAGTCATCGTATAGAAACTCCAACATGTTTCCAAGAAAAAAACAACCAATTCAAAAAGATTACGCCACCTCTCCTTCCTGGCGTGGCCGGCCAATTTCCCCAAATGGCGTCTCATCCTTCCAAAGGGCATTAGAGGAGAGTAGGAAGGAAAACTACCATCTCCAGAAAAAAATGCAACAAATTGAAGAAGAGAAACTTCAACTGGAGGACAAGTGTAGACGAATAGAAGCCCAAAATAAAGAGCTGGAAGACAGACAACAGCGCCAGCCAGACATAAAAATTATTAATGAGGGCTGGGGAATCAAGTTTGCTCAGACCCGAGAGCAGATTGTGCACCTCATTAAAAAAAACAGGCAAAAGAGTGCAGAACTAAAACAAATGACCAACCATCTCCAAGACAAGAAAACGATGACTGATAAGATACAATGGGATCTCCAATACATGGACCGAAGGAATCGGCTCCTCCAAAGACAGCTCCATGAAGCTGTGGAAGAAAAGAAAGAAATCCTCCAACAGAAGGAAGAGCATGACAAAAAGCAAAGAGACATGCAGCACGAACTGAAGAGCATGCAGGAAAAATACCGAATGCTGAAAGAAAGCCTGGATGAAACACTGCGCCAAAATAAAGACCTTCTTCAACAGAAAGAGCAACAACAAGAAAGACTGAAAGAAGGAAAACATATTGTCTAGGACTTTGAGTCTAAAAATCTAAAACTGCAAGAGTTGTGTAATCAGCTGGAGGACAAAGCAACTAAAGTGGAAGAAGAAAAGGACAAACTGGAGAAACGGTGCTCACAGATGCAGAAAAGGATCGAGCAAAATGCGAGAAACAACTCCGAGCTCGTTAAGGGGATTTTGGTGGAATTCAATAACTTGAAGCGTGAAAACACTCAAATGCAGGCACAAAAACAACAACAAGACAAAATACATGAAGACCTGCAGCTCACGCTCCAAGAAATCCAGAAAAGAAATGAGCAGTTAGAAGACAAGCACAAAGAAGTACAACAGAGAAATGCAGACATGCACAAGGACAAGCTGATACAAGAGGCAACATCCAAACAACCCAAAGACAAGCTTGAAGAACAACAAGCAACATTAGAAGAGGTGGAACAAAGATGTAAGAAACTTGAAAAGCAAAACACAGAAACAATCGATGAGTTGAGAAATCTCATCCTGGAGAAAAAAGCGCTCGTGGAAAAGTGCATGAAAAAAAAGAAAAAATGGTTCCACTTGTTCCGGAGGAGAGACGCTACTGCTTCCTCACCTGATGTAGCCTCGTCTTGCTCCACCTCTGTTAACCCCCCTAACCAGTCCTGGCAGTTGACTGTCCCCTCCTGAGCCTGGTTCTGCCGGAGGTTTCTGCCCGTTTAAAGGCAGTTTTTCCTCCCCACTGTCGCCAAGTGCTTGCTCAGAGGGGATTGTTGGGGTTTTCTCTCCTCTGCCTTTTTTCTTCATTTACTTGTTTAATTTTTTTCATTATTACTTCATTTTACCTTGTTTCTTTATTTACTTGCTTGTTTAACTTTTTTTTTCAACTTATCTAAAAAATAAACCAATTGAATTTATCCTTTGAGTATTTTTCATCTCATCTTTACAGAATTTTTCCAAAACATTTTCAAACATTCAGATCTGTCTTTTATTTTCTTCTTGAAACCTCATAAATGGTGTGTGTGTGTGTGTGTGTGTGTGTGTGTGTGTGTGTGTGTGTGTGTGTGTGTGTGACAGGTGACAGGGTATCACTAGTTAGGTCATCATGTTTAGGCTCATTCACTCCAAAATTATTTAGGCTAAATCTTTAAAACAGTGTCATTGCATACACATTTTCAATTCACTCCAATCGCACAAATGCAGAAATAATTATCTGCAGTATCTTATTTATTATGAGAATGTCATGACTGATCATTTGCACCCACACCACCAAAAATGGGAGCAAAAGCGAGGAGATCATGTTTAATCGGTTATAAGAAAAGGTCAGAAATATAAGTGCCAACATGAGCAGTGTCCACAGAAACCTCTGAATCTCAGCTCAAAGCTCAAATAAACCATTTCTACAACCACCAAACAAAGCAAAGACACCAAACAGTTAAAAGAGCAGTGACATCACCACGAATCTGTGGTCAGGTAATATCCATATTTTGATTGATGATTTTCTGGAGTTAAATGTGAACCGAAGCATATTTTCAAAGGTGTTATATGCTATAAAATACTTTTAAATAAAATAATCTCTAATTAATTAGGTGTGGGAAATAAAAAAAAATCTAATTTTTCTATGTTTGAGTCACAGTAACTTCACTGGGCTCACATTTTACTGATTCCATTCTTTACTCGCATGTTTTAAACGCTTAAAGCACTTTCACAGGTTTTTATATTCTTTTGAAAATTCATGTGAACTCAAGCTGTCAGAATTGTAATGTAAGCTTTGATAATTGTCCACATTTGTCATTTTGACGATTATCCGTTTATTTTAATGAATACAGCAAACAGAAAAAAAACTAACAAATTAACAAACGCGACTCCTAATAAGACAAAACCTGATGATGCTGCAAAACGCAGTTAAGTGAGAGGAGGCTGTAAAATGGAATAACTGAAAAAGTGGCAGTGTACAGAGGTGGCGTTCCTCACCCTCTGGGTATCCGTAGAGGTTGTCAACAAAGTTGGAGATGGTGTAGTCGAAAGTCTGCAGCTGAGATGCCGTCGTTGTCCTCACTGTCGTCCACAAACTTCAGCCCCTCTCCCTGGTTCACTCCTATCAGGATGTCATAGTTTAGGAACTCCCCCTGGTGGAGAAAATAAGGAAGAACATGCTGAGTGCTGGAACAGAGCCTGTGTGCATCACAAGTCTACAACAGGAAGTGCAGCTGAAACACAGCTTTGGGAATTGGCAGCATTTCATTTCCCAGTAAACTAACATATATACATTGCAAACAATAAATACACAATCCAAAATAAAAACACCTCTGCAAATGCAGTGGAAACGTTTGCTCTGGCGGCGCTTCGCATCAACATGTATATGAGGTACATTGCACTTTTGAGATTTGATCTGTGCATAGGTGCATCTTTGATGTGCAGCTCAGAGATCCACAATCCAGCACGTTTCTGTTGCTCTGACTGTCAGGCTGGCTGATCCGAGGTCACGTCAGAGCTTTATTTTTTATCTGAATGTGACAGACAGTTGGTACCTCTCCTTCCATGCATTTCATACGACACAGCAGGCAGACTGCTGGTTGGTTGATCAGAGTTTTTCAATGCTTGTCTGCATTAACACATCTCGAGAGGAGTAGGCGCCAAAGAGTGAATCCGGAGCCGAATGTAGCAGCTGCAGCACGGGCACACAGAGCAAATATTTTCATGGGGTAGTATCAGAAATAAGACCTTTGAATATGTAGTCCCTTTAACTTCTTTCATTCTATTAAACCCTTTGAGAAACATCTATCCGGTGTACTCCTGATATGAGCTCTTATCATTTGTTCCTGATGCTCAAATACAATCCTGGACTCAACATATGTGTCTGTGTCTCTGTCCTTGCTATAGATATGTGTTAATGTGCAAAATAAGGTTAAATAAATTAAGAAATAAATGCCCTCTGTCACATTTCATAGAAACCTTCACTGTGGAATGATTAAAAGCATAAGAAAAAAAATAACAATGTTAAAATAAAAAATATGAACACAATGAGAGTTAGATGAGGTTTTGATTCAAGAATAAGAAGAGAAAAATGAACACATGGTTCCCTGTGATGCTGCTGAACACGAGTACTTCACTTCAGAGATTTCAGCCGACACTGGTGTGACAGCGAGGGGAGTCATTACATCGTAATCTGTCCTGTGGGCCATTTAAAAGCAGCTTTGCTGGCTAACCACTGCCGTCAAAGCAAAAAAACTAAAGAAACATTGCACCTTCATTCCTTTTTCCTTACGTCCTTCTAACCTTTTCACCGTGTTTTCTTTGCGTCTTTACAACAAGAGTGTAAAGTTAATAGCAGTAAATGTCAAGGCTTTCTGATTCTCAGTGAGATAGAGCGAGCTAGAGGAGCAGAGAGGGATGTGTTAAATGAGGGTTAACTACCACACTGATCCCAGAACAGACTGCATGTACAAATCAAGTTCTCTCCTTAGTTCGTTTTCATCCTCCTAGTCCTCCTCCTCATCTCCTTGTAACCCTGTTTTTATTCCTTGGGATGAAAAAGCAAAAAGGGGCCCAAATCTACTCCTGCAGGAACAATCAGTCTTTTTTTTTTAAACTGCTGAGATATGAGGCGATCCTCGCTTGTTTGTCTCTAGTTAGTCTGCAGTTTTTATGTTAACACAAATGCATGAATATTTTACTGACTCACTAACTGACACTGGCACTATCGGGGGTTTAGAGGCGGCGTATGGACACAGATTGAGGAGGATCTAAGTATGACATGAATGACAGAGGAAATCGGGCGTGGCCCTCCTGTCAAAGTTCATTCCCACTTTGAGTTTTTGTTTCAGAGACGGTTCAGCCTGATGCAAATTCACTGCGAGAAGAAAAATACCCTATAAATCTATTAGCAGCTATAGTTTAGGTAGCAGAGCGTAAACTAACACGTCACTTGGAGATATCTGTAGATTTTTCCTTCATGGTTTCAAATGTAAGCTGGCTGATTTGGTTCATTTTTGTTTTTTGTTCTAAACTGAGCAAACCTGGTCTTCTCCTGAGGACTGCTACAGGTATCACGCAAGCATGTTAATTTAATAAAAAACCAACAGCAAAAAACCCCCAAAATAGAATGAAACTCATTTCAGGAGACAAATAAAACTGATAGAGACATTTTTTTTGTACAGATGATTGGCAAACGGAAAGTTTCTAAAGAGTCGTGCACACACAAGTAGACTACTACAACATGCTACTTAGTTAGGGGAGTTTGGGAATGACAACCAAGCAGAACAAAATTAGACCCAAACATTGTCATCGAAACGAAAACACAAAAAGCTGAGGGGAGGGAATAGAGAGGAGGAAAGCTGAGCTGGCAGCGGGGTTGCTGGAGGGAAGCGGGGAGGCAAAAGTTCTGTGGAACTTAAACGTTTGAGTCGCATGAAAAGAGACTTAAGCCACAAGTCTACTTACAAGAGAAAACCGTCAAGAATCACAATGATTAATAAGTTTTAACACTTGGTATTTTCTGTATTTTCAAAGGCTTTTCAGAAAGGATGGAAGCGGTGGTTTTCCCACGTACCGCTCCGCTCAGTTCTTCGTCAGGCCGCCGCGCTGCCTCGCCAGCTTAGATCTGTGGGGAGAGTTTTACGTCTATCCTGCCACAAACCTTAAGCATGGCCTGCTGGTCTTCGCTGTATTCCACCTGTGCTGTGGAGAGGTTGAGGACGCCTCGCTCCACGGGGTCCTGGTCGCTGTTGTAGATGAAGACGTAGGGCCGGCGAACAACCAGAAAATGCTTCACCCCTGAGTTAGAGCGAGGCTCCACGAAGCTTAGAAAACCCTTCTTGGACACAACAGATCTGAAAAGAAAAGATTTGATTCATTTATTTATTTTTTAAGAGAGTGCTTGTTTTTCTGAGGAAGAAGCAGAGTTGGTTTGTTTCCAGCTGAAATCATCCAGGCTCAGGAATTCGAATCGATCCACATCATTTCTGCTTGAACTAGAGAACATGAGTGTCGACTTACATTTGGTCTGTGAGACACATGTCATAGTGACAGTATTTGGGTTAATATGGCATTACTCACGTGGGTCGCATTTCTTCAATATCAGGCACCAAGTTGAGGAACTCGTTCTTTGCAGCCCGCGCAAGGTAGGAGGTCTCCAGAGTGGGAACCATCGGGAAGTTTTCATAGTCTGAGCAGGAGGGACTGGAGGCACGTGAGCTGTTCTCAGGGGTCCTTTAACACAAATCACACCAAGTTAGAATCAAGTAGATAACCTGTCAATAACCGTTTGCACATCGAGGTCAATGTTCCTAAAAATATGTTTACTTCTGGTCCATGGAGCCTCAGCGGGAGTCCGACAGAGAGGGGGAGGTAGAGGAAGGGGTGAGGGTGGCACTGCTGAAGCTCGTCACGGATGGATCACGTCCGATCGGTGAGATGAGAGAAAGCTGAAGTGAAACAACAGCAGGATGAGGTAGGCGTCAATATATCAACTCCCTGATGTGACACAGAAAGGCTGTTGTTTTTATTTCTTTGTATTATGTCTCACCTTGCAGTCACTGATGCTGTTCACCAGCTGGTTGTATTCACTATTGAAGGTGTGTGTCAGAAGGCGCAGGCACTACAACACAACAGGAACAAGACCGATCAGCTCCGAGCAGAGAAGGAAGAAGGCAGCAACAAGATCGCCCACTAAGCCGACGTTTTTCTCACCTTGGTGGCCAGCTCCTTCTCACGATCCACCAGCTCTCAATGTCGGCGGAATCGTAGCCGCTGCTCTCGCTCGGCGCAATGGCGCTTTCAAAGGTGGTGCTGGAGATCTGCGAGGAGATGGAGGTGGACGTGGACAGAGTGCCGGAGCTCACGCTGGGGGACAGAGACTCACTCAGGGACTTGGTGGTGGGAGCTGTTCCCACGGGAGCCGCCTCTCCCAGCTTCTCTCTCAGCGCCAGAAGGTGACGGGTCTTTTCATCCACCTGGACGAAAGATGGGGGCGAATGTGAGGTGGGGAGAAGAGGGGAGGGTTAGTCATGTAAAGTCTGTACTCTAAAAAAACCCTTTTTAGAATAGCACTTTGGTCTTTGAGTTGAAAAGTCTTTTTTCCCTCTACAATATTAAACAGAGATTAATTTCTTTAGAAATCTTTTAAGGCCCCACCTCCTGCAGCTGCTCCATCTTCTCTAGCTCCCACTGGAGCTCTAGGATGAGGCTATCTCCTCTGGGCCTCCTGCCTGCCAGGTTCTCCTCTCCACGCTCGTAAGCCACTGATGTGTCCAAGACCTTCCTCCTCCTCCTCTGCATCCCTGCTCAGGACATGAGCCCTCATTAGGATGAAGCTCTCCGCAGAATTATGATAAAACAGCTGCTGTTCTTTAAACATGTTTCATGGCCGCTCACCTGGGCTTCCAGTGTCAGACATCTTACACAAGCTCAGCTCGTAGATCCCAGTCACTCGGTTGCTATAATGAAGCAGAAGTTATGAAGAAGGAAACTTTGTAACAGGGCAGATATCTTTGATTGTGAAACAGAGATGGCCACAGTGCAGCAGCCCAGATTTACCAGTCAGGAGTTTTGGAGTATCCAGTCCCAAAGAGGTTCTTGAGAGAACGGGGTGGGGACAACTTGGCGTCTCGGGAGTAAAAGACCATGCAGATGTCTTTGGTGATAATGGCAGGCTGGATGCAATGGTCCAGCTGCAGAGAGGAGATAAAGGGTGTGTGTTAGACACGATGACATCAAGAGACTTAAAAACACGTACAAACAGGTACAACACGGCGGAGCAGCAGCTGACCTCCAGATACGCAGATAAGGTCATGTAGATCTTCTCTCCATAGGGAGTGACGCGGTTGAGCAGGAGGGAGTTGTGCAGGGATCTGTCCCACACTGCCTCAAAGCGATAGAAAGTGCTGAAAAAGACAGACAGAGGAAAAGTTAGTTTGACAGCATTATTTTTTATGAAGTACTTGGTGCTAACATTACAGGGTCTCTGTTTACAGCAGTATGTCATGCTGTTAAAAAAAAGTGAGTGACGTGAGCACAGTTCTGACATATCAGGAAGTGAACACAGTGACTGAAGCGGTGTTCACATTCATCCTTTAATCATGACAAAACGTGAGGAATCACACTGAGGTGAGACCTTGACAACAGATAAATCAGGAGCCACAGTGTCAAGTGTCAGCCGACACCAATCGGGACAATGATAAGAAAGAAATTCATTTACAGACACGTGAAAAAGCAGTTTAAGGATCTGGATCTAGATTATTACAACACATTATTTATTTAAAACAACCCAAAATGCACAAATGATTATAACCAAGTACATGTGACCTGTGAGTACCTGTGATTCAGCAGCTGATGGAACCAACTTTAGCAGCAAAAACTTGAGGTAATTTTTTATTAGTGTTTCACAGCAGTGTGGATGGATTTCTGGCCCATTTGTCTTTACAATGTTTCTTCGGTTCATTGAAGTTTGCAGATATTTATTCACAGCTTTCTTAATGTTCAATCATGTTGAAGTCTCAACTTTGAGCCACTGCAGCACCACTCTGTTGTTGCTTTGCTGCTGCGCTCTGGAGTCACTGACCCAACGATGATCTCTTTGACTCTAGAGTACTTCATGGCTCACTCAGTGACCTGGACACTTTGCAGGTTCTTTGGCAGCAAAAAAAGCCCAAATAATCATCACCCGAGCAAAACCGTTGGTATGACATGTTTGTGCTGATATGCCGTGTTTGGTTTTCACCAATGTTGAAGCTGTGCATTAGGGCTTAGCTTTTCAACTTTGCAAACCTAACCCATGTTGCCATGTTGTATTTAGAGGGAAAATGGTTTCTCCTGGAAGCCTTTCCAAACAGGCCATATTTGTTGAGTCTTTTTCTAATTGCACTGCCATGAACTCCAACATTTAGCATGCTAACTGTGGCCTGTAGAGCCTCAGATGTGTGGGGTGAATTTTCTGGGACGTCCACTCTTGGTAAGATTGGAAACAGTCTTTGAATTTTTTAACTTGCAAATAATCTTTCTTGCTGTAAAATGATGGACTTCAAAGCCTTCCCACATTCATGGGTATCAACAGCTGCTTCTCTCCTCCTCAGTATGTTACCACTTACCTGAATACGCCACACCAGCAAACTGACAGTAGTGGTTACACTTACTGATGATCTATTGCATTTGATTAGCACTTGGCTAATACAGACCCTCTTAACTAATTATGGAAATAGTCTTGGATGTACTTAGTTTTTTAAACATCTGAATTTCGGCTCAGTGTGTGTTAAATAAATAATGACCTGGTATAATGTGTTATGTGTTGTTCATCTGAGGTTGCATTTACCTCATATTAAGACCTACTAAGGACCTGATTTTTTTAATTATGTCCTGATACATAAAACCTGAGAGCTCACATAACTGCGTATGCTCAGAATATACAGCACACATGGATACAAATGACTGCCTTGCAGCAGCAATCTTAAGACCATCACTATGAGCTCTATACAAGGTTACACTGTTCCTGTTACTAACAGCAGGGGGCACTATCAGCCACAGACTGAGAGCCAGATATGCTCTGCTGGTGCCTCATTGGCCTCATTGTTACTGAGGTAAGACTCTATAGTGAGAAACAGCTGAGGGGGAAAACACTGATCTGGAAACGTCTGAGTGTTACAGAGGATATACATAGCACTGTGGTTCAGTGTCACACAATCACAAACAAATACAGAAAAGTACTACAAAGGGTGTTGCCTCCAAAGATCGCTTTTACTGGTTTGGAGCTTAGGAGGCTTAATATCTACAGGCATGAATGAAGACAGATCAGAACAGCTGTTTGATCACAGCATCCAGTACCAACACAATCATCCACACTCAAGAGCCCTGTTGGCTTCAGAGTCAGCAGCTGAATGTCTAAAATATGAAATGTAATTTTTTTGGTCCATCAGCTACAGCTACAGCATAAACTGCTTAAAGTGAGAAGCAGCCTAAAGCCCGACAGATTCATCTTTCCAGACTGAAAATATCTCAGAGTGAACCGAGTGGTGCGTTTTCAGTGTGATCTCACAAAGTCAAATCCCTTTAATGATGTTCTGTCCTGTCTTCCTCTATCAAAAGCACACAAACACTATAAAAATTGTTTCTGTGCTTTGGGTTTGTTTGTTTTCTACACAGAGGTATAGTACGACTAGACCCTAAAGGTAGGCTGCTCACCTACAACCAGCTCACGAACATCTTTCCAATGGAGCTCGCTGCCCTTCTCGTGGATGAGGGTCACTGTGATCCTCCGCTGGATCCCCTGCAGCAAACATAACAGGAGCTCAGGATCACAGTGAGCACAGCTAGAGCAACATTACGCTTTAAAAGAAGATATTCAACTGTGTACAAAGGAAGCAGTTACCACTGTGTGAGTAATAAGAAAACAACATGTGCACCAATCCTGTACCTGGTGCAGCAGGTAGGTACCATGGCAGGGCAGGCCTCCACTGTGATCCACGATGGCTGGGATGTACCTGTGCATGGAGGGAGGAGGTGACACAACATCCCAACTTATAATATTCTTCGTGGAGATAATTTTTATGGTTCCTTTAAAGCTTATGCATGAATATAACACTCCAGGTGGATACTCACTCTCCAGCGGGCTCCAGCTCGCTGATCTCAAACCAGACCAGCAGGTCGTACTTGCTGACACACTGACCCAGGTTGGATTTGGTGATGGTGTTCAACTTGGTGGCTGGAACTGACACACACACACACACACACACACACACACACACACACACACACACACACACACACACACACACACACACACACACACACACACAGAAGCTCAATGTTATCAAGCTGGAATTTGTCTGGATTTAAGAGAAGATGAATAAAAATGAGGAGTATTTACTACATGCTTTGGGTGACTAAATGGAGGATGGATAGGTGACGTGAAAACACTGCTGACCCTTTATACTGAGCCAATAGCTCACACACTTCTACTAAATCTGTCTATAGAGCCAGTAATCACAGAGGATAGATACTGGAAGCAAACTGAAATGTTAGGAGGAACTAAATCACAGATTACAACACCAGTGGCAGCACCCTGCTGTCTCACACATCGGGATCACGGTCCTGTTGAAACGGGCTAATCGCTAAAGCTCACAGTTGCATTCATCTATACTCAATATGATCGAAAGGAATGTTATTACACTTGAAAACTGCTCTATTCACGTCTTCTTTGGTGTGAATGCTATGTCAGCAAGGTGCAGCACTCATAACCACAGCAGAGCTTTACCGTGCTACTGCCTGCAGCCACAGACCACTATAAGAGCACAGCACGACTCTAATCACTACAGCACCAGCATCAAATGTCTGGCTCATTAGCTACAACAGAGTCCACTGTACCAACCATGATGGTTGGTACGTGTTTTGGAAATGACAGTCTTCATTACAAAGCTTTCTTCGTTATCAATTAGCATAGATGTTTTTATTGAACATTTGAAGAACTAGCAAAAAAAAAACCCAGAAACTCTTGTAGAGGACATAAAGTCAGAGATAGAAAAGACAAGGAGCAGGTGCATCTAGTACAGGTAGAGCTGCTGCAAAAACCCACAGAGCCCAGCAGCCAGCGCAACAAATTCTGGATCCTTTGCTTTTAGTTAGCATTAGCAGCACATCCTGTGTCCGATGTGAAAGGACTTTTATGCTGCGCACTGTGACTCACAGCCATGGTCCCGGGTCAGCCCTGACTTTGTGTTAAACTAATCCTAAAGTAATAATGGTATTTCTAACCACTGATATACCACAACTTTATCCTTTCAGCAGCTACTGAAAGTTAGGGGACCTAGCTGCTACCCTTCAAGGACCTGCAGTTCAAAAAAGCGCCCCTCCGACAGCCAAACCCATCTGTTCTCTGATTGGATTGATAGATGAAAGGAAGAAAAATAGGGTCAAAATTTGTACTTGTAACTTGCAGGGTTTTTTTTTGGCTAAGTCCACACACAAATCTTTTTTACACACACACAAATTTTTTTTACACATACAAAACCGATTTACAAGTACAAAATATTTATGACCACATTTTGAGCCCATAGTTGGCGTGCTCGGACAGCGCGTCCAGCACTTTGCCGTTCACATAGCCACTCACAAGGTAGCGGATCAACTCTATCTTACAGGTATAGTCTGAATGTGTGATATTGATGAACGGTGAGAGAGATTGAAGGGGAAAAGAAGAGGAAGGAGGACAGAGTTGGGTAATAAATTGTGAGGGAATGATTGAATAAGAGACAAAAAAAACAATCCAAAGGAGGCGAGAAATGACAAGGGAAAAAAAGTGGAAGGACACATGAGGCATGCTTATGTAACAAAAAATCAACATAAAATTATTGATAGCAAAGAACACATTGAAGTGACATGGAAACACTCGCCTGGTTTGGACAGAGGCATGGGAATAGGATAGTACTTCCTGGATGCTGTTGGAGGACTGTTGACATAATAAAAATACCTTTTATTTATATATGCATATAAAATTAGCCAATGTGATTAGAATACAATTGTTTACACATTTCTAACAAAATCTGCTGCATTAAATATGAATTATCACTGCATGACTGGATCTGCTGTTTGACCCCCACCAACCTGTTCACGTCCTGATATTCTAACTCTGTAATATGCAACTTCTGTCAGTGTTCTGATACTGGAAACTGAATTTCCCGGAGGAACCACCCGAGGGATTAATAACGTTCTATCTAATCTACATCGACAACAGAAAAAGAAAATCTGCTGCTTGCAACAGCATTGTGTTAGAAGCATTTTTACTGGAGTGAATGCATTTAACTGTACTTGCATCATCTGTTAAAAGTACTTATATATTGTAATAAGACTGCAAAAAGCAAAGGGGACTGAATTATATAGTATGTGGTATGTGTATAAGGTGACACATGTATGCAGTTTCCTGCCATTAGTGTAATGTAAACTTGAATCATCACATATCTACAGGTATTTGTACTGAATGAAATGAACTGTGGTGATTAAAAGCATTAGCAAAAGCATACTTACTAGTGGCCTTTTCTTCTTAGGTCTGGATCTTGATGCTTCTGGGACTGAAGATCACAGCCAAGTCACCAGTTTCATAAACAATAAACAAACAAAAAGCAAATAAACAAAACACTTTCAGAGATCACACAACTTTTGTTTTCATCTTCATATGATAATGTTCCTTGAATCGAATCTACCATACACACTCTACTACAGTGTATCAAACTATTCTAAATACTTCCACAAACAATGACATACCCATCTTTGTCTATTTGTGGCTTTCACCAAAAACTCTGCCCCTGGTGGATCCTGTGTTGACATATGTGATTTTAGGAGAAAAACAAAAACAAAATCATTTTAAATGGTTACATTAAATGTAATAATATCAACATTCAATAGATTTGACTGTACATGTATCAACTGGTGTAAAATACATGTTCCTTGATCCTTGGTCAGGGAACATAAATTACTGTCGTTTCAGCCATCAGGTACTCCTCTAAAACTCCGCCTGGACTCCAAATATAAAGCATACAATACATGCGTGCTCCACTTGCCCCTCTGAAGTGCTCAGTGGGTCATCCTGTCCCTTGTTGAGCTCAATCTTCTCCATCACATTCCTCACTTCCTCCACCTGCGTGGTCCTCACCTCCCGTGCCTCCATAATCGTTGCCTCCTCCTGGTTGTTGATCATTCAAGTTAGTTTACACAATGGGTCAGACTTTTAACTTTATCCTGCTTTACGCCTCCTGGTTTGTAGCAGACTAAGTATATATGATGTATGAAAGGGAACAGAGTGGAGTTAAAGGGTGAAGGAGAAGATGTTGTGACTCAGTGATGATGGTGATGACCAAACGTCAGACTACTGGAAGTGCAAAATGCTACAGACCCCTGACTCCACCAAAACATCGTGCTTAAGACTACATACCTTTTCTTCAAGGCCCGTGTACAATGTGCTCTTTTTACCTCTATAAACTTCAAATCCAAGTGTACACACAGTTGCCTTACTGACAGACTGAAAAGAATTACAAAAGCTTTTGGTAAAACGTCTTATGATGACTATCTAAATTGCATGTGACTTCACTGTGTTGGAACAGATGTACTATAAATGCCAGTTCATCTCACAACAGCTACTGAATGTGTTAATATAAGTAACTTTTTTTTTTTTATTAATAATGTTTCAATTTATTTGTACAAAGATGGGTATGTAACAACGACCATAAGACACACTACAGCACTTTCAGCTTAAACTGATTTGTAACGGCCATTTAAACACCATTCAGCAATAGATCAACAACATTTAATTATTCAGGGTCTCAGTTATTTCCATTTTCCTTCATCAACAGCATACTGGTTACCACATTTAAGCAAAGGGTCACTGGTTTGATCCCAGTCAGGAACACAACTGCCCACAGGAAGAGCATCCAGTGTAAAAAGCTCCCGAATTAAACACGCGGAGCGATCCTTTGTCACAAGGGAGCAACTAAAAGTAGCTATACATCCAATACAATATTTAAAACATTACTTAAACCTTTAAACAAACTAAAGTAAAATGTGATCATTTCTGCCCAGATTACTAACATTTAAATATCCACAAAGGTTCCGATGCAACGTTATCTATACCCGTCACTATTTTATTAAGCTACACCATCACTTGATTTTATGCCATTTACAGTGTGTAAGTACTTTAATACTTTAATTAACATAGATTCTCATTTACACATCACATGTATCAGTTACACATCACATGTATCAGTTACACTATCAATGAAGGAAGAAAACAGGCACAAACAGATTGTCAGTTGTCTAATTAGCTGCAATCTGCAGATCATTCTTTTGATAACTTTGCTTTCTTTCTATCTTTAAGCGTGATAGCAGCAAAAGTGGCGATCACTCAAGATTTGGAAAGGAAAAATAAGCCACCATATGTTGTTAACTACTGCTGAGGAAGGAACCAACACTTATAAATTATGTGCTGCTTATGTGAAAATGGGAGAAGGATTGATGATTGAATTTCTGTTTTTACAGTAAAATGGTCTTCTAACAGGTAAACATAAGAAAATATTTTTAGACACTAAACATAAATCATAACTTTAAAAGTGCAGGATCTGAATCTTACCTTTACAAAGGTACTCATAACATCAGCCCATCCTCTGAAGGGATTCCTGGACATAGGCTGTTAGTCTGCAGCCAGGGGTTAATATTTCATATCCGATTTCTCCTTTTTTGCTCTTCTTCCCAAGAAGCAGTGCTGGTTTGTAGCCAAGGGCATGGAGTTTTTCAAGCTGCAATAAAGCATGATATTTATATTTATTGGACAGCCTGAGGTGTTCTTCAGTAAACTGGACTACCCCACAGCAGGGCTGGACTGGGACAAAAAAATCAGCCCGGGCATTTTGACTAGAGACCGGCCCACCAGGTATTATAGGAAAAACCATAAAGCCTTTGAATGAAAACAAACATCGTTGTGACAGTGATGTACACTGTCTTGTTGGTACATATGTATCAATCTAATAAACTTAAACCTACACCATCCTCCCTATTCTGGTATTCTAAACAGTACTTAGCCGAAACCCAAAGACTGCTTGGTTGAGTTAACT
Source organism: Perissodus microlepis (assembly GCF_051167445.1). NCBI lineage: Eukaryota > Metazoa > Chordata > Actinopteri > Cichliformes > Cichlidae > Perissodus > Perissodus microlepis. Next base: position 19,519,177 of record NC_140480.1, read on the forward strand.
TCATGAACTATCTACAACATATGGTGGAAACCTGAAATTAAGACAGAGAAGACTAGAGGTGAGACATGACCATTACTGAATATTAAAAATAATAAATGACAGATTTTGTGATATTTTCATAAACTATTTATTTACCACATCAATAAACAGCATGGCAGGGCAAAATATTTTTTCTAACATGGCAACCTTTTAAAAGTGAAAGGAGATAGAAAGACAGGTGAGAAAGAATAAAACTTAACTGACTTTTTGATGGCATTTTACACACAGTACTAGTACAGTATCTAGAAAATGTGGGAAAATACTGGCATCATGTACAGTACTTTCTTCTGAAGAAATTATGTTGGGACCCTGAAAAAAACTTACTATGTACAATAATGGATTTCTATACATTTGACATCAGATGAAAACTTTGGTTGTAAGATTCGGATAATTATTTGTTAAAAGCTAGAAATTTTAAATGAGAATAAGAAAGAAAAGTACTTCTTTGTGCCCCCCTTTCCCTGTAATGCTCTACCTTTGCAGACCCGCCCCTGCACAGTTACCAGCTGTCAGCTACATAAAAAAGGATCCTGGTGTAAGTTGTCTCTCAGAAACAGTTCATAGCTTTCCTTCAACCCATTCATGTCACCTAAAAGGTAAACCTGTTTCTCCATCACCTGTTCAGCTCTGATGATTCAGTAAGAACATCTCCTGGTTTCATCTTCATGTTTCCCTCTCACCAGATAACCAAACCGATAACATGACCAGCAGCTTTTACAGCCGTGGCTCCAACAAACATCAGCTGATACTAGAAAGTAATATTAAATAAATTCTAACAACAGCTGATCAAGTTTAAAGGCGCTTCTGATGTTTAATGCGACCTCTGCTAGTTTCCTCTTTCTGGCGCAAAGCGGGAGATAAACAAGCAAGAGAGACAGGACTTGCGGCAGAAACGCTGATCAGCTGATCATTGATTAGTTTCATGATTGAAGTAGCAGCAGGAGAGGGAGGGGGAGAATGAGAGAAGAGGAGGCAGCTGACAGCGTAAAGACACAGAATAACTCCAGCTTTTTGTCTTTTTTTTTTTTTATTGTAGCTGAAGTACGGGACAAATCGAGTTTATTTTCAGCTCAATACCAAACGTGTAATATTAACTCTAAATACCAGAGGATTCCGTTTTTTACTGGACGGTTGGCAACTCTACTAACTAACCATATGAATAAAATAAAGTTCACCAGTAACATCATAGCACCCACCCAACTGTATAGAAACTCCATCATGCTAGCTAGTACACTGTACGAGTTATTGTAACTGCCTGTAAAAAGTTAGCACAACGAAAATAAACTACACCTAAACTTGGTTTATATCTGACCCAGATAGACCGCAGGTCATAACTTCTTACCTGAAGCTCATTTCACCTGACAGTCGGACCTGCGGCTGCCTTGAGTCTCTCCACCTCCCCTTTCCCCCATCCACCTGCTGGCCTCCACCACTTGCTAATTTTACTGAATCTGTGAAAGCTCCACCATAGCCACTACCAAACAATTGAGTTATTTTTACACGTCTGCCAGCATCTGTCCAATCCGCCACCTTTCACAAATGCCCGGTATGCCCGATGGGATGGCCAGTCCAGCTATGCCCCACAGACAGACTGAGGCCGCTATTTTTCGGTAAGTTAAATGTGTTTGTGTCCACTGTCCTTAGCTAGGTCCTGAAATCTAGGCAGCTAAGATGAGAAGTGAGCTCTTGGGGAAACTTGTTTTGTAAAGTTGGTTTAGCTAATCCTTAGAGGCGAATGAAAGAAATGATGAGAAAAGCAGTGGGTTGCTCTTTTTCCAGTCATTGATGCTAGCTAAGAGGATGTAATAAAGGCTAGGTATCAGAGATGAAAAAGGAGTGGTTGTTGAGAAATAAGTGGAGAAAGAGGTGGGCAGGCAAATAAAAACAGGTGTGAGTGTGTAAAATTTGGTGAGTATTTGAGTGCAAAAATGTGTGGTCTCCAGCTAATGGAAAAGGCTGGTCGTGCGATGTGCATGTCGCTAGCAGGTTAGTAACATACAGGCCCGGATTCGAGCCCTCGGCCCACCTGGCTCTGTATGTTCACCTGCTAGGGGGAGGCCCAGGCAGGCGATCTTGGAGTGAAAATTCCAAGGGATGAACCTTGTTCAGCCTGGCCTTCCCCTGACTTTTTTTTTTTGTTTGTTTTCTTTTACCTGCCAGCAACAAACAGACCTCCTTGTTGTCATGGCTACCAAGGACCACTCTTCTTGTGCCAACAAGTCATTGCCTGACAAAACATTATTTCCTATGTTTCCCTGTGTTTTTTTTAATCTCCAATATCTTTACATCTCTTGCATCTAGCAACAGGGTTTACAAACGCCTTATCCTCTTTGTCCACTTAAAATATCTTTACACAACTATTCTTATATTTCTTGCAACATCTGCTGTCCTCCTGCACAGATTACTCTTTTTAAAAAACAAACAAACACTATTTTAACATCAACCCCATTTTTGAAACTAGATAAAGCATATATAAAAGTCACTACCAAAAACTCATTGCAGCTTCTACCTTGTTATAGGAATGTTGTTTGTGGCTCAAGATGAGTTGATTTCCAACCCTGTTGGAGTCATGGTTCAATAAGCCATGCGTTTATAAGATAAGTCAATTGTACATAGTACAAACATATTGTTGTACTAGGAAGCAAAACTTTTCTGTGATTAATCTGGCAGATTTGTGTTTTTTTGTTTTAGTGATAGATTGATTCTGCCAGTTAGGTTTGGGTTGTTTTCCCTTTTCTAAGAGAGAGAGAGTTTTTCTATAGGTGGACATGTCTGGAATTGGGCCTAATATTTCTGTAACAGTGCACTTAGAGAAAACCTGTCAGGTGTCAGCCCTCCTGTGATGATGTTTTGTGTGTTGATGATTTAATAGTCAGCTCTCTTTTAAGCAGGCCTGCAAGATTGCAATTAAAAGCGCTATAAAATCTGTCATTGAGAGCAAATATACTGTGAGCTTGTCCAGATTACAATGGGCTTCAGAGGAAATTCACCTGCCTAGGACGCTGACCATATTAGATGGTAAGTGTCTAAAAGGATTGTAGCGATTGAGTCTATTCCTAAATCATAGTGAATTGTTTTTATTTTTGTAATCACGTCATATTGCTGTGGGTGGATACTCAAATTAGTGCACGGTTTTCCACTATCAGCAATAACTGGTATGAATGCGTGTGACTGGACTGATGATGTGGACTAAGTGTGACTGACTTGAAATTGAGATTAAGGACAGTAACTATTTTAGGATCAGTCACTTCTAATGCCCAATCCACCCCAAACAGTAAAAAAAGGGTGGATGTAAGTGTTTGTTTGTTGTTTGTTTGTTTTTGCAGGAGCGGGAGGATGACAGAGACCAGAGGAGGGGGAGACTGTAGGTTCACATGAGTGTGTGTGAGCCATACTGTGTTAAAATCAGTATCACTCCTTTCACAGCAGCACCTCTGGAATCTGTTAGTCCAGGCCTGACCTCCAGGACGCTCCACTGCTAATGTTTTGTTTCTAGTGCTTGTGGAGGATTCGACACAGACATGAGTGCAAGATGTGCTGTGATTACAGAACGTTTTAGTGTTGGGCTCATTATCACACCACTATTGAGCTCATAGTGTTAAAATAAGTGAGTGACATTACTGAAGAAAAGTCACTGGTTACAGTAGTTTTAAATAAATACATGGGATGATTCATGATTTGGAGAAATTATGGCAACAGTAGTGTTTTTAATGATTTGGGGAAATAAACTGCACGTGGCACACTGGTGTCTGTGGTGTTGGATGCATTATTACTCTTATGGCCTACAGTTGCTTGCAAATGTGAAGTTGTATTAACTTATAGATTTTGTTTTCTAGGATGCAGACTCCAGGTGGAGCTAGGAGTTAAACAGACTTAACATGAAAACCACACTAACATCTCCTAACACAGGTTTACAGGCCTGGAGCTGAGCTACTCCAGGGGAGAAGCCCTGAAACTTTTACCACGACGTGAGTGGTATGAAAGGACAGACTGAGGTGCAGGTGCAGACTGAGACCAGGAGAGGAGGCTCCAAGAGGACCAGTGGGAAGCAGGGACCATTTCCAGCACAGCCACCAATCCAGAGAGGAGTTAAGGCAGAGGGCTGTACCACTCGGCTTCCTACAGATTGTCATGAGGAGATTGTGAACAGATTAGATTTCACACTTCTGTGACCTTTGGCAAGTTTCTGTAGATGCTCACTTCTGCTGTTTCACCATGACACACGTTAGGTCGTTGATTGGTATCATGCCTTGTATGGTGTCAGGAAGTGACACACACACACACACACGCTTGCCTTAACCGTCACGTGGTTAAGTGAATTGTGTGTAACCTCTGTTGTCAATAAAAGAGTGAGGCGGACGCAGAGGAGTTGGAGTTGCTTGGACAGGCGAGTGGCAGCACTGCTCTCCGACGCTCCCCTTGCAAGTAAAACGTACTGAGGTGTCTGTGTGGCTGCTTTCAGTAACAGTTTCTGTTTACCAGCAGGGTTGACTTAAACCCAACAGAATCATTCATTGTAAATTACTTCTGATGTTTAAGGAAATATCTACACAGGTATGCAGAAACCCACTTTTACTAACAATCACTCCTGTATGTTGTAATCTTACATTGTGGTTCTGTATCCAAGTTTATCAGGTCAGATGGATAATATATGAGTAAAAAAAACTTTCTACAAAGAATAAGCCATTCCAGATGAAAATAGCATTGCTCAGGTTTTCTGCAACTGCATTTCAGAAACTGAAAAACATTGTTCTCATCAAAGGAAGCATTACAGTTAGAAAGTTTGGGGTCCTGAGCAATGACTTTTTGGGTTCAAAGGGATGAAAAGCTGCTGGAGTGTGTGCTAATGTCTATAGAAAAAGGTTTTTGTACAACTGGACGTGTCACTCTCTTTGCAGGAAAGTGCAAATTTGATCTAATCATATTGGAAATGTTGTTTCAGACACAGATGTTGCTAGATTTACTATTTTTGGAGCGAGTATAATATTTTGTATAAGGATGAGGGTGTTTATGTATGAAACTGGAACAAAAAGTGAAGATTTCTTACAGCGTGGTGTGTAACTCCCTTTAAACAAAAGTGCAAACTGGGTCCAGTTATGTCTTGATGCATGCTCAATCATCCAGGTAACTAAATCCCAAAAGGTTGATTCAGTTAGATAAGATAAGACTTTATTGATCCCACGGCGGGGAAATTTTTACGGTACCTCAGCTCAGGTACAGCTAGCAGAAGGAAAATACAAATAAAATACAAACAAATATAAAATAAGTACGATAATTCACTATATACACAGAGTTTATCTGGACGTAGCATTTTCAGTGTCATCCAAGTGACTTCTTCGGCCCGAGTGACTGAAGAAGTCACTTGAATGAGTGACGAAACGTTTCTCCCATTGGAAACACTACATCCAGATGGGTCCAGTTAGATTAGGAAGAGAAAATCTGATGAGTCAGACTGATTCTTTCTTTCATCTCTATAGTCATTTTAATCTGTGCTAATATCTTTGTAAAACGGTTTTTGACTGAGAAGTTGGGCTGTACACATGAAAAACTGACATTAGATAAGATAATGTACCACTGTAACACAGGAGGTATTACTGCTGAAAATGGGCCTCTGTACACCTGTGTAGATATTCCATTAAAACTCATTCATGATTTATGATCAATGTTACTGTTAAACATTGACATTTCTTTGCATAATTAGGATCGACTACACATCAAACCAAATTTGACTGTATTTAGAAAACAAGACGTTTCTAATTCACCTCAAACTTTTGAGCTGTATGGTTTTTAATGACAGCAGATGGTGTCAGAGTATCAGGACAGGGGGAGACTGTTAAAAAGTTATGAGCTGTGTTGCTGTAATGCATACACTCTTATATTGCACATATATTTATTCATATAATTCTCAGATTTAGCCATTCTTATATTTTGCTTGTTCTTATGTTATTGTATTTTTGCACACCTCTCTTGCTTGTGAAGCTTGCACACAAGAATTTCACCCACATGTACTGTACCAGTGTACCTGCACATGTGATGTGACAATAAAAGTGATTTGTTGTTGATTTGTTTGAAGTGTTTCTCACTGGTTTTTGGGCGGTGGAGTAAAAGGCATTGGTTGGTGGCTGTTTCTAATGTTAGCCTTTTCTTTGCTTTCTTACAGGCAGGGTAAAGACATGGTGATAAATGAGTGTGTGGGCTGTCTGCTGAGGACCAAGAGCTCAGGACACTCAGACGGGGGCGTCGCAGCCGGAGTCACCGTGCTCCACAATCCTCTGCTGTCCTGAGATTTCACACTCCTGCCTGCACATACAAACCACAGTGAAGTCAAAGTTCCACCTGCACCTCCACCTGTTCTTGCAACAGCATGAACACTGACAGAGGTGAGACAGCAGAAAAGTCTTTGTTTATTTTTGTAATAAGTTAAGGAATTAAGTCAAGAAGAGTGATTAAATAAATTGTTTCTTGCATTTTTGATTTAATGATTGTGTTTAGGATTATTTCAGAAACATGTTTAGAGGATCTTTGTAAGCCTGTATTTACTTTAAAAGAAGGGAAGCACTTCTTCATTCTACAGAAAAGGTGACACATTACAGATGAGTTCATAAAAAATGTCTCTGTCACTCTTTCAAGGCTCTGTCACTTTTTCTTTTTTACTGGAACAGCATGGTAAAGTAGGCCTAGGGTGCCATCTCGTGGCAGTGTGTTGTTACTACAACATATGAAATTGTGTTTCTATTGGAAATATAATTCAGCGCCACTGAGCCGCTCTCTCAGTTACAAACTGAACCTGTTTTTTTAGACATATAAATCACTAAACACAGTGAAGCTTTTGGTTTTGTAAAAGTGTTTCTTATTCAAAATGCATGTTGATTTTTATAAGGTTGAAGAGCAGTTAGCAGTGCATTCATGGACATCTTTAAACTATTAATTGAAGAATCTTTGGTCATGAACTAGAAACGTGAGCTCCAGGTGAGACTGCACATAAGAACAAGTGTCCTTAAACTGCATCAACTGATGACAATTTTATTCTACTGTGTGTTTTTATCATTGAACGTTTATATCCTTGTGTACACATACTAACACAAGCTACTGTAACTTAGAGAAGCTCAGCAATATATTATTAAGTACACAAACAGTTCCAGGTGCTGGACTGTTTGAAGGGCCCACTTTGGATCATGTGAAGGACGTTCAGTTTTTTGTTACAAACTGTTTGCAAGAAGTACACTATTATCACACCACAGTGAGCCAGTTGCATGAACAGCAGCCTAATCAGACTTCTGCAGAGTCTCAAAGTTTTTTTGGAGTCTGCTTCTTCTGTCCAACAGGAAGAATTCTGTCCATAAACAAAGAATTTTAAAATGTACCTTTTTTTTTCTTTTTACTTTTGTAAAGTTACCTAAAATTATTATTGCCTCAAAGGGATTTATACTCTGAGCTATGTTTTTTTTGTTTTTTAAATGTTGTTCTAAGCAGCCAACAAATTGTTAATGCACGATTAAAGTGAATTGTTAATTTATCGTTTCTGGTTTTACTATAAACAGACTGGGGACGCTTGTGTTTTCTTTCTTCCTAAAATGATCAGATAAGGCTTGATTAAAAGAAATAATGCAAAGGCATTTTGCTGTGTTCACAAAGGGTCTTGAGGGTCTGTGTAAACGGAAAGATGTTGGCGATGGTGTGTATGGATTTGAGTATTACCCCACCACACCTGGAACATATTCCACGCAGCTACACATGGGCATGCAAACAGTACAATAACTGGAATACTCCAACTTGCCATTGTGACTGATCATTCTATGCTCTGTTTAGTCCCATGGAGGCTAAGATTGGCACTGAGGCTGGCCAGCAGAAGGTGAGGGCCTGGGGTCCTGGACTGGAAGGAGGCGTTGTTGGTAAATCTGCTGACTTTGTGGTGGAGGCTGTTGGAGACAATGTTGGTACAAGGGGGGTCCTGAAAGCATGTGCTGATTAGCTTCAGTTTCTTCTCTGAAGTTGCTCTATTTCTCTTCAGGTTTCTCTCAGACCAAGATTGAATGTGATGACAAGGGTGATGGATGGTGTGACATGTGCTGCTGGCCCACAGAACCAGGTGAGTATGCTGTCCATGTGCTCTGCAACAATTAGGACGTCCAACACTGTCAGTTAAGATTAGTTTTCATGATTGTTGCCTCAAGACCTGAGATCATGGTGGTGGTGGGCTTGTGATGGACACACTTTTCATGGCTGAAAGCTCTCCTGTAGAGGCTAAGCCCAGGCTTGAAGCCACTGGGGTGTTCGTTGGCGGGGGTGACGCGATGTCACTGGTATGCATGAACTTATTGAACTTGATACAGTCCAATAACTCCAGCCTTACTCATCTCGTCCTTCAGATTCTTTATTTCCAGGATTGAACACAGCAGCACAGCGGTCACAAACTGTTTGCTTCCTCCCAATCAACAACACACCTGCCGCTAACTATGTGTGTCTACCTTAAATATCTTCACAAACTCAAAATGTGACCTCTAGCACCAAACGCTTGCTGCAGTTCTTGGTGTCAGAGGTGACACACGGTTTTCGGTGCAATTACTTTTTCATATAGGACCAAGTATGTTTGGACAGCTTTTTCCCCTTGAAAACTGCAGTTTAATATTAGACATTCTTGTCTAATATTAAAAATGGATTGATCTGAAACGTGTAAGTGTGACAAATATGGAATAAGATACGAAATCAGAAAGGAGGCAAATATTTTTTCACAGCGCTATAGTCTATAATGATCTTTTGGCTATAGTAGATCTTTGACTTGTTCCTTTTTTAATTGTTTGTTTAAAATAGTTTTCTCTAGGTTAAGGCGTACGGTCCAGGCCTTCAGAGCAGTGGTCTGGCTGTTGGAAAACCCACTGAGTTCAGTTGATGCCAAGCAAGGAGGAAAAGCTCCTCTGAAAATTATAGCCCAGGTATATCTGGCTTTGTATATGATCACAAATATGTTAAATATATTGCATGTACCGTATTTTTCGGACTATGAGTCGCACTTAAAATCCTTTAATTATCTCAAAAATCGACAGTGCGCCTTATGTATGAATTCTGGTTGTGCTTACTGACCTTGAACCGATTTTATGTAATACACGGCGCTCAAAAAATCTGTCAAAAAATGTTTTAGTACGACTTTGGTAAGCCACGAAGTCGCACCGCTTGATGGATTGTCGGAGCATTACGGTTACGTAGTCAGGAGCCTCGCGGAGTGATACGTACTGCGCTTCAACATAATATTACTGTATTGTGTGTGGATAAGGACCCCAAAATGGCACCTGTTAAGAGACATGCTTACGAAGCGGATTTCAAACTCAAGGCTGTCAGTCACGCAGTAGAACATGAGAATAGAGCAGCTGCGAGAGATTTCAACATTAATGAATCAATGGTACGGAAGTAGAGGAAGCAAGAAGAAAGAGTTGAGTAAAGTTAGACTTATCTGACTGTTTTGTTTCGCTTAATGCGTTTTATAGTCCAGTGCGGCTCATGTATGAAACCAGACCTGTTCATCGACAGTGCGCCTTATGGTCCGAAAAATACGGTGTGCTAAATCTGATTGAACTATAATCCCTTGTCTTCTGCACAGGATGGTGAAGTCAATTCTGTGGATGTCCAGGTGAAGGATAATAGCAACAGCACATACACCTGCGCCTGCACCCCACGTAAGCCTGTGAAGCACACTGTGATGGTCTCCTGGGGAGACGTTAACATCCCTGAGAGTCCATTCAGGGTGAGTATGCACTCACTCTCACTTTCACTCTGGCATGCAAGGTTTGCCTTTTCTTCTCACTGAAAAGTCTCTTGAGTTTTGGTGTTTGTGCCCACAGATGAATATCGGAGCAGGCTGTCATCCAAACAAGGTGAAGGTCTCTGACCCTGGAGTGGCAAAGACGGGCCTCAAAGCCTTCCAGCCAACATACTTCACTGAAGGTGGGCTCGGCTGCAGATATTCCACTGGACATAGGAGAGCGTGACCTCAGCCAGCTGACAGCCCCTCTTACAACACTCTCAGGCCCAGAGGAGCCCTGCCTGCTGAAGATGCTGCGTAACGCTCACATTGGTGAGTGTCCGTCTGATAAGTGAGAAGTTTGCTAAACAATGAGACTCATCAGAATCCAAATACTTTATTAACCCCTAAGTAAAAGACAGAGGGGGAAAGTAATAAAAGTTAAAGTGTGGAGAAAGAAGCAGGAGCAGCTGAAACGGGCTGCATGCATACACAAGACTAAGCGTTGTTAACATCTGTTTTGTCTGTCTGTCTTAGGAATCTCGTTTGTTTCCAAGGAGATTGGTGAGCACCTTGTTAACGTCAAGAAGAACGGCCGTCATGTTCCCAGCAGCCCAATTGCTGTTATGATCAAGCAGTCAGGGATTGGTGATGTGAGCCGTGTGCGTGTGAGTGGACCGTGGCTGACCAAGGCCAGGACTTTTCAGCCTGCAGAGTTCATCATTGATGCAGGTATATGCTCAGTGAAAGCATAGATACTGTGATATTTTTCTTTTTAAACATTCAAATAGAACATTTGTCAGTCTCATCTTGTTATATTTGGCTTCATCTGCTTGAGCCTTTCCACTGAAGGACCCAGTTAAGTGGGCATTAACACTGAGGACCAGGAGGATGGCTGGTGACACGATGTGTTGCTTTTTGAGGTCTTTTAGCCTGTTTCACTTTGTCAGACAGGTTCTATTTAACTTGATTCACAAGTCTGCAATTAATCAGGCCTGAGTGTGTCTAGTAACACTGAACTGAGGTTTCCAAAATTGGTTAATCACAGTTAACTCATGATTTAACAAGAGGGGCAATTTGTTTTTACACAGGACCAGGGAGGTTTGGATAATCTTTCTCCCTAATCTATGAAATCATCATTTAAAAACTGCATTTTGTATTAACTTGTCTTATCTGTGTCTAATATTAAAATTAGTTTGATGATGTGAAACATGTAAGTGTAATAAATATGCAAAACACTAGGAAATCAGGAAGGGGGCAAACACCTTTTCACATCACTGTAGACGTGATTACAGAATACCTTTTACATCCTGGATTACAATAGGATATCCATCAACGGCAGATACTGGTCTCCATGACACACAGATACTGGAGTGGTCTGACCTGACCACACTCGCACTGCTTACCCACAAAGTGTCTAGAGAAACAGAAAAAAGCCAGAAAACAAACAAAAAACACAAAGCCAAAGAATGTCATCTACACACTAGCATGGACAATAAACGCAGACACAGTGCACCCAGTAATTTTTGAACTTCCAACCAAGTATCAAGAGCAGTACTGCCATTGTACCGGTACTGGCTGCTGTCTCATTGTTCAGAGAGCCCATCATTATGCAGAGAAAGGAATCTGTGTCTCTGGACCAAAATGACTGTACGTGTAGTGCTGTAGAAACAATACTGCCCAAAAACCTTGATGTTTCTATATGTGGAAACCTTCAAGTATGCATATCCTCCTGTAAGGGTAAAGTAATGGGACATTTGCACTTTTTGCATGTAAGCCTGTCGGTCTTAACTGGAAGTTGCACTTGAGCTGTCTTGGCATCTTTCCCTTGTTTGACTCACCAGTTTTGCCCTGAGCTGAACCGCTGCCTCCTTCTCTGTTGTGGTCCTCAGCGGTGACCAAGATGCTGTAACGTGCATCTGGCTGCAGTGACTCCAGCATCACCTGCTTCTCTCCACCAGGGACTAGCACCTGCAGACAACAAACAACACTATCATCCCAACACAGTCAGAACTCATTTAAAGTTTTGGGACTTATGGAATTTCTGGAATTCTGACACATGACAGCCGGCTGAAGGCCAGAAGAGGTGAAGATGTAATGACTATGACCCACTCACAGTGTGATCCTGGCTATCAGCTCCAGTCAATGCTGTGTAGGACACGCGATACTGGAGGACATGAGCATTGGGAGGTACCCAACTGATCACCATGCTGACGGCAGTCTCATCAGAAACCGTGAGGCTGGTTGGGCCTCCACCAGAGCCTGCAGCAACATCATAGAAGAGATAAAGTACCACAGCTAACGACACTTAACCCTCACTTTGTTCCTTTATAGGAGGAAATTATTTTGGCAGCAGAGCAAAGTGTTTTTTTATACAATAAATGTAAAGTATAACAGAGAATTTGATACTTTGATTTGATACTTTAACCTCACTACATTTATTTCATAGCTCAGAGTTCTAGTTATTCAAAGATGAGAATTTAGATGTGAAATTTAACCTTTAAGTGACTAGTACTTTGAGAACTGCCATCAATTACACAATGAAGTTCATTTACGTACAGGTTATTGTATTAGTAATGCTATATTGTACATAGAGACAGAATATGACATGAAGGGCTGCTCACCACAGAAAAGTAAAAGGTAACTGGGCCTATAGACTAACGGGAGAGAAACAAGCTTTCTGTGATTCTATTTGTGTTTTTGTGGTAATCTTGGATATCTTAGGTTGTCTCATTACTGTCATATATGTCCTATCATTAAAACACTGGCTTCTAACAACTAACAGTGTCTCGAAAATAATTTAATAAATAAACAAATAATATGGATGCATGACTCAAATGCATGACTTCTAACTTGTGTGTTTTTTAGGCTGAACACTGCTGCTAATGTGACTTAGGTAAATGGTTTCAGGCTCTCCCCTCCTGAGTTTGAGAAACGTTCAGGATCAGAAAATGTGTGACTCACAGGTGCTGTAGCGTATGGCCACAGCTTCACTCTGAGCTCCATCTCCATAGAGTGCAGACAGTGATATCTGATACTCCTTAAGACACAGGACAACAGTTTATTGAGATATTGTATTTTTTACTTCATAATATGTACTCCAACAATCCAATAGTTCTTCCCCACCTGTCTCAGGTCGCCTCCACTTAGTGAGGTAAGAAACATCATCATCAGCTGCAGCTTCCCAGCGCACCGTGATGTCACTGTCTGAGAAATTAGTTACCCTAAGGTCAGAAGGAGGAGGCACCTTCACTAGAAGAAAAGAATAATATGTATGAGAATTTTTTAAAAATGAGAAAGCTACATTTTGACATCTTTCATTATTAATAACGTTTACAGTACTGTGCAAAAGTCGTGAGCCACACGCTGAAGTATTTCTTTGGACATTATCTGGTTTTTCCACTCCTTTTTAGTCCAGTTCTTGTACCTGACCATTTTCTGAGTAATGTTTTTTGTTTGTTTGTTTTTGGTTTGTGTAAACACTTTCCACTGACCATTATTGGAGAATTAAAAAGCACCTAAGTCAAGGAATGTGTGTGCACATAACAGAAAACTTTAGTGTTTTTTTTTAATCTTGTGAATAAAATGTATACAAATGTGTGTGATTAATCACAATGTGTTAGTGTGTAATCACACTGAGACATGCATGCCTCTCTGCTAGCGTCAGATCTAAAGCCATTTCTGATTTGGAGGTGCAGGCTGCAGATTCTGTCCTGATTATCCAAGCTCTCGTCACTAAACATCCAGTCTTCACTTATCAAATATGTAAAATTCAAGGCTGGTCCTTAAAAGCTCCCAACAACCATAGCCACACAAGTCCCAGCGTTTCCCACAGCAGCAGCAGCTGTGAAAAGAAAGTGGAGAAAGGATGAATGAGCGTGTGCTTATCGGCTCTCCGCTCTCCCCCAAGCTGGCGTTGTTCTTGGTAGCCATGACAACGGAGATAGTCCCAGCTTTATAAATAAAGGCCCAAACACCCTAAAAAAGAAAAGAAAAAGCAAAAACACATCGGGATTCCCTGCGCAGACCAGGAATCCCCCTAGCAGACCGAAGCTACAGAGATGATTTTGATTGAGTGAGACTCGAACCATCGACTGTCTGTGCTTCAACCTGCCAGGAGCCGGCAAGTGCTCTGCGCCACCTGCCGGCCGTGGAATTTGTGCAAATTTGATATATTTGACTTCTCTGAATTTTGAAAATTTTTGAAAAGGAAAAATAATAATTTTAATGTGAGGCAAAACATGTATGGTGCTCGGTAAAGATGACACGCCGACTCACTTCTTCTTTTTTTGTTTTTGTTTTTTTGTTTGAGAAAGTTTGTTTTCATATTAAACCAGTGTCAGTGACGTCATTCTACTCGACTACCACAGGTAAGGAAAAGCCTGAATCTGTAGATCTTTTTCTTTTATTTTTGTTGTCTAAAACACACAAATCCCAAAACAGTCAGCTCACAAAGTTGCAGGTTGGTGGGAATTTGGCAGAAGAGCCAATGACTTAAAGCATTTAGGTGCATATATCTTGCCACAAGACATGTGCGCTAAGCTAGCTAAATTAGTTTCTGTTAGCGAATCAAGTTCAAGCTCCTCACATATCATCATCCAGGGTACAGTCATATGCTCATGAGGAGATCCCATGCAGGCAACATTAAGGCAGTGTAACAAGTTAAATATGCACTAATTTTAAGCTATTTCCTAATATCTAACCATTATGATAAATGTTTGCCTGCAACTGACACAGCCAACACAAATGTCATTGAAAAAAACAAAACCCTGTGATAACATGTTTTTGTTTTTCTAGAATAGAAGAACCAGATTTTAAAAAGCCAGTAGGAATAAATCTTTGTTGTTACTGCATGATTAGAATGAAGTAACAACAAGTCTGGCTGGAATAAGAAGTGGTAATCTGTGTACTGTGCTAATGATCTGCATAATTCACCTTAGATGGTCATCTGTTTGGATGGCGACACAGCTAATTTCATCAGGCTGCTAATGAAACATCTAAAATGATAGATGGTTAACTACACAACAGAAGCAACAGCATTACAATCACTTGATTTAATTAAAAATTTTCCCCAAAACTTTTGATCCAAATTAACAAAGTACTGCAACCATCTGAACCTTCTAGGTGTTACATGTTACAGTGTTGCACTCTGGCCAGCTCTAAAAATGGAAAACTCTTTGTGTGGTTTACTCGGTTCTGTAAATGAGGCTCCTTTCATTTGTGAGACTGTTGTTCTTCTCTTCCCTTTTGTCCACCCTTACAAGGTGAAGGTGCTGCACACCCATGATCCCAGCAAGATGCGTGCAAGTGGATCCGGCCTTAAAACCACTGGAGTGCCCACCTCTCTGCCAGTGAAGTTCAACATTGATGCCAAAGATGCAGGTGAGGGACTGCTGGCAGTGCAGATCACTGTGAGTGCATGAGCGTGGACCACACAATAATGTAACCAAAGTGTTGATATTTAGGTAACAGTTTTTGTTTTCTCCTGAAGGACCCAGACGGGAAGCCCAAGAAGCAAATATCTGTGACAACCATGATGGGACCTACCTGGTGTCTTATGTGCCAGACATAACTGACAGATACACCACACTCATTAAGTACGGAGGAGACGAGATCCCTTATTGACCCTACTGAATCAGGGCTCTGCCCACCCGAGATGCCAGCAAGTGCACTGTCACTGAATGTTGTCCAGTGGCCAGGTAGGACTCGCTGCCTTGGTTGCTTATACACTTTTAGTTTTCTTTGAAAACGGCCCTTTAAGTCACTTGATCCATGACTTGAGTAAGCACTGTCCTGTTGAGTTTGTGGGCTCAGATGACAGTTATTGTAGAAACGATGTGAAATCATGTTTTAGTTTTTTGTAAATTATAGTCAAACATACAATGAACTTCTCTTTGGTTAACAGAGCAATGCGATAATAAAAGTAGACAAAGCACATCGAGTTGCCACAAATATCTTAGTATATCACACAGTTTACATAGTCGAAAAGGAGTATAAAGAAGTTTACACTCACAGTGGGGCAAAAAATGAGGTGACCAAATACTTATTTTCCACCATAATTTGCAAATCAATTCTTTAAAACTCAGACAAGTTAGAGGTAAACCTATGATGAAAATTACAGGCCTCTCTCATCTTTTTAAGTGGGAGAACTTGCACAATTGGTGGCTGACTAAATACTTTTTTGCCCCACTGTATTTGATCCTGTCTCCCTCAATACTATTTAATATCTAAATGCTTGATTCATCATATTATAACAAATGTGCTGTTGTAGCTACTCACAGTGAGTTTGATTCCATTTTTTCCATCTACCAAAGAGAAATAATATCTCTTAGTGGCAGGTGGATCACACACTGATTGTAACACTTTGCATATGAGTGCGTAGGATGAGCATTTTATAACAGCATGTGTTGTTTTTGTTCATGTAAGGAAATACATCAGTTTCCCTTGTATTTTAAATTTCAGTGAAGATCCTAAATTGGCCCCCACTCTTGACTTTGAGAAAGGCTGATCTGTGCTGTCCCCACATGAGCACAGTCAGATATAATACAGGCTTTCAGGAGCAGGAAGGCTAAAGGCTGTTTAATGTCTGATGTAACTGTGTCAGACATTTGCGTTCTCACGTGCATGGATAATATCTTGAAAACTTCAGAGCTGCAGTGCATGTGTAAAAGTGGCTAAAAAGCAGTGCATTAACATGTGTTTTGTCTCTTTGCGTAGCTGCTCAGTCCATCCAGACTCCTCTCCATATGCAACAGTGATGCCGGCTCTCTCCAAGTGATTCCTTCATCATCAACATCGGCATCCACAATCCACCAGCTCAACAGCAACATCTGTCAGCTGTGCATCCAACTCGAGGCCTTCGCCTGCTGTGCTCAGGCTCTGGGCCACGATTTCCGTCCCGTGTTAACGACCTCGCTGTATCCTGTGCTGGAGAAAGCTGGTGAGGAGACGCCGCTGGTCAGCCAGGCGGCACTGAGCTCCATGTGGGACATCAGTAAGGTTTGTGGATACGCTTCCCTCAAGGAACTGATCAATGAGAACTCTGACTACCTGCTTAATGACATATCACTCAACCTTCAGAGACTCAGCCAGCATCCACAGGTAGTTATGACGTGTTTTTGTTTTTAACCCAAAATGGACACAGAAATAACTGTTGGAGGGTTTACCCGATTTCCTCCTTGATCTGCTTAAGCCTGTGCTGCCCTGAGCTTGTACTGTATTTCATTATAATCCTGTCTTGTTGGCCAGGCTCCAACGGTGTTGACAGTTCTGTTGACTCACTCTGACTGCAGCCTGCTGGTCGGGGACATCATTCAGGATCTGGATGTCAGCTACGAGCGCACAGCTGCTCTTTTCTGCACGCGCTCATGAAGGCACTGGGTAAGATTTCAACAGTGATGTCAGCTTGAGTCTCACGTATACTGGGAGTCAAAGAGGACAAGGAAGAAAATGTGACTCATTGCATGCTCTGCCACATTTTTTTATGTTGCTTAACTTTGTTTTCTGCAGTGCCTTTCAAAGTTTCTATCAGGGAGTACACTTCAGGATGTATAATTTGCTCGTTATGAAATTATCAGTATCTTTGGAAACATTTAATACATCGTGATGGTTTAATTGCTGATTAATATTCATAATAATATTCATACAGAAGTTTTACAAACCCTCACAGTAAAAATGTATGAATTAAATGTTACTGATGGGCTCTTTTCAAAAACATCAGCGTCTGTGTCACACTGATTTTGATCAACTGACTTATTTTATTGTAACCAAACCTATGCTCATATTGTTGTCTTGTTTTTCCTTTAGTGAGGTGGTTTCTTTCCACTTGTAGCAGGACCAGTACATCTGCCAGCTCCAATCAAAGCTCCAGTGACCAGGAAGACCTCAGCATTCGCCAATTCCTGCTGAATTACCGCAAACAGAAAGAACTGGCAGAGGGCATTGGAATAGAGGATGATGACACTGAAGACCGAGGTAATAGGTCTGTCTAAGGGCCAGTGGAATATAAGCTATAGGTTGTAGTGGTGGTTATATTAGATTCAGAGTGTAGAGGAGATGGATCATTGTAATTAAGAGTCATAGAAATCTGAACCTCACTGCTAAACTGGCGGTCTAACTGTACATGTGCTGCCATTGCAGAAGTCCCTCCCACTGAGTGTGAGGATGTGGAAGATATTGGTCGTCCTGATGTGAAAGCAGAGCTTCCCTCCCACCTCAGCATCACTAAGGATGTTAAGGAGCGCTGCATTCATCTGCTGTCTGATCCCAGCCTCAGGCTCCGACTCAAGGTACTGTATCAGTAGTTTTATGTAGAGTCAACTGTAGGGATGAGTATTGATACGATTTTCACGATTTCGATTCCATTTTCGATTCTGTTTAATGATTCGATTCTTTATCGATTCTTTTTAAAAAAGGAGAACACTAAGGTCGAATAGCTTAGAACTTTGTTTTATATCTTCTCTTTGAACAAGATAGAAATTTAGGAGTAACATGGCCTTACAAACCCAACAGTGAGATCTTAAGAGATCCAGCCTATGGCTTTTCAATGGGGTGTCACAGGGTCCCCAGGAAAAAAAAATTGTAAATGTAAAATAATAAAATAAATATTCTTCTGTAGCAATAACAAAGTATAACATAAATTATTCTGTAGCAATTACACAAGAATATCCAGTAATGTCCCTGCCTACAATTAAACACATTCACTTACCGAAAATCGGGGGCATCTGCTGTGGCAAATGGGTGCAAGCCTTTTACCACAAACTTAGTCACTGCTCAGTGACATTCGTCTATCCTGGCCTGAAAGGAGACGCTACCGGTAGACTGCAGCGAGAACTGCCAGCATCTGAGCCAGCCAGACTCTGTCTGTCTCTCTCATCATGGTCACCTAAATGCACAGTAATGGCAGGTTTTGTAATAAGGCAGATCGCGCTAACATAATATGCACTGTTAGTTGATTATTTACCCACCGCATTAACGGGAGAGGACGTGCAAACGTTACCGCTGCTGCTGGGTTGAGATTCACGAGTCCGGAGCGGAATTAAAAACATGACATTCATTTAAGGTTATCGTGTGTTTTGTGAGCAAATGCTTTTGCATATTCGTAGTGTTTCCTCCCTTAAATTAAATATCTACTTTGCAAGTATGTCCAAAACACTAAATCATTGGTTAATGAGAGATATCACAATTTTTGGACGCAATCTATTATCCAAATCAGAGGGCGTCTCAAAGATGGTTTATCCAGCTTACTCATTATACATTACCCCAAAAAGTATTAAAAAGATTAACTCCATAATCTATCAATTCATTTGGTGCAATAAAACACATTACATTAAAAAAATCACAACTCGTCAAAGATTACACCAAAGGTGGTATAAAGACAATTGATTTTCAATCAATGGTTGGAGTATTTAAAATTATCTGGATAAAAGCCTTCCTCTTGAAACCTGACTCCATATGGTTCCATATCCCTAAAAATATTTTCAAAAAGGTGGGAGGGTTGGATTTTCTCCTGAAATGTGATTTTGATATATTGAAGTTGCCTGTGAAACTGTCAGAATATCATAAGCAGGTCTTGTCTTATTGGAAGATGGTTTTTGCCCATAACTTCACGCCACATTGCTCCACCTTGTGGAATAACAGGACCATTACAAGTAATAGGAAGTCATTGTTCATTAAAGAGTGGTATGAAAAAAACATCATCTTTATAACAGATTTACTTGATTACAAATTAGTTTACCTTCTTTACAGCTAAATCAGATTCCTTTAACTAATAAAAAGTGTAATAATAAAATCATAAACAATATATTTAAAAATGAATTATTTCACGATTTTAACAGTAACACAAAATTAAAAGGGAGTAACGTTAAAATAACGAACAAATATTCACACTTTTTAAAATGGCCTATCCCCCCCAAAGTCAAAGAAATGCAATTTAAAATAATTAATGAATATTGCCCAGCAGCTGAAATGCTTAAAAAAAGGTTTGGGTTTGAGGTGGAGTCATGTGGATTTTGTTTACAAAATGAAGAAAGTATTGATCATTTGTTTTTTTTCCTGCTCAGTAACGACTGACTTCTGGCAGGATTTGGTAGACTAGTTGAGTGTAAGAATAGATGGGATGACCCCACTGACTCTAACACAGGTTTTATACAATAATGGCGATCCGTCTAAGGAACTTGCCATGCTCCACAATATGGTAATAATTATGGGCAAATACCACATTCACAAGTGTAAATGGCAAAACCAAAGACCTTCCCTAAGTGCATTGAAGATTGAACTGAAGTCTTTTTTGTCATCTTTAGAATTAGTGAAGGATTCATGTAAAGATGCTGCTTTGATATGTGAAAATGGGACCCAGTTTCTATCCTTTTAATGAATATGTTTCGTTTGGTGTACCAAGTAAGCCGCATGTATGTTAAAGTGTTCACGGAAAGGATATTGTTAAATGTCATAAGAATGGCCTTCACACATATTTATATTGTTTTTTGTTTTTCTGTTAGTCTTCTCCTATTTCTTTTGTTTTCTTACTCAACGTTTCAAGATGTTGTTGCACCAATGTTGTCTCCCAATGAGAGATTGTAACAGTGTTGCCAACTCCTCAGTAAGGAAAATCGCTATTGGCTGTCCTAAAAGTCGCTAGAAGTCGCCAAATGACGTCATCGCCTAATTTGCATAATTAGTCATGCTAATGTAATTGTAACCTACGTTGTTGGGGAGAGAAATAACATCGTGGAAGAGACATAAAGTGAGTAAAAAACGTCCTAAATGCAGTTAGAATTTATTTAGAACTACAAATTAAATTTCTTTTAGCAATTATTGTTTTTTTAATGTCACAATTCCAACCCTGCTCCTTTATCCAGGCCTGGACCGGCAAAAGTGACCCGAAACTGGCACTCTGGTGGAGTTACTTTGTGTGTGAGAGTGCATGTTTATAAGTAGTTTTAAACCTTGTGATCCACAAAACAGCATAACAGTAAAGGAAGAACTGACTGCGTTACAGTCAGTGCGGGAGCAGCGGCTTCGCTCATGCGCGATTCATTTGCCGTATGGACGCACAGGTGTGAACGTCTCCTGCCCTGATAGCAGCGGGGGGAGGACTATCCTCCGCCTGGGAGCGCTTTGGCACGGGTGAGGTGCCCACCGCAGCACCGCTGCTTGTTGAGAGTAAGAGCCATACGCGTTTTCACGTCAAAAAGTCGTCATAAATAAGTCTCCAATAATACCAGAAAAAGTCGCCAGATTTGTCGCTAGTCGCTTTTTAGAAAAAAAGTCGCTAAGGGGGTCTGAAAACTCGCTAAATATAGCGACAAAGTCGCTAAGTTGGCAACACTGGATTGTAAATGTGTGCAAAATATAAATAAATTAAAAAAAACAAAACAAAACCAAATGACGGCTCACGGAGGGGGGGGCAAGATGGCGGAATAAGCGGCTGTACAATCTGCAGGTCTGATTAGGAAACGTGATTTTGATGTCCTGAAAAGTACTTTACCGACAAACAGTTACTCCAAAAGGAAGTAGAAGGCAAGCGAAACCCCCCTGGAAGTTACTTTGAAAGACCCTCAAAAAAACAAACAAACAAAAAAAAAAAAGACGGGTCACGTGACCCGCTGTCCACTTCCTTATCTGATCATGTGATTAACAGAGCTAGCGAACGGATCAGCCGGACAGACTATTCTTCACTATTTCAGCTAGAAGGTAATGGCAGCTTTATTAGTCCTTTTCTCAATATGAACGCGTTGAGACGGCTACCAAAGGCACCGTTAGTCCTTTTTACATGGCTGACAGCACGGAAATGGTTTTCTGTTGTTTTTGCAACACAGGGAAAAAGAAATTAGAAATCCTGGGTGAAATTAATAGTTTTTAAACCAAACAGTATACCTTGCTAGTATAGTTAATATTGCTTATTTTGCATGAGCTAGTTTAAATGTAAGATGACAGTGTTATTGTTGGCTATTGTGGCATAAAGTTATCTCTCTAATAGCCTTTGGTCATCTAATAATAAGTAAGTGGTGTTATTATGGGAAAACTAAAGCCCCTATGGAGAGAGGTTAAATTCAAAAACCTCACAAATGTATGTGATATAAACTATGGTAATAAGTTATGATTCACATCAGACAAAGGAATGCTCTAATTTACACAAAAATATACACCGATTTCAACAAAAAAGTCCCTCTTTACACACAATTTTTAATGTGTAACTTTACAAATGTGATCATTTTTACTTTCAAAAAGCTTCCTCTGAGTGTAAATGTCTACAGATATTTGACATGATGATGTCACATGTGTGAGGTTTCGAGACACTTTTTGCCTGTGGACTATGTTCTCTATGCTTATCTTCAGCTAGATTAACAAATGTACATCATGGTAAAAAAAAATTGTCTTAAAAATATTTTTCAGACTCACCGATTCTTCACGGATTTAATGGACGCTGCATTTATTTTTTTGAACCAAGCTCAATTTTTCCGATGTTTTGCATCCAAATAAACAGATTTGACCAATTAGATCGCTGCCTTTGGCAACAAGCACGCTCATAGCTCAAATCGGCCACCCCCAGCTGCCTCCTCTGGCGACTGGGGCAGATGTTGAGACCTGGCTGTCCTCACCCTGGGCGGCAACCCCCTCCTCTCCTGCTCACCCTGGCCTTACTGATAAAACTGTAGTTAGGAGGGGTCGTCTCGATGAGAACAGCTCCACTGTTACTTTGGTCCAACCAAGTTTCAGTTAAAAACATAAAATCAAGGCTGTGCTCAGTGATTAAATCATTAATTAAAAATGTTTTCCCAGCTAAAGATCTAACGTTTAATAAAGCCAACTTAAGTGTTTTAGAGGTATTATTTGCCCCCTCGTGTTTGGGAGCAGTCTGTGGCACACAAGGTATGTTTAATATATTTAAAGATCTTTTAGGGTGCAGCTCTCTGTGTTTTGACCAGGCCACATGTCTCCTTCTGCCACCTAAAAGTACAGAAATTTTAAAACCTTCTAGTAAACAGGGTCCCAGCTTCTACTGGGAAAAGTCACCACTGCCATAATCCTCGCAGCCCGGACCCTCCACACATCAGACTGCGGAGACAGAGCATGAAGGTGGTAAGGAGGAACTAAGGGGGGGGATTGCTCTGTTGAGGGCGGGGCTCGATGGCGAACCTTTGGTTGCTCTGGTGGGGGGTTTATGGGGGACAAAAAGGGATTGGGGCGGGGGGTAGATCTGAGCCCAGCATTGACCCGCTCCATCATCTCCTCAGTGAATTTCAGGTGTGGGGAGGAGGGAGAAAGGGAGGGGGAGGAGGGTGATGGCGTGTCAGGGGTTTGGGGAACTGGGGAAGGTCATGGTCCCTGGTCCTGGTCGTTGGTGTTGTTGAGAGAGTTGGAGGCAAATAGGGACCCCTCTTCTTGCCTCTGATGTCTCTCCTTTCTGAAGCTCTTCGGGGGTGGGGGCAGATGAGGCTCCTCTTCAAGGTTTCTGCTGGGCTTTGTCTGTTCTTGGAGTACTGTTTGTTCCTCTATATGACATAACTCCTGCTATAGGCTAATTGCTAACTACAACAACAATACGTCGTTCAAGTGGAACAGCGAAGCGCAAGTACGAAAGCCAAGGGGGTTGTCACATGATTCGGAAGGCATTGTGGGCTCAGCCAATCAGAGCCAGCGGATTTCATTACGCGGGCATTTTGCCGTAACACGGGCAGAAATATTGCCGTTAAGTGCCTTCGTAACTTGAATTTTTCGTTAAATGGGGTATTCGTAAGTCGGGGTTCCACTGTAATTTCCCACTGCACATCTGCTGATCTCTCACAGCACACCCAGTGGTTTTCAACATCTGATCTAGACAATAATCAATAATCAAGTGCACCCAAAGGAACTTTGTGTCAGGGGTGATACGCTCAGTACGGACAGTTGGCATTCCTAATGGAGTGGTTGCAAAAGTAATGCAGTTTCTTGTGATTGAGTCATGCAGTAATGAACCTGTAAGTGTTAGTTCTTTTGTCTGGTTAAGTAGCATGATGGTAAATGGACTGGTTCTTGTATAGCACTTTTCTACTCTGCGCACTCAAAACACTTCACACAACTTGTCTCAGTCACACAAGTTCTTTCTGTGCTTACTATCTACCATCCACACACATTCATACTCCAAGGATATTTGATGTGCAGACTGAAGCAGCCAGGCATTAAATCACCAACCCTCTGATTAGTAGATGAGCTGAACTACATCCACCCGTGATGTTATGCTGGTATATTGGTAAGATTATGTTTGGGCATTAGTTTAATAGCAGCGACCAACCTCCAAACCGTTTTCAGTCAGGTTGGTTCAAGCAAAAAGAATTCCATTTGGAGAACAGAGTTACCTGCCAAAGCATGAATCTGGTGCAGTGGTTGTAAAGCAGACAGTTTCACTTACAAAGGATATAACTTTCTTTACACTTTTTACTTAAATATGTGGAAGCTGCAACAATTTCTTTTCTCTCTGAAAAATCACTGAGCAGTAAACCCCATGAGAGAATCATGTTTGTTTTTTATAGGTGAATATTCTGTATTTGTTTCCAGCTTTGTCTCTTACATACAGAGATTTCTCTGGACTGTGTGTGTTTCAAAGACACTGACTTCCTCCAATGTTATTCTCAAAAATGTTATTTCAAGTTTCTTGAACGGTTGGTCCATGCGGTCTTTCACAACAGTCATGAGCCCTTCCCCATTTTTGTCCCAAGTCAGCCTCTCAGTGGTACACTTTTTACACCCAGTCATGTACTAAATAATCAGATTTATTTAGGATTTTCCACCTCTTTGTTTTTAAATTGCACCACTTTTACAAGCTTGTGTTGCCCTTGTTTCACTTTTCTGTTATCCCACCTAAAACCTATTCAGACTTCTAAAAAATGTCAATTACAGTCATATTATTACAGTCACAATATTTTTGCAGATTTAAATACAGACATATTTGCATAATTCTACAGTTTCAGTACCACCTTTACACTTTAAACATATAACTATAAATCAAGAATCCATTAATTTTTTTCATAAACTAATTTTAATGTTCTTTTTGAACAGGAACAATGTCAGTGGTGACGCTTGAAAAGTGTCGAGAGAACATTCGAAAACAGTTGGACAATGTAGTGGACTTCTGGCTCAAATACTCTCTTGACAGAGTACATGGGTACTGCCTTTACACTGGAATATGTTTGTACTGCTATATTGTCCAAATCCTTGTAATGAGTTCTTTTGCTTTCTATTTTAGAGGCTTCTTCACCTGTATTGGAAAGGATGGGAAGATCTATGATGAGCTGAAATATGTCTGGCTGCAGGGTAGACAGGTGAACCTCGACAGTGATTGTAATAATCTGCTGTGACATTAGGTTGTTCAGTGTGAAGATTTTGCTATATATGTGTCTCACAGGTGTGGATGTATTGTCGCTTGTACCGAACCATGGATCGCTTCCACAAGCCTGAAATCCTTGAAGCAGCAACAGTTGGTGAGTGTGAATGTAATGCTTGACTATACAGCTCATACTTCCGGTATGATGGCGCCTGTGGCGCCTGTGTTTGGCTTTGCCGCTGCCGGGTGCAGTTTGTCACCCTCTTTCGTCGTGCTGTTTTTCTCTGCTCTGCTGTTTTTTATTTGTATCAATGATGTACTGGCTGCCTTGGTTTATGATCATTTGACGCTGCTATCCATCCGATCTTCAATGATGGCTCAAGATGTCTCATCCTCCTCCTCCTTTGGCACTTTCCATCCTCCGCACTTTCCTCCGCACTCCTTTGGCACTTTCCATCCTCCGCCAGTGGCTGGATCCTCGGCCAGCATCCTCAGCGTTCCCCGCAGACCACGGAGAAGGAGAGGAAGAAGAGCAGGTATCCAGGTGAAGCTTAGGCTTTTCTGGCGGCGGGGGCTGACTGGAAAGCGATGTCGAGCGTGCTTTGTTACCTATGCTCAGAACAGCTCCATGGAGAGGAATTTGTGTTCCATGTCCCTGCTTGGATATGCAGGGCCCGGCTCTCCGAGACCGTGCTGCCTCAGAAGGGTTCATCCAGACTCTCCTGCTGACTGGCTTTTCATCCCCTCGGTGAGTGGAATCTACGAGCGTGAAGGCTCAAACCCCGAGTATTTACGTCCTTTAACTCGAGCCTCTGCCAAAAATGATGCTTTCACCCCGCTGAACATGGCGCTTTTTAATGCCCGATCATTGACTAATAAATCGTTCGTGCTTAACGATTTTATATCTTCTAAAAAACTGGACTTCTTATTTCTTACCGTGACCTGGCAGCGGGACTTGGACTATTCGTCTCTCATTGAAATGTGCCCGAACGGCTATTCCGTCATCAGCCAGCCTCGGGGATCTGGTCGTGGAGGAGGTCTCGCGGTGGCATTTCAGGGCCGTTTCAACTGCCGTTCAGTGAAAGTTGGACACTTTCTTTCCTTTGAATTACAGCTTATTAAAATCGGAAGTAAGGATCCTTTCTATTGTGCTGTGGTGTATCGTCCACCCGGCCCAAATAGCTTGTTTTTATCGGAGTTTAGCGACTTCCTGTCCTCTACTATGAGGTTGTCCAGACTGCTTTTAGTTGGGGATTTTAACATACATGTTGATGATGACTCCGACCTCTTTGCCAGAGGTTTTATCAACATTATGGATTCTTTTCATTTTACCCAGCATGTGTCCGGCCCCACACACAACAAAGGACACACACTGGACCTTGTTTTTACTTTGGGTTTGAATATTGATTCTATTTGTTCTGAGGACATCTTTATCTCTGATCATCACTGTATTCTTTTTAACATGTCTTTTCATGAGCCTTTGTCTCCTGTTCACCGGACAATTATCTTGCGCATCATAAATTCCTCCACAGCGGAGAATTTCTCGGATGCTTTTAATTTAACACTATCCCCGCAGAACGGCGTTGATTTCTTAACAGATCTATTTAATAACCATTGTTTTTCGATTTTAGATGAAATCTGTCCGGTTAAAATGAGACCCGTTTCTGTTTCCAAGTCCTTACCTTGGCTAAATGACAACATCCGCTCCATAAAACGTGATTGTCGTAAAGCTGAGCGCTTATGGAGGAAAACTCATTTAAATGTTCATCTCCTTTACTTAAAGGATCTTTTAGCCTCTTTTAACAATGCAATTAGAGATGCGAGGGCTGCTTATTTTTCTCATCTGGTTGCAAAGAGCAGAGGTAATCCTAAGGTATTATTTGACACTATTACTGATATTATTACTCCTGCTCCACCTGCTGCCATTATTTCTTCTAATGAAGACTGCGAAACATTTCTTTCTTTTTTTCTAGAAAAAATTAGTAATGTAAGGAAAAAATTGTCCCCATCAGCATCTGCATTGTCAGTTCCTACGCCAGCTCGGCCTGTCGTTTTAGAAAGCTTTTTACCCGTCTCACTATCAGAGCTGGAAAAAATAATTAATGCAACAAAAGCATCCTCCTGTTCACTCGACATTTTACCCGCATCGTTATTCAAAAATGTCTTCCACTCTATTGGTCCCTGTGTGCTCACCATAATTAACACCTCACTGGGATCTGGTAAAGTCCCTGCTTATTTTAAAACTGCTGCTATACACCCCCTGTTAAAAAAGCCTATGCTGGACCCATCTCTCACTAGCAATTACAGACCAATCTCAAAAATACCGTTAATTGCTAAGATATTAGAGAAGGTTGTGGCTAAGCAGCTTACAACAGTTTTAGACAAACATAATATCTTTGACAAATTTCAGTCTGGCTTTCGTAGAGCTCATTCTACTGAAACAGCCCTTCTTAGAGTTTCCAATGACATTCTGATGCAAAACGATGCAGGAAAGTGTTCTGTACTCCTAATGTTGGACCTTACGTCAGCCTTTGAAACCGTTGACCATTATATTTTGCTTGAAAGGCTGAAATACTGGGTTGGTGTATCTGGGTCTGCCTTAGAGTGGTTCTCCTCGCATCTCTATGAACTAGGGCTGCCACAAACGATTATTTTGATAGTCGACTAGTCACCGATTATGTTTGCGATTAGTCGACTAATCAGATCATCATCCATTGGACGTAAAACGTACAGCTTATTGCACCAGCAGCATCTGCTCTTATATAACTATCATTAGCTTACAGCTTTAAGTGTTTACAGTATGTGCTAACTAAAAATAAAGACAAGATGATAGTTTATTAAATTTTAATGAAATTTGTAGATTGTTTCGGTGAAGTTTAATAAACTCCTTGCTATCTAAAATATAACAGGACACTGGAGTATATTCTCGAGTATATCTCACACTTCTGATAATCAGCTGTCTTCTTGACGTTTATTCAGCTGTGTAAAAACTATAACTTTAATCTCAGCCAAACCGATTTACTCAGGAACAAATAAAATACTAAAAAAAAAAAGCCGAACAATAACATTTTGAGTTTATCTAAGTGACTTATATATATTTAACCTGAGTAGCGAAAGACGGCGGTGGGTTTGAAAACGATTTGTCGGGAGTCCGGTGTTCTCACGGCTCTAGCTATCGAGCTAGTGGGTAACAGACGTCTCCGAAAAGCGCTTTTGAAAATATGTGGTGTCTTGATAAACTGAGCAGATATTTGAGGTTTACACAGCTACATTCTCGCCTGAAAATATGTTAAACGTTTATTTTGTGACCCAGAAAGAATAATAAGAGTAATATTAAAACTAACTAGCTGCCGCCATTGTTGGAAACTGAGCTGGGCTGCGCTATGAATTCTGGGACACCGCTTCTTCTTCTTCTTCGGGGTTTAACGGCAGCTGGCATCCTTGTACATGCAGTGCTGCCATCTTCTGTTTCAGTCCGTTATTACACTCTTAAATCCTACTACTTATTCCCGCGTCTTTTGGGATCTTACAAAGCTTCAAACGATGCGTCGACTATTAAATCAGTCGTCGACGATTTTGATAGTCGATGTAATCGTGACTAGTCGACTAATCGTGGCAGCCCTACTATGAACGATACTTTTCTGTGGCGGTTTCTAAGTACAGGTCATCTTCCACGTCCCTGTCCTATGGTGTGCCACAAGGTTCTGTGCTGGGGCCCTTATTGTTTTTAATATATCTACTTCCTCTCCAGCATATCTTGAGCCCCTTTGAGGACATTTGCTACCACTGCTACGCAGACGACATCCAGCTATATATATCTTTTAAACCTGAGGATGTTTCTAAGCTGCAGATTCTGATTGTGTGCTTAGAAACCATCAAAGGTTGGATGGCTGACAACTTCCTCCAACTTAATGAAGAAAAGACTGAAGTCCTTCTATGTGCTCCAGACAGACATGTACCTAACATAATGAATGCTCTTGGTCCTCTTTCAACATTTGTGAAATCGTCTATCAGGAACCTAGGGGTAACCTTTGATTCTGCTCTTACCCTGGATGTCCACGTCAAATCTCTGGTTCGGTCCTGTTTCTATCATTTAAGAAACATTTCTAAATTGAGCCCCATAGTATCTCATACTGAACTGGAGATTGTTATTCATGCATTCATTTCATCACGATTGGACTACTGTAATTCACTGTTTACATGTCTAAACAAAAACTCCTTGGAGCGTCTGCAGATTGTCCAAAATGCCGCAGCAAGGCTTCTGACAAAAACATCGAAATACTCTCATGTAACACCATTGCTTATACAGCTGCACTGGCTCCCCATTGAATTCAGAGTCCACTTTAAGATTCTGGTTCTGACATTTAAGGCTCTTCAAGAACAAGCACCAGCGTACATCATTGAACTTTTACAGCCCTATGCCCCTAGTAGGTCCCTGAGGTCTTGTGATCAGGGCCTGCTTGTTATTCACTATACAAGACTGAAAACCAAGGGTGATAGAGCTTTTACTACTGTGGCCGCCAGACTGTGGAATTCTCTTCCTCAGAACTTAAGATCTGCAGACTCAGTGATTACTTTTAAAAAACAGCTAAAAACACATCTTTTTAAAATTGCATTTTGTTAACTTTTGACTGTTTTTGTTTTATACTTTGTGAAGCACTTTGTGATCTTTTATCTAGAAATGTGCTATATAAATAAAATTTTACTTACTTACTTACTTACTTACTTACTTACTTACAGCTCTGTATCATGAGCATTGTGTTTTTCTCAGAAGTGACAGCGTCCAGTCGCTCTTACCGAGAGCAGCACATAATAAAGGTTTCTTGCATCTTTTTTAATATGCATTTACTGTGTATTTATATCACAAACGATAAATGTTAATCATTGACTTGACTGACTTGAAAGGTCTCATATCTTAACAATCAATTTATTTCTGCTTTTATGAGTTTGTTTTTTTAACATTCTAGGCCAGCAGTCCCCAACCTTTTTTGCGCCACGGACCGGTTTATGCCCGACAATATTTTCACGGACCGGCCTTTAAGGTGTCACGGATAAATACAACAAAATAAAACTAGTACCGGTACAGAAAAAAAGATTTATTCATAACACACGTGAAAAGACCCAGGAAAACCGAGTTAACGATAAAAACGATAACAAAATAACGCTGAAAACCGATAAAAACCCTGAAAACCATACATTTCACACCTGAGCCTCTACTCTCGCGGCCCGGTACCAAACGACTCACGGACCGGTACCGGTCCAAGGCCCAGGGGTTGGGGACCGCTGTTATAGGCAACAAGGTATAAAGTATGACCTGTGATTAGTGGATGTTACTTCTAACACTGAAGCACCAAGGCCTCTGTTGAACAAAGGGGGGCGTGTCCAAACGAAGCCCATGTTGCAGCCCAAAGATAAGCAAGACCTCGTTTCTCTGAAATGATGCGACTGCCCTGTTATGTGATTGGAGCTGTTTTGTGAACTGGATCTGAGGATCATCACAAGCTTGCAGGGAGATTGTAAGCACATTAAAAAGGTGAAAAATATCGGCAGTTAGGGAGCATTCTGACATGATAGCTCCCAATAATAACAAATTATTATCTTCTCAAATCAGTTTAGCGATATCTATATAAAGGGTAGCACGGTGGTGTGGTGGTTAGTCCTGGTCCTGAGTTCGACTTCACCACCTTGCTGGGCCCTTTCTGTGCAGAGATTGCACACTGGGCACCCACTCACCAGCTCTGTAACCTTTAAGGGAGATAAACTTGGCTTTTGGAGGCAGAAACTCTTTCCCCAGCCCAAAGACTTTTTCCATCTTGAACAAACTTATTTCCCTTTTGTTGGGCTTACCCCCACCAGAGCTGCTTCCAAGCTCGCACTTCATACTACTCCTCTTCAATCCTTTTGTTGGTGGAGTGGTGGCCTGAGGATCAGGACCCTGTAACTGCTGCACTCCCCATTCCTTTATCCAGGAAGAAGTGGGGCTCCTGTTTCGGGCACTCAGCCTGTACCTGCCGACGTTGGCACCAGCCAGAGCCTGCAGCTCCATCCGCTTTCCTTGCTACACACATCCTTTAGGTCACTTGCTGGGCCTCCCGGGGAGTTCCATCTCTGTAAAATCTTAGGTTGAGGTGACTGCTGCTGAGCCAGCCAACTCTGAAACTGAGTTTTACATCGCTAAAGGGGCGATCGTGGCTCAAGAGTTGGCAGTTCGTCTTGTAATCGGAAGGTTGCCGGTTTGAGCCCCAGCTCGGACAGTCTCGGTCATTGTGTCCTTGGGCAAGACACTTCACCTACCGCCTACTGGTAATGGCCAGAGGGGCCGATGGTGTGATATGGCTGCCTCGCTTCTGTCAGTCTGCCCCAGGGCAGCTGTGGCTACAACTGTAGCTTGCCTCCACCAGTGTGTGAATGTGAGAGTGAATGAATAGTGGAATTGTAAAGTTCTTTGAGGGTCTCGAAAAGCGCTATATAAATGCAATCCATTATTATTATTATTAAAGCATCTCAATCAGAAATTGAATTTTAGAGGCTGTTGCACCACCTAGGACCTCACCAAAGATCGTGTGTCTGATAAGGACTGAGCATCTGCTCATGGCTACTAACATCCTTTGTACTTGGACTGGCCAGCTTCATGCCTGCAGTGTGGTCTGAGCTAGGAGCTTCTGGAGTCCCAGTTGCCAGGAGAGACTACTAGGGTTGGGTATCGTTTAGGTTTTATCCGATACCAGTACCAAACCGGTACTTTTGAAACGGTGCCGGTGCTTAAACGGTGCTCGAACCGGTGCTTAAATAATGGAGAACACAAAATTGGTCCAAAAACCTCTCATGTTCAGCTGTTTTTTTTGTAAAAAGATAACAATGTTAGCCTTTTCTGCAGCTATAGGGCATTTATGGTATCACTCTTGGCTGGAAGCAGTGCTTAATCAATGGAAAAAACACCAACTTTGTCCAAAAACCTCTCATGTTTAGCTGTTTTCCACTTTTTGTTTGGTCGTTTTAGCCTTTTTTTGGCCAGGGTGAAGGGAGTATCTGCCATCAAACAAGAAGACAGATGCATGTAACTACAATGGTGTTTGCTAGTTCACCTTACATGCATTAATTTAATAACGTGGTTAGCCTACTCAACGTAAATTACACACGAACAACATTAAGCTACTCACGCAGAGAAGAACGGCTGCTGCTGCCATCATCATCCGTCATCATTTCTGCTACACTGGCAGGGCTAGGGGCTAGGACTCTCCTCTTCGGGTTTTTGGGGGATGTTGCTAACTCCGGGTCCGATAACAGGCAACCCACCCGCAGTAGATGTGCATGGTGTGAGGTCTCGCAACAAGTTATCAAATACGGCGCATTTCTCAGCTTTTAACAAAATGCTATATGTCGCCAGGTGTTTCATCAGATTCGAGGAGTTACCTCCTTTGCACAGTATCACCTTAAAGCACTTGTTGCAGGCTGCTGAGTTTGCATCTTTTGCTGTGAAGTACAGCCATAATTTTGACCACTTCCCCTTGGGCATTTTTAATCTGTAGCTCTGCTCTAAAAGAACCTACGTATCAGGGCCCGCCTACTATCCTCGGAAAGGTAAAATGATTGGCTAGGTGCCATAATGGCACCGGATACCGGTACCCATCCCTAGAGACTACACAGCCTGCGGTGCCACAGTCTTCAGCCTCAATTGAGGGCCTTCCACAGACCCAGCATCCAGTGTTGGCTGAGCATCCTGTGTTGCCCTAGGCTCTAGAGTCAGCTATGGGTCCTGCACAGCCTCACCCAGCCTTCAAAGTACTTTGTGAGCCTTGCACAGCCTAAGCTTTATGATATCCTGCATATCCTGAGAATCCTGAACTTCCTGCATCTTCTTAGAGTCCTGAGATTTTAGTGAACCCCAAGTCTAGGCCAGCCAAACATTCTACGCTGCCACGGATCCCCAACACTTCAAAGTCTCGAGTGCATGAGGGTCTCAGTCTTCACAGGGAGTCACTTGCTGGGCCTCCTGAGGAGATCCATCTCCTCCATCATCACTAGCCCCCAGACAAATAACTAGCGGTATCCTGTCGCCTACGCCTCTCCCAGCCTTTAGAGAGTTTCCTTCATTACTGGCCTCCAGAGGGTTTCCATGGCCTTTGTTGTTGACATTCAGCAAAGCCACCTGCGGTATACCATGGCCTTTGTCACTGGCCTCCAGCAAAGGCACCAGAGGTACTCTGTACTCTCTGTCGCCACCAGCCTCCAAAAGGTTTTCTTCACCTCAGGTGCTGCTGACCTCCAGCCAAACCTCCTGAGGTGCTCCTCCATTGTCACTGGCTGCCTCCTTGGACACCAGAGTGATTTCATCACTGGTCTCTTGGACATTCAATTCAGTTCAGTTCAATTCAATTTTATTTATAAAGCGCAAAATCACCGCAACAACAACGCCTCAAGATGTTTAATATTGTAAGGTGAGGACCCTACAATAGTACAGAGAAACCCCTTATGAGCAAGCAATTAGGCAGAAGTGGGAAAGGAAAAACTCCCTTTTGGGAGCAGAACCGGGCTCAGGAAGGGGCAGTCTTCTGCTGTAACCGGTTGGGGGTGAAGGGAGGAAAACAAGACATAAGACATGCTGTGGAAGAGAGCCAAAGATTAATAATAACTCGTAATTAAATGCAGAGGGGGTGTATAAACAAATGGTGAATAAAAAGGAGTGAGAGAAGGAGAAATTCCCAGTGCATCATGACAAGCCCCCTGCAGCCCAAGTCTATTGCAGAATAAGTAAGGGAGGATTCAGGGTCACCTGATCCAGCCCTAACTATAAGCTTTGTCAAAAAGGAACGCTTTAAGCCTAATCTTAAAAGTAGTGAGGGTATCTGTCTCCCAAATCCAAGCTTGGAGCCTGTTCAACAGATGAGGGGCCTGAAAGCTGAAGGCTCTGCCTCCCATTGTACTTTTTAATATCCTGGGAACCACAAGCAGCCTAGCAGTGTGAGAGCGAAGTGCTCTATTTGGGGTGATATGATACCATGAGGGTGTAAGTCTGTCTGAGTGATTTCCTTTCTTTTATCTTTTGCTGCTTGTTCTGGGATAAAGCTTTCATTTCTTTATACAAGTTAGTGATGTTGCCACAGTAGAGAATTTCAAAGGAAAAAACTGTCTATAAATTGTCAAATTAGTCCAGAATAATGTTCCTCAACGTAAAATGGCAAAAAATATCTCATTATCTATAGTTCATTATCAACAAAAAAGTCAGCTAATGTTGAGAAATCTCTGTTCCCGAGTTGAATGTCTGTGATATTTGGACGCTCAGGTGGCACTGCAGTAAAACTAGGCATGATTCTGTCACGGAAATCACTACATAGGATTGGGAACCCTTCCTGACTAAAGTTAAAGATTAAAGTTTAAAGCTCTATAACACAAAGAGGAAGCTACCTTCTTCTCTTGGCCAAAGATTATTTGAAATGGACTGAGGAAACGTGGAAAACTGTTCATTTCAGATCCGTTGAAATTCTTTTTGGAAAACACATCCCCTGACCTGATGAAGTGAGAGACCATCTGGCTTGTTATTGTCACTATTTGCAGGCTAAGGACTCGAATGCTGACTCAGGAGACAAGCTGTTTAATGAGTTGTAAAAATCCATAAAAGTAAATACAAAGTCTAAAGCGCAAAGCAACACAAAATACACAGGGACACAGAGAGATTCACAAAGGACTAGAAAACTGAGTAAACAGAGCTACAACCCAGATCTAATTCACTAAAATACAGAACCCAAGAGGAGTCAAAATAGAAACTAGAATTAAAGAATATAAAACAAGCTAAACACACTTTATGAAATTCTACAAGAAAATCCACAGATCCCGGGATCATGACAGTGTAGTGTAGCAGATGTATGATGATGCCACTGTTTAGGACTTTGTGAAAGGACAAAATTAAACTGATTCAGCACACTAGCATGAGCATAAATGCACTACAGGTATGTTGGTAAATAAAGGTATGTTGCACATATAGTGCGTGACAGGCAGAAATTTCTCTGTGACTCTACTGATCGTGTGCTTAGAGCTTGTTCCTGTGATGCCATGATTGTCAAGCCATTGGTAGTATATTGATATCAGCCAATTCTTCTGCCAGTGGTACATGCCTTCTAGGGGCTGTCTTTACATGATGGTTTCTCTTTTTGCTCCTCTTCTTTCTTGGATTTCAGCTGTCTGAGATATTCACTAAGCACATGGTCAGTTGGGGGTCTTTGTGATATACTCTTGGATCTTTGTTGTTACAGTCTGAATAGCAGGCTCAGGGTGCTGGACTTAAAAACCTTCCATGCATGGAAAGGAGTTTTCTTGTCTTGATGTCAGTGTCTTCTGTCTCTTCCCTTGGCCAGCTGATGATCCCAACAGGGTATCTGATGACCGTTACTGCGTAGTTGTTGATAACCCGGATCTTGTTCTTCCTGTTCTTCCTGTTCAGCTGACTCCTCAGAACACCTTACTCTCTGCATGTATTTGGTGGTTGTGGCTTTCCTAGCGGCTTCTTCATGGGTCCCATTTGCCTGTGGGATTCCAAGGTAGCTATCTTCGATGTCTGCAGTGTTGCCTTCTGGTAGTACAATCCCCCCAGTTCTTTGTTACCATCCAACTACACATTTCCAATCCTAATAACATTGTGATGTCATTGCTGTAGATCACATGTGTCAAAGTCAAGGCCTGCGGGCCACATCCGGCCCGGCGTACATTTATATCCGGCCCGCGAGATAATTTTATATAGATTTATTATTATTGTTATGCATGGCCCGGCGATATGAGGCGCTAATAATATACAAACAACAGATCCCATAATGCAGCGCTGCAGCCTCCTTGCTGAACGCTAGGCTAACTGGGAACATTCCCGCGTCAATCAAGTCAAACTTCTGTTATTGCGAAGCTAGCCGCTCACAATGGTGGAGAGAAAAGTTGATTCTGAAAGCAGAGCCTTTCAGCGCCAGTGGGTGACTGAATATAGGTTAAACAGACATTGCTGGTAAACCCGTGTGTCTTATTAGTGGAGCTAATGTGGCTGTAATTAAGGAATTTAATTTAAGACGGCACTACGAGACAAAACATCAGGATTAGCTGAAAAACCTAAATGCATAAACTACAGAAGGTAGAAGAGCTAAAGAAGAATCTAACATTTCAGCAGACGTTTTTCACCAGAGCAAAATCACAAAGTGAAGCTGTTGTGAAAGCAAGTTTTATTGTAGCAGAGGAGAAAGCCAAATCAGCCCGGTGTCATGCCAAAGTAGGTATCCCCGACAGAATTTGTTTCCCCTGCGTTGGGAGCAAACGCTGGGCTCTCCAAATCACGGACAAACAGTATCCCACATTCTTGATTTTTAGTTCACAAACACTTCTTGTAATGATTAACTACTCCTGACATTTTGGAGATGTTAGCTCTTTATACAGTAAAGTTACAGTGGGATACAAATAATATCAAGCTAACCCTGCCGTAATTTGTTCCCCCTGTCTATCACGGACAAACAGTATCCAACAGTTGTTTATGTTTTTAAACCCATTTTGCACAGAGAGGCATTTTTTAAAAAAATGTATTGATAGAAATGTTGAATATTATTACACAGGAAAAAAACAACTACATGTAAAATAACATTTTTCTTGTAAAACAAAGGGGGGGCCCAGCAAAAAAAGTTTGGGAACCACTGGTCTAACCGATGGTGATGTGCTGCCACCTGCTGCCAGCTTCAGGTGGCACATAGCCCCATTGATGGCTGATCTGGTGACTAACACCTCCGGTGGCTGAATGGTCCGCGACTCATATCGCTGATTTTCTGCACAATTTCACTCTTGTTGTTTTTGAAGTCTGAGAATAGATGTTCTGAAATCTTAATGAATGATTCTTTTATATTTTCTCTATCAGTGAACAGCTTCCTGTGGGTTCATACCAATGTTCTGTTGTTCTGTCTGAATCATAGGAGGAGCATTCCTGAGAAAGTTTGCTCGTGTGTCCAGTAGCAGCGGTCAGTGGAAATGTGCCTTCTGCCTGACGAGAGATGGTAAAGCGCTCAAAGTTCAGAGAACCATATTCAGTGAGTGTTTCTACATCATGGCTATGGATGAACTGAGCAGGCTAACTGGTGACAAGGATATGCAGGTATATGTAACTGTTAGTGTAATCTTCTTTAGTTATACCATATGTTTGCCACCTCTCTTTGTTGTCTTATCTTAAGCCTATTGGCATTTCTGTCTGAGTTCCTAGTTATTATTGATCAGTGCAGTGGAAAGAAGTCTTCCAAAAATTCTATACGGAAAACAACATTTATTTAATTACACTAGTATTTGGCATTTTTTTCATGGGTGCCTTTACTTGTGTTAAAGAAATACAGTAAAGGTTCAAGTAAAAAGTCAAAAAGATCAGGCTCTGAAACATAAGAACCTAAAAAGTAGCTCTTTGAAGGACAATTCTGCTACAAGCTACTATGCAAAGTGAACTCAACCCATGTTGTTGTGATAATAAAACACTATTAGTACATGACAATACAAATGTTATTCAAATCTAAATACAACTTCTAATAAATGTAGTTAGTTTTAATCAGTGGAAGAGAATTTTCCTAAACAACTGTTCTGTTGCCTACATTATAGAGGGTGACATTAACTCCACACACTGATTACCCAAATTTCCTTCTGGGTCAACCTTCGGGATCAATAAAGTTTTATTGAATTGAACTGAATTGAATCTAAACAGGAAAACCAGTGCAGTCAGGGCTTAAAGTGGGATTCAGAGGAATCTCAAAATCAATTGTAGTAGCTCAGTGTAGGAAAAAGAATCACAACTCACCTTGAGGCGACTTATGTTGTGATTTGGCGCTATATAAATAAAATTGAATTGAATTGAATTGAATTTTGTTTTTGAGCTCCAGTAGTTTCTTTGTGTGATCAGCTGACCTGATGCTCTTTGTCAGAATTTTACAGAATTGAATTCAGCAGACTGTAAGCAGATGTTTCACGAGCTATCTTTGATCTTTATACCTGACCATATACAGCTGCTGTAAAG
Source organism: Perissodus microlepis (assembly GCF_051167445.1). NCBI lineage: Eukaryota > Metazoa > Chordata > Actinopteri > Cichliformes > Cichlidae > Perissodus > Perissodus microlepis. The sequence goes on from NC_140480.1 coordinate 19,557,268, forward strand.
GTGGAATTTATTGAATTAATTAAGGGGAAATAAACCGACTTTCCGGCAGTATAAGATTTAATGCCAACAAACATTGTTACAACAAAGAAATAATCTGCCAAACACTAATTTTTTTGTGATTGTTAAGTTTAGTTTTCTTCTGACATTCATTCTGATCATACAATTGGCATAAAAAACATGCCCACCTCAGAAGCAGGGTGTTTGAGTTTGGGTTATAGCTGTGTTACCATTTCTACAACATTATCTCTCACCCCTCTTATGTGTTTCAGCTGGAAGCTGAGCAGATGATGGAACAGCTAATTTACTGGGTTCAGGTAGACCCTTCAGGCCTGGGCCGGCCCCAACTTCCCGGGGAGGTTCCCATCAACAGTTTGTCAGTTCCCATGATGCTCATGTGCCTGGTGCAACAGTTAACCGAAGGCCGTGGGCAGGAAGTTGCTCAGAAGTACAAAGAACTGGGAAACTGGTGTGTAGAGCAGATCCTACAGCACATCCAGGTTTGGACACAGACAACACTCTGCTGCTTTTTCTGTCACAGTTGTATATTTTATCAAGTACCTTCTATTCATAAATACAGTTATTTTTCCTTCTCATCTTCTGCATCTTTTAATGCAGAGAGCTGGCACAGCTATCTTAGAGAACGTGTCAGTGGATGGATCTGAACTGCCGGGTTGCCACGGCCGACTGCAGAATCCAGGTAAATGCTCCACAGCCTGCTGACCCAGATGGCTATGAGCAAAGTCCGTCCCTGTGGAAGCAGATATTACACTCTTGTCCTCTCCTTAGTTGCTCACTTCATCATTTTCCATGTTTTTTTGTCCTTCCCACTAATAACTGGTGCTGACTCAGGCCATGCCTTGGAAGCAGGCTGGTTCTTGATGCTGTACGGTGCACAGTCCGGGGACAAGGAAATACACAGAACTGCCATCAGAAACTTTGTGGAGCTCCCTTATCAGTATGGCTGGGACAAAGAACACGGTGGCCTCTTCTACTTCCTGGATGTGGATGGTCACTGCCCCACACAGGTTAACCTGTCATCTCTACACATGATTATGTTTTTATTAGACACAAAATTCTGTTTCAATTTGCATTCAATAGTAGTTTGCATTTATCATTTTATGATCAGCCATGTTGCTTTTGTGTCTGAGCAGCTAGAGTGGAGCATGAAGCTGTGGTGGCCACACTGTGAGGCTCTCGTCGCGTTCCTCATGGCCTACAGTCACACCAGGAAGCCTGAGCTGCTGGAGATATTCTCAGAAGTTTACCAGTACACTTTTAGCCACGTGAGTTGATACGGCACTGGCCACACGGCATAGCAAGAGTACTGTGTGCTTTTGTCATTAAATATTTTGAGTATTTAAAATTTTTGAGAAATAAGTAATTTCCTATTGATATGAAATATCAACGACTACCTGATGTTACAGAGATTAGTTTAAAGACTGGAAGCAGGCAGGAAACAGCAGCTTCCTCTTTTTACCTTTAAGTCTCTACGATTTTTTTGTTGAGTAAAGTTTTAATGGAACAAAACCTAAAAACACACAAAAAGCCATATAGTCCAAACGAAACAGTAAACAGTCTGGGTGGTTGGGCTGACCTAAATGGTGGAGTTGTAGCAGTTCAGGCCATGGAACAAGGCAGTTAAGAGTTATTTTTTTCTGGCTCAGGGTGAGCATGAAGAAAATTCTTTTTTACTCACCCTTGAGGTGGTTGCAAAGACCTGGGGTTTGGTTGATCTCAGCAGGGCTGCAGGCTTAGATGAAGATCAGGGTCAGGCGGAGGCCCTACACAGGCTTGAAAGCAGCCTCTGGTAGTAGTGAGGAGTGCCGCCAATTGGAGACCCGCTTCCTTCTCACAAAGGGGCAGAAGTGGTACAAGTGTTGGCAGGCTCCTCTTCTGCTTCAGCTCACAATTCTGACACCATGGAGGTAAGTGAGATGCAGACTGGCTGTGGTGGTAAAGAGGAGATTTGCTGCTGCATTTAAGTAGCAGCCGGGCCGGAGAGGAGTAGCTGCAAGAAGTAACAATCGCTGAACCAATGTGAGCAAATAAACCTGAAAGTGAGATTCCTGAGCCGTGTCGGGTCCTTTAGTGTTACAGTCAGCAAATGGATATGTCTTTATAGTCTTTGACAAGAAGAAGTCTTCTGCTTAGATCAAGGCCATACCTCAGAGGAGTCCAGTAAGGTCAAATAGTTTGAAGGGTCATCCAAAAAAGAGCGAGGTACGTATGTGAAGACCAGGGAGCACTGGAGCAGAACTCTACAGCACTGACCCAACTCTCCCACGAACAGTTTCAGAGACAGGAGGTGCCATTATGGAACACCACTGTAGTGGAAGTAATGAAATGAATTCAGGGAATAAGCAAAGGATTCTAAATCATTACCAATCGAGGTACTATGACAATCAGCAGTGTTGGGAAGGTTACTTTTAAAATGTATTCCACTACAGATTACAGAATACATGCCCCAAAATGTATTTTGTAATGTATTCCGTTACGTTACTCAATGAGAGTAACGTATTCTGAATACTTTGGATTACTAATACATTATCAATTTTTTTACAACTACATGAATGTCCTATTGCTGTGTGATTTATTACTTTTACTGAAGGTTACTCTCCATACCAATACCAACTAGATTTTTAAATCTTAATATAAAATGAGTAACAGTAGGGTGGACATTAGGTAAGGCTGCACTTTTTGCAGCGATCTCGTATAGAAAACTATTCCACATGTATATAAAACAGGTCCGCGGCTCCGAACCGTAAAGGCGTAAAACCATAAAGGGACCTCTGGCTAATACGTTAGGTTCTCTGTCAGGCTCGTAGCCGAAATCTAGCTTTACTTTACTTTGTTGTCTGGGTCAACTTTGCTAGCAAGAGACAGAGAGAGGCGTTGAAAGGCTGCTCCAACTGAACTTATTGTTTCGGAGAAAAACACGAACACAGTGTACAGTCGAGTCTTAATAGCTTACTTACAACTGGGCTCGTCAGGCACTCTTTTTGACTGCAGTGGTTATTATTATATTTACATGCTTCCATCTCCTGTTTCTGCTCGGTGACAACTCGTACTTTTCCACTCTCTTTTTTTCTCCCTCCCTCGCTCTCAGGAACATAACGGGTATGTCAGTCCATTCTCCCTGCAGCACGGACTACACTGCCCATGAGGCTACATTCTTTAGGTCTATGTCTGTAACACTCTGCCTATTGCCCTCTTATTAAATAATTTTTGAGAATTTTTTTCAAAAATATTTCTTCACGTCATTTTGCGGGCCGCAAGTAGAGGTGTCATGGGCCGCAAGATTGAGACACAGGCATTAGAGCCTCTTAATGCGTGTTTTGTTTGGGTTTCCACCGGCGTGGAATTACCCCCCAAAAATAGAGAGAGCATAGTCTAATATATGAAACAGAAAAAGAGCCGTGTAATCCATTTATTTCAACAAAGTAACTGTATTCTGAATACCACCCTTATAAACGGTAACTGTAACGGAATACAGTTACTCATATTTTGTATTTTAAATACATAACAGCGGTACATGTATTCCGTTACTCCCCGACACTGACAATCGGGCAGCAGCTGAACGCTGGATTCTGTCCGTAAGTAAGGCAGGTGATGAAATGAGGAAGAGTAGGCATGAAGAATGGAGAAACTGGAGCCCAACACCCCCAACCACAGCCTAGCTGGGCGGAGCTTAACCTACTTGAAACAGAGAGTGTTAGAAAATGCAGAAAACAAGATTGACAGGCTATGACGAGGTTATGTTGATGTTGTAGATGGAGAGATATGTATAAATGAAGATTACGAGTTCTATTAAAAATAATTTACATTTATAATATTTCAGTTTGCATTTTTTTTTGTCTATTTCTAAATTGCAGGCTTTAGGATTATTGTGTTTTTTCATTTGACTCCAGTTACTGAAATCCTCACAAATGCCAGGAGTTACACAGGGTCAGATTCACCAGCAGGAAAAGAAAATGTGATTGGACATGAGCAGAAACTCGTCTCACTGTGATAACCATTTCATTTTACTTTAAAGGCTATATGTGTACTCCTGTTTATTTAAAATGACTATCCTGTTTTTCACAAAGTATCAAATTAGCTCATCTTTCGACACTGTAGTTTCACCACAGCAGACACAAGTCACATTATTATGGAGTCTAGTATGAGTGCAGTCTGATTCTCTGCACACTGAACTTCTCTTTTCCTTTGTCCTTAAAAAACTGTCCCTCACATCTTTCTCTGACTTTGATGGAAAATTTCATGAAGGAAATATGAAGGGGAATTTATAAAGGACAGTCATGTTTGGAGTTTCATTATTAGATTAGACCAGATTACAATTAATAATTGACCTCGGATCGCCTTGTTATGGAAGGTTTATTAGGAAATATTTGTTTGCATTCAGCATATTCTGATCCAACAAATATTATTCCAGGGTTATTAAGGTCTCCAGCTGCTCAAAGTTTTATTTTTAAAATCCATTTTAATTTGACTCCAAGATATTGTTTTCCCTGCTTTCAGTCTTTATGCAATACTAAACTAACCATATCCCAGCTTAAATAGTGCTGAACTATGACTTTTCAAGTGTAAAAGGCTAATTTAAGGCTCTTTGACCATTGTTGATTACTTCAAAGAGAGACCTTTAAAGAATGTAACGCTGGGTGATCGTGCGTGTTTCTGTTTCCAGTTTCCTGATGCTGAGAATGGTGAGTGGTTTGGCTATTTGACACAAGAAGGGAAAGTAGCACTGGATTTTAAAGGCGGTCCCTTTAAAGGTAAGAGCATAGTTAAGATGTAGCAACAGCAGGAAGTTCTGAAATGAGGGAAATAAATGACAGGAGAATGTAGAGTAGCTTATAAAATGGGCTTTGTATGTTTTAGTTACCTGCACAACACTCCTTGATCTGCACTCAAATTTCAGTGAAGATGTTGAGTGCTGCGTATTTTAGGCCCCAGGTTTTAGGCCCCAGGTTGTAAAAAATGAGGGAGAATGTATAAAGTGGAACACATATTTCTGTAATGTTTAATAATTTGACACGGATGTAATGATGGTGCTGGGCATGTCTATTAATTCTGACTGTCTCTGGGTAAGCTGTGAGACAATAACAGTTATGTGATGGAAGCCAAATTAATTTTTATCAGCATCTGCTTGCAGCCATTACCGCATGGCATGACAAACACGAGGAAAAAACTGAATTTTGTCCCTAGTAGTTATGGGATCCATTGTTTCTGCTGTGAAATGAGTGCCATTTCTACAGGGTGGGATACACCGTGGATACACCGTGATAACATGGGAATGGTTGGTGATATTAAAGTCCTCTTTGTGGCACATTAGTATATGTGAGGGGGCAAACTCCTCAAGATGGGTGGTGACCATTTAGAAGTCGGCCATCTTGGATATAACCTTTGTTTTTTCAATAGGAAGAGGGCCATGTGACACATCAAACTTATTGGTAATGTCACAAGAAAAACAATGGTGTGCTTGGTTTCAACGTAACTTTATTCTTTCATGAGTTATTTACAAGTTTCTGACCACTTATAAAATGTGTTCAATGTGCTGCCCATTGTGTTGGATTGTCAATGCAACCCTCTTCTCCCACTCTTCACACACTGATACCAACACCACAGGAGAAATGCCAGCACAGGCATCCAGTATCCGTAGTTTCAGGTGCTGCACATCTCATATCTTCACACCATAGACAATTGCCTTCAGATGACCCCAAAGATAAAAGTCTAAGGGGGTCAGATCGGGAGACCTTGGGGGCCATTCAACTGGCCCACGACGACCAATCCACTTTCCAGGAAACTGTTCATCTAGGTATGCTCGGACCTGGCACCCATAATGTGGTGGTGCACCATCTTGCTGGAAAAACTCAGGGAATGTGCCAGCTTCAGTGCATAAAGAGGGAAACACATCATCATGTAGCAATTTCAAATATCCAGTGGCCTTGAGGTTTCCATTGATGAAGAATGGACCCACTATCGTTGTACCCCATATACCACACCAAACCATCACTTTTGTTGTTCCAACAGTCTTGGAGGGATCCATCCAATGTGGGTTAGTGTCAGACCAATAGCGGTGGTTTTGTTTGTTAACTTCACCATTCACATAAAAGTTTGCCTCATCACTGAACAAAATCTTCTGCGTGAACTGAGGGTCCTGTTCCAATTTTTGTTTTGCCCATTCTGCAAATTCTGTGCGCCGATCTGGGTCATCCTCGTTGAGATGCTGCAGTAGCTGGAGTTTGTAAGGGTGCCATTTGTGAGTAGCTAATATCCGCCGAAGGGATATTCGACTAATGCCACTCTCCAGTGACATGCGGCCAGTGCTACGCTGTGGGCTCTTGCTGAATGAAGCTAGGAAAGCCACTGATGTTTCTTCATTAGTGACAGTTTTCTTACATCTACATTTTGGCAAATCCAACACTGAACCAGTTTCACGAAACTTAGCAAGCAGTTTGCTAACTGTAGCATGGGAGATGGGTGGTCTCGTAGGGTGTCTTGCATTGAAATCTGCTGCAATGACCCGGCTACTGCGTTCACCAGATATCAACACAATTTCGAGCCGCTCCTCACGTGTTAACCTCTTCGACATGTCAATGGCTGTGAACAAAGAGAAACTTGTAAATAACTCATGAAAGAATAAAGTTACGTTGAAACCAAGCACACCATTGTTTTGTGTCACATGGCCCTCTTCCTATTGAAAAAACAAAAGTTGTATCCAAGATGGCCAACTTCTAAATGGCCACCATGGTCACCACCCATCTTGAGGAGTTTGCCCCCTCACATATACTAATGTGCCACAAACAGGACTTTAATATCACCAACCATTCCCATTTTATTACGATGTATCCATATAAATGGCCCACCCTGTACAATGATTTGATTCCAAAGGCAGCACAGTGGAATAGTGGTTCACACTGTTGCCTCACAGCAACAAGGTCCTGAGTTTAATTCCACCATCAGGCCAGGGTCTTTCTGTGTGGCCTTTGCATGTTCTCCCCATGTTTGCGTGGGTTCTCTCCAGGTACTCTGACTTCCTCCCACGGTCCAAAAACATGCAGTTAGTGCGACAGACTAGCAACCTGTCCAGGGTGTAACCCGCCTCTCGCACTGCAAACCTGAATTGGATAAGCAGAAGAGAATGGATGGTTTGGTTCCAATGATCTCTTTAGAGGAAAGGACCACTATAAATGAACACAAGGTTGTTCTGAATCATCACCTTGATGCTGCGCTTCTCCATTGCTCCCTGTGAAAGCCATTGCATACAAATTGCATTATTTTCATACTTATCAAACCATTCAGACCTTAGACCTCAACCCAGCTGAATGCTTTGAGAGATACTGGACTAAGATGTTTGGTCTCCACAAATCATCAGATGAAATACCTTGAAAGATTAGTACTAATTCCTCCAACAGAATTCTAGAAACTTGGAAAATTAATGCCAAGCAGCACTGAAGCTGGCCTAGTAGCACATGGAAACCAAACCAAACAAGTTTTTTTTCATTTGTCATCTATCAGCATGAAAGAGCCTTTCTTCTGTGTTTTAGCTGCATCAATTGTTTTAAAATCCCAACAATCATTTTATTGTGAAATACTTTTCTGTTTTAACATAATGGTAAAGTAGCTGTTTCATCTGTTCCTCAGGGTTCTTCCACGTGCCTCGTTGCCTGTACATGTGTGAGCGCATTCTGGATGACTTGCTGGAAAACAAGGACTGAAGATTCTGACATGAATGCGCTGATAAAGGGATTGAACTTGTGCATTACTTCGAATCACGAATAATCAAATTATAAAGCAAAATTGTCTGATTCTTTGTGCATTCATCCAGGTTTCAGTTAAAATCTTACCTTTGTAGGGGTTTCTAAAATACCCAATGCTAAGGGTGGGAATAAAAAAAGAACACATTAACCTTGAGATATATATTTCCAATCAATCAATCATTCATGTTTCATTGAAGACCTTCAGCTTTAATTCAATGTTTGAAAGTAAATAAATGGTTCATTTGACTGAATCTGGGTAGAGTAGTGACCCAGTTCCAATGGCGGCTCGCGCAGGTGATCTGTAATGCTTCAGATCATAAGCGGTTCCTTCCCATCATTCTGGTACAAGTTAATTTTGCTTTCTTCGATCCAACAATGTTTTTTTCAGTAGCTGTACAGCAGCTATCACCAGTGATGTCACAGTCACAGCAGTGCAGCAACAATACATCACAGGCTCAAGTGGCGTCAGTAACTTTGTCCTTATTTGCATCAGGAACACTTCAGCTGAATAATTTTGATGAAGATAATTTTTCACCACAGTTGAAGTTTTGCAAAAATGTGGATAAGATTTGTATTTAACTCCCCTGTGCAAAACCTGTGCTTCACACTTGATATTTACACCTCATAATTTACTGAATTTCCCACAAAGCACTCCACAGATGTACAACAGCTGGTAGTACATCCATCCATCCATCCAATTTTCTTCCTCTCATCCAATCCCAGCGGTCACAGGAGAGGGAGGGTAAGCCTAGGACAGGTCACTAATCTTTCACAGGGCTAAGACATATAGACAGATATGTTTTTATGCTCATATTTTTACAGAAAATATGGATTTTAAACTGGAACCTTCAGGCCTTTTAAAATGTTATTTTACTACTGTTCTATGTGATCTATACACTTCCATGTCAGGAAATAAATTGTATACGGAAATAATAAAGCTGCTGATGCAGATGCTTTCACTCAGCTGAGTTATCATTATTATTACTAGTTGAAATGGAATGGAAACAAATGACAGATGATGAGCCAATGTTCCTAGAAAGCGGATATGTTTCTAATTAACAAATAATTATTAGAATTTAACCTTTGTCTGTCTATCTGTTAGCAGTCTAGTGTCCACTGTTCATTTTTCGATTTTGTGTGAAGGTAGATACCAATAACAGGTGGGGCTGGTTTGACTCAGGTCAAGGTCAACCAAATGTGAAAATCTGTAAAAATGTTGTTCTTCATAATTTTTATGGATTGTTTTCCAACAACAACAATATACTAGGCTTTGGGGCACATGAGTACCTAGGTTGGCATTTGACCTTGATCTTCATCATTAGTTCCCAAGGTCAAAGTTGATCTTAAAAAACAAAATGTAAAGAAACAGGTCAATTAGGATAAGCGTTAGTTTCCATTAGATCATCTCCAAACTTTAAAGCAAAATGTTAGTCACTGGGGGTCACAAGCTTTTTACTTTGAGCTCTTTAGAACAGCATTTTTAAAAATTGTTATATAACTTCACGATGACACAAAAACATGAATATAGTTCACTAGATTTCCATATTAACAATGCTGACTGACATCAGCAAAAACAGCTGAATATTTTACTCATAAAGATCCGACATTGATTTAGGAGTTTCTTTCCTTTTCTTTTTTTTTTTTTAAGCAGTGAAGTTCAAGCTTGATCTGGTTGTCCTGCATCATAACTTTGATTTTCTACTCTATGTTGCTGGAGCACCCTGTGTTCCTCCCTTTTTAGATTTCCTTGTCTACTTTTCCCACTACTTGTGTCAGTGTATTTATAAATGTGTCATGGGGTGATATGGTTTACCAAAATGAACACTGCAAAATGAATTAACACCAATCCCAAAACCCACTGACAACATTGGGTGTCATGTTTAAAGGAGACAGAGCCCATCTCCACCATGTGTCATGTTCAGAAATGTGCATCTTCATGACAGGTTATCTAAATATCAGACACACTTAATATATAAGAAAATATATAAATAAATATGCGTATCACAAAACGGAACCGGAAGTGGCCAAGCGGAAGTTGGTAAAAAGGGACAGTTCAAAAGCCACAAAGGCTAACAATATTTAACTCGTCTTGTGTTGCGTGAAAAATAAATAATTGTAAATAATAAGAATAATGAACCCTGCTAAAACACGACAGAACACCACTATATTCAACCTAAAGTCAGAGTCTGCGATTAAAACAAACAAACACAATCAACACAAACTTAAAAACGGCTTGCTACGTTGAACACAACCTCGTAACAAACCGGAAATAATGTGACAGAAGGGCTGAAATGATGGAAACGAGATTCCAACTTATTACATCTATTGATGAAAGGCACCAGGGCGAAAAATGTGCAGTCAAAACATTTTTTAATGGCAATTAAACGAGAGTATTCGGGGGTTAATAGCGGCGATTACACATTTGGACCAAGGCTAGCTTTCAAGCGCTGAGGCTACGATGGTGTTTGGACGTTACCAGTAACTTATAGCTATCGTGTAAACGGAGCTCACACCAATAATTATGTATTTAATTTAGTCATTTTTCGTTACGGCAGCTAAAAATTACATTCCAGCGTTCGTCTTTTCACCAGAGGACAGATGGATACGATTTACAGGTACTGCGGTTTGATGGCTCAATGCCTCCCAGTCCCTTATTGATGATTTGTTCTTTTAAACATAACGGGAGTCATGACAACACTAATGATGGATCCGAATAAGAAATCATAGGCTGGCTCAGTTTGCTGTTAGATGGGATTAGATACTAAATATATTAATACTAAGTATAAATATTCTAATCATTATTATTATTAATTGCAATGAGCTAATCTTACAAAATATGAGATCGATCTCTCTCATTCATATAGTCCCACATTAAAGTTTTAAAGTTCTTATTAACTTGTTTGAAACAGTATTTAAATATTTGTACCTTTGTGTACTGCACACCTTGTCAGTTGTAATGTACCCTTGATGGTAACCAGGAATAAGGCACAAGTACCCTGTACTTACATGCAGTTTCGTGTACCGAGTCAGGTTTTTGCAGAAAACTATAAAATAATTACATTGTTAGACCGCAAGTATCCTGTATTTCCGTGTAACACGTTTTGTACAGGAAACAATAATAAAATAACATACAATAACTTGTTACCTGCAAATGACACCTAAGTACTGGGTACTTGCGCCTTATTCGCGGGTCATGTTATAAAGTGTTACCCCTTGATTATTAAAAGAAATATAATTGATCTCCCATTGCAGTAAAACAGCTCTTCCCAGTTATTAGGAGTAAAGCAAAAATTAAGAATTTTGGGAAAACAGTAAAAATAGTACGATAATGACGTACCTCATTTTATTTTTCCAATAGAAAAAAAAAAATACAGCATCAGATACTCTGTTAAGATACTCTGTTGCCTCTAATTATGCTGGTGGAATAACTCCTTTGTAAAAGAGTGGGGATGAATTTCTTCTTAAATGCATGTGACACCTACGTATGCTCCCGAGTGCCTGCTTAAAGCCTTCCATCTACTCTGAGCAACAAGAGCGAGTAATACAACTAATATTGGCTTAGAAATGCAGGCAACTATCACTAATTCAACAAAGGAAATCAGATAAGTGGACTCTCTGCCACTCTGGTAAAGGTTTAGATCTGTACTGTTTGGAGGTGTTAGAGTTCAACATAATAAAGTCATGACTGTATAAAATTCATATATTTATATTTGTGTTAATTCTGTTCTTCCTTCCGTTCTCTCAGTGGCCGAGGTGTCTTCTACCAGGCAATGCCTGCAATTGGAGCTGATGGAAAGAACATCATGAAACTGATTCCTGTCCAAATGGTGAACAGACAGTTTTTCCAACCACAGACAAGTAACACTAAAAGGGACCCAATTTCCCAGGAAGCTGTTACCATAAATATCAACTCAGCACCTGTGAACATGGTCACAGATACAGCTTTGAGTTCTTCTGTCTCTCAGCAAATAATCAGGAAGCAGGTTTCAGTTATGAATGTCTTGTCCAACCGTGTACATTCAGTCAACAACCATTCGCTGCAGCAGCAGACTGGTAATTTAATGGGTGAAGTTCCGTCAGTGGCAACTTTTAAAGAAAAATCTGGAATGCCAGTAAAACTTTTTAATCCGCTCCCAGTTACTGTGAAATCTCCAGCACTCCCGAGAGGACAGTATCTTCAGATTCCCCCCAATGCACAAGTCCAGACCGTTCCAGCGTGCAGACTCCCTGCAGCTATCCAGAAACAGATTTTTACTTCTTCTGCCAGCTCCTCCTCGGGGTCAGCATTACCCAGTGTAGTGTATGTTACTCCTGTCACCACTATAAACCAAGGCGGGACTCTGCCAACGGACACCGCTCCACACTCAGTCCGAATGTTTTCCAATGCATCAACACTGACTTCTTATGGATTTCACCCAAAGCAAAGAACACAACAGTTAAAACTGATTCCAAAGGTTTCACAAAGGCCCGACAGCCCCACACGCTGGGTGATAGAAGAAGTGGATTGTTCATCAGGTCCAAATATAAAACCTCTTAACTGTCCGTCTGTAACTTCAGAGATTCTTCAAGCAATTGCACAGAGAGAAAATTCTTCCACACAGCTCAGCACCTTCAGAAAAACAGCCTCTCAGCTGAGTCAGGACAATGGTGCACAAGGGCAAGAAAATGCTTTGGTCATGTGCAATGGCAAGGTGTTCTTTGTAGCTAAACGGTGCACCCCGCTATCTAAGACCACAACAACAACTAAAGCGTCTGAACTCAGCAAAAGCATTCTTCCACCATCTTCTTCTTTACAACAGTTTCTTCAGTCAGCTGTAACAAGTCGAGATGTTAGAACGCAAAGGGAGTCAGATGAGGTGATTGATCTATGTGACGATGATGAGTCACCTCAACAAGCAGTTAACATGCCTGCGGTCTCTCATCTGGATGAAGACAATGTCATATTTGTATCATATATTCCACCCAAGTCAGAGTCCTGCTCACCACGCTGCACAACTTCAAACATGGCTTTGAGAGGAGCAAAAGCCGGCCAGGACACGTCAGATAGAAATGAAACGTGTGTTTGTGGCTCAGACGTGCTTCACAGCACCTCTGCCCAGCAGCTGCAAGACGTAGAGCTTGATGCAAAAACAGAAAGTCCAACAGAGGCCAGCAGCAGCTGTGAAACCGAGAGCGACAGTCAGATAACTGAGGTAAGGCTAGTTCCGATGCTTCTGGGACTTGTTAGTGTTTTAATAAAAATGCTTTTAAGGTGTGATTGTAGACTAGATAATATAACATTTCACGTAGGTCTGCAGCTAATCATTACAGATCTGTGGTTTGGTCTATGTTTTTTGAAGGATAATTCAAGTTTATTTGTTTGTAATTGTTTTTTGTATTGTTTTCTGTCTGGTGAGTATTTCTGATCACACCAGTGTTCGTTTGGAAGTTCAACCTCTTAACCTTGTCGGTTTTCTTGTGTGATGTACAAAATGAGTATTTATTTTCTGAAGCGTGGATGATAGAAAAACGTGGATTTATTTTCCTTTTTTTTTTTTTTTTGTCTCTGTACAGCACCGTAGTCAGTTTTCATTAACATGTGATTAAAGTGCAGACTTTCAGCTTTCAGTATTACATTAACTGTTGTTTACACTGGAACGTGCCACCTATTAAGCTTCACAGCATTTGGCTGAATCTGAGCAGAGTGTACAGCCCTGTGCAGCTCAGATTCATCCCATTATGTCTCTGAGCAGGCACATGATCAGCAAATACTATGACCTGGTAGCACTGGCAACCATACTTTAGCTTTAGCATTGCCTCCACCATGTTTGACAGGTGGCATCTGCCTAGGCAGGTTCTTTTCAGATGTTTTCTAAATATAATCTGGACTTTCTCTTCTTAAAAGTAACCAGTGGCACCTTGTTGTAAACCCTCTGAAGACCTTGACAATGACATCCCAACCTCTTTAAGAGAAATTTTGACTTTAGAGTACAAGCCACATTTTTAACCATGCATTAAATGCATTGCTTTATTTTTTACACTCCAAGCACTTTATCTACCTCACATTCATGGGTAGTTTAGAATCAACAATTAACCTGACATGCATGTCTGTGGACGGTGGGAGGAAGGAACATGCACACAGCACACAAAGGCCCCAGCATAAACCAGGAACCTCAGGTCATCTCTTCCTGTGAGGTGACATTGCTAGCCAACACAGTGTTGCATGTTGTGAGTGGGTTTTTTCTCAGCCATGGAAAGAATTCGTTTTAGTTGTCTTCTGTAGTCTTTCAGACCTTTGGTGTACATTGCTTCTTTTAAGAATGTACCAGATTGTTGATTTGACCACTAGAGTTTTAGCCATCTCTTTAATAATGATGGCCTCCTTCACTTGCAGTGACCTCTCTTTGGACCGCCTAGTAAAAGTTCCCATAAACAGCTACTAAATGTACTTGGATCATTTGCTTAATGTGTGATAATGGTATTTTTATTTTACATTTCCCTATTTGCAGGGCTCTACAAATCCTGAGTCAGTGGCACCAAAGCCTCGCAAAGTGTCTGACCACCTGCTGAGGCAGATATTCGGGATAACAGCTGAACTTAAACTTTGCCTTCAGAGGGTTGATGAACCATCAGTTGAGTCTGTCCCTGCAAATTCGCTGCACATAGACTCCATTAAGTCAGTGGAGGATAATGAGGAACCAGTGGTAGATGTTTTTCGATATGAAGGTAGCGGTTCACAAGAAACCAATATGAACAGTGGTCATACTGATATCCCGAGAGTAGAAGTACAAACTGGAAAGGAATTACCACCATCACCTGACACAGGTGTTGGAGCTCTCAGATGTTCTCATGTCAAACTGGACCAGAAACCTCCTCCTTTTCCTTGGAAACAGAAGTTCTTTTCAGGTCAAAGTTCACACAACAGAGCATCATGTGACTGTAAAAGTAAGCAAGAGACAGATTGTTTGGAACCAGGTGGTGAGGATGTCCCTACCACAAATGAAGGCAGTATCTCACAATCACAGTATGCAGATGCTCATCTTCAGACTCAGACTTGGTTGGATCTCAGCAGAAACACAAGGAGAATAGGACGGACCAGGAAACGCACTGTGTGTCCATGTTGCATGCCCACTACTCTGGATCCTGCAGTCAAGTCCAGGGCAAGGCTAGAGGAGCTAGACAAGTGGGACTTTACAGCAGAGCAGGTGAGTAAAAAAGGGGGAAGAGCAAAGGTTCCTCGAAAAGATGGAATGATGAGCTGTGGAAAAGTCACAAACAAGCAGAACTGTGTCGCCCATGTGGGCTATAGTAACATTTTGTCAACAACGTCCACAGACTGTGATGAACTAAAAAGACAGGAACGGATCAAAAGACTCAAAGATTACCTGACAGAGAAAGAGGCAGCGTTGCAACTAATGAAGAGAAAAGTGAGCTGATTGAAAATGTCCAGTATTTCTAGCACACACGTGTCCTTATAAAGTTCATCGATTAATGGACTCAAAAATGGCACCTCCTCATGCACATTCACTTTCTGAGACTCAAAGTGAGTTTATGTTCCATGGAGCCCACCACACATATACATCAATGCTGGGTTTTTACTTGTCCAATAGGCTATAATGTGATATCATTACACACACAGAGTATTTACAAACATGAAACTTTACCCTTTAAATCCTGAACCATGAAATACCTTCAGGAAAAAAAATATTAATTTGCTTTTAGCAGTTTTCATTTGTATCATATTTGCTACATTTTGCATTTTGTTTGCTTTTTTGAGAGGCAGAGGATCACATTTATGTGGAAATTTTAAAAACTCACAAAAATGTATGTATATCCTCCTGAGAACCAGCATATTCATTTATGCCCTCTTTAATGGACATTTGTTTTTGCTCTATATCTTTTGACTTATTTGGGCTACCCTAATAAGTCATACCGACCTTTCCATTGATATCACACCGGTTTGGGTGGCTCTTTTAGCTCCAGAAATGCAGGACATTACAAAAAAGATACTTGGTTCCTCGGTTCTCAGGAGGTGTTGCAGGGTTAATGGAATTAAGTCTTAATTGAAAGTTGCTTTTTTGTTTGTTTGTTCGCTTTGTTTGTTTTGATTGTCTGTTTTCCAATTTAAAAATGAAAATAAGCTTATAAAAAAAAAAAAAAAGTTGCTTAACTGGCAGGTGCTAGGGCCACTAAGGTGGACGTCTTCCATCTTGGTGGCCTAAGGATCTCCTCTTTGCTTTCTGTTGACTCCATCAGGCAGTTTCCTCCAGCTCCCACTGGAGCAATTCACAGACAAAATTGAAGCCGTATTAAGAAGAACTAGTATTTCCAAATCTGAAGATATGGTGTTCTGCTGGATGAGTTGTTACTCTAAGTCACAGGTGTCGAACTCCAGGCCTCGAGGGCCGGCGTCCTGCAGGTTTTAGATGTGTCCTTGATCCAACACAGCTGATTTAAATGGCTTAATGACCTCCTCAACATGTCTTGGAAGTTTTCCAGAAGCCTGGTAATGAACTAATCATTTGATTCAGGTGTGTTGACCCAGGGTGTTATCTAAAACCTGCAGGACACCGGTGCTGGAGGCCTGGAGTTCTACACCCCTGCCCTAAGTGGTATCAAGTATCTCAGGGAAATTTTTCCCTGAGAGAGGGGAGCAGGAGACTGATAGACAAACTAGGACAGGATCTGCAGTGATGTGTACTAGTTTGTTTATCAGTTGATCTGTGTCTGTACCCTCACCCATGGTCACAAGCTATGGATAGAGAGCAAAAGAAACAGACACCAGGATAAGAGAGAGACACCAGATGTCAGAGTCAAAGCCAGCTGCTTCACTCTTGTCATGTGGTCACCTGCACGGTGAATGGTAAATGGACTGGTTCTTATATAGCATACTCAAACAACTTGTCTTATTCACCCATTCATTCCTCTGCTTACCCACTGAGCTAAAGTGGCACCCAGTTTATGTCTTTTCCAACACACTTACAGCTTACATGTTTCTTGCTGGTCAGGTTTCTTGTTTTTTTCTGACAACCATTAAACTGAAAACAAACTCTGTTTCCAAAAACTGTTATGGAAGTTCAAAACAGGTCATAAACTATAACTTTTTATTAATAAGATTATTTTAAAGTTTACATCGAATGCTAAAACTGAGAAATTATCTTTATTTTTTAAAAAGGTAACCAAAGAGATAACTGATCTAGTTCTTATAATTCTTTTTCTTCTTTGTTTTTAATGGCTGCTCTATTCTTCATTTACAGAGCTCCGTGACGATTGTTAGTACGCACAGATAAAAAGCTAGCAACCTATAATGGTGTAGTAATTTACATATCTCATTAATGCATTAATGAGTCTATGTTATTCATTATTGATGAATGATGTGCAGAAAGGTTTCATGTAATGGTTTCCAGACGTATCGCAGATTGAATCAGCAGTTTTACTAAATTCCTGGTTTTTCCATCAGTTCCTGCCAGTAAGTGTCTCTTTACATACAAGCTGACACAGAAGTTATCACCTCATTTCCTAATTGCTAAAAGGAAATAATGTAAAATGTCTGTGTAGGTCCTCAGGCACCAAGTTCATAGTAATCTTGAAAAAGGAGATAACTGGACTCCATTAGGTTTGTGAAGATGTTTCACCTCTGAGGCTTCTTCAGGTCATGTGATGGGGGCAGTATTTCCAACCTAAAATGAAGGTGAAATAAAGGGGTTGTTTAAAAAAGTGGTTATGCAACACAATGGGAAACTGTTGCTGTCATTAATTAAACATTTTAAATGAATATTTATTTTCTTACAAAACTTTCAATATTTGAATCGTTGTCTTTCTGCTGTTTATAGTTACACAAAGGTTTTGATTGAATACTGTATTATTTAATTTACATTTTTAAACTGAATCACAATATTTTTGTAAACAGGGTTATATGTTTTATAGTTAAGTTTGCTATGGTTTACCTTGTGCTGTGTAGAACAATACAATAGCATGTATCTGCTCAGTGATGCACTTTTTCATTTGTAAACCTTAATTCTTCACTTTTGAATAATAGATTAAATCACTCTGTTCCAGTTCAGCTTGTAAGCTGCATCCTAAACATTACTTATAATGTTTTCATTTGTTTTCCAAACACAGCCTAACATGTACTGAATCATGACAGACAGTGTAAGCTTTGTCTTTACAAAGTGGATATTTACAAATGGTATGAAACATAGTTGTTCTGAATTGGACGCAGTGAAGCAGACATCTCTGACTTCTGTTGGAAACATGTGACCATCAGTTTTAGGTTTCTTCATGTTTTTGATTAAAATATGTATTCATGATTTATTTAATTCCATTTCCACTAAATGAACATTTATTTAAAACTTGCCTTCTTGCTGTTTTCTTTAATTCATTCATTAATTACAGTTCAATTGTGTGTGGATCACAGTGTGTACAGTGATTTCTTTTTGCAAATGAACACAGTGTCATAATTCATTGTCTGCTTTTTATTACCATTAAATGCACTGTAATTGAAGGAAGGATGTACATGCATTTAAACTCTGCAACCATCAGTATATTCCTGATTACAGGAGGACAGACTGTTTTCACTCTTATACATTTTACACATCTCAGTAGGTTAATCAAAAGGGGGTTGCCCTAATTTCAATTAATGATGTACATTAAAGTCATGTGTGGCATGGTGTGAGTAAAGACGGTCAGCTGCAGGTAGAGGGGTGGAGCAGCGGGTTCAGCCTTTGGAAACTCTGGCCAGTATGCTTCTGGAGCCACTATGCATCAGGATCAGACAGCGGTGCATCACCAGCAGCTTGACTGGCTGCAGGACCAGGCCGAGTGCTTGTGCTGGTCACACTTTCCTTGCCAGCTCGGCTGTCAATCCCCCCAGTCCCAGTTGTTATGCCTTCGTGGAGGACATGGCTGAAGCGTGCCAGTGGCCTGCTGAGGAGCGGTCCTTATGGTTGCTCCCATTGCTGTCTTGGGAGGCCCAGATGGTGGCCCTCAACTTTGCAATGGTGAGGTTTGTCGTGTTTAGTTTTTCCCGAAGGGAGTACAGAAGTACTTTTTTTTCAACCTGTCATTGAAATAAAAAGATTTCATTTGCTTCTGCAGTTGAAATTACAAGTTACAGCCTTGGATCTCTCTGTTAAATTAGCCGTCTGTCTTCACACAAAAGGATGAGCCTGAAACGGGGCCCACAGTTTTATACCCCAACAATAACAAATTTTATTATGACTATCTTCTTCTGGCAGCATTGTGGCAGTCCCGTTGTCTCCCTTCGAGTCTCCTCTCCGCTCAGGTTCGACCTCATATCTGCTCCTTTTCCTGGAATGACAGAGACAGAAAAACACCTCCCTGCCTTGATAATTAATTCTGATTCTATTTATTATTTAATTTCTGGACATTTTGTTCGGAGTTCCTTGGTCCACAAAATAGCCTGACTTTTATGTGGTGTGATGTGTATACAGTCTCAATATTTCAATTCAGTCATAGCACTGAATGAAGTTTCTGACCTTCAAAAACATGCAGCACCAGCCCATAATGAGCACATGTGATGTGTATATGAAAATCATAAAAAACCGAGAACCACCTGTCAGTGCAGCTAAGAGAATCAATGAGTCGGTCAAAACCAGCAGTGGCAAGTCAGCCAGTCCCAACTCTAGGGAGGCAGCTCTGGGTCTGTGTCATTGCAGGTCCCAGTGGCTATGGACAATGCACTCCACTCACTGCGAGCCACACAAGCATTGGGGCTGGAGTGCTGGAGATGTGAACAACTAGGACACGTCAGTCGAGAGTCCCGTGTATGGAGGCGGGACAGATAATGTGGACTCGGGCTGCACGCTGGCTCTGGTCCACCATACCCTTCGTTCAACCCAGGATATTGTTGGAGGCAGAGTAGGTGACGGTTTGGTGTGTGCCCAGGGACATACACAGGCTCTGCCTGCTCCAGTAATTCACTCCATCTGAGATTTCCCACTAAAGCAGTCTTGTGATGACGCTTTACGCTCAGCCTTTGACCAAGGGATGGAAACTGATGATCAAATGGTGTGCTCAGACGTAGCGCTGACCTACCCTCTTTCTGTGATGGTTAGAGACAGATTGTATTGAATGAGTCATGACATACCCAGTTGTTGGTGCCAAAAAGCAGCTGGAAAATAATTTTCCAGGCAGCTCATTGTAACCCCATGGCAGGGCGTATGGGATATACCAAAACTCTGAGAAGAATAATGGTCTGGTTATTGACTGGACATTCAAGGGGATGTATGCCGATGATGTGCATTGTTGGGTCTGTGTTTCCACATGCCCCGCTAGTTTAGAGACTTATTCCTCATGAAGAACAGAAAACAAGACAGAACATCTTCAACCGGTCTTTTCACTCGTTAACGAGGGAAGTTTGGGTCAGAACCAGCTCTTGGAGCTCACGCTCCTCACCTGTCTGTAGCCCAAATCCTTCAAAGAGCAGCTTCCCTCGTCGCCTTTTTATTGACAAACTGTTACAATACACATCACAGCAAAAGCACCTCCCTCCGTAAATTGAATTGTACTTGTTATTAATCTCTGTCTCTCTTCCACAGCATGTCTTTATCCTGTTTTCCTTCTCTCACCCCAACCGGTTGCAGCAGATGGCCCCGCCCCTCCCTGAGCCTGGTTCTGCTGGAGGTTTCTTCCTGTTAGAAGGGAGTTTTTCCTTCCCACTGTCACCAAAGTGCTTGCTCATAGGGGGTCATATGATTGTTGGTTTTTTCTCTGTATCTATTATTGTACGATCTACTGTACAATATAAAGCGCCTTGAGGCGACTGTTGTTGTGATTTGGCGCTATATAAATAAAATTGAATTGAATTGAATGGGTGAGTGTGAGATCATTTCACATTTGCCATTTCTTTATTTATTTTTCTTTTCTTTTTATGTGTGTGCAAACATTTCTGTGTTTTTGATTTCTTGGTATTTGGTATCTTTGGAAGAGTTTATCTCTGTATGTGTGCAAATGTATGTGGATTCATTTAATCCTGCAATCCTGAGATTTAAGGTTGGATCGAGCTCAACGCAGGCACACCGAATGGGCCACGCATGATCAGGAAACATGTGGAAACATTTCCGTGTTTGGATTGCTTGGAATTTTGTTCCGGTGGTTTCTTTAGCCGTTTCTATCTCTGTATGTGTGGAAGTCTTTGTGCATTCCTGTGTTCCTGCTTTGAGATCTAAGGTTGGCTGAATTGGTTGATCTCTGTGGACAATCACATTTGTGCACAAACATTTCTGTGCTTGGATTTTTAGGAATTTTGGATTGGTAATCAGTTTACCAATCCAGATGTGTACAGAAGTATTTGGATTCATGTGTACATGTGTGGAGATCTGAGGCTGGTTTCTAGGGTGGACCTCTGCACATAATCATATGTGTGTGCAAACATTTCTGTGTTTGGATTGATTGAAAATTGGGTCTGTTGGTTTCTTTGTTAGCAGTTATCTCTGGTTGTGTGCAAATGTGTGCATGCGTTATTTCATTATTTAATTAATTAATTAAATTCATTTTGCACTCGTGGCTCTCCTTAGCCTGGTTTCCCCTTTTGGCAATAACCTCTTTGGCTTTGGAGAAAACCCTTTCACGTGGTACTGAAGAGGCAGAAGTGCACAAGTACCCCACAGTAGGCTTATGTTAGGCTAAAATATATGCACCTCCACCCACGGATCCGTTCCACTTTATGTATGTCCAGAAATCACACCAACACTCTCTTCCTGAACTAGGGAGGCTTCAGACGTCATCACCGACGTCACTCACCCATAAAGGCGCAAGCCATACAGTCATTGGTGCAAGCCAACACACGATTCGTGAAATACTTCCTGGACTTCTCAACACACCCTCCGATACCTTCCCTTTTTTTTTTCCAGCACATATCATTTTTATGTCAAGTACGCATTTTTAACGCAGCATTTTTTTATTATTAATATTATTGTTATTATTATCATTATTGTTTTTTTTTTTTTTTTTACAGTTTCACGTAAAATCGCTGTTAGGCTAAATGAATGTTTTATTCTGAAATTCGGCCCGGAAGTCCGTTCGCCTGTGGCAAAGTGAAAATCATCGGGGTCTTGGGAGAAAGGGCTGCTTTGCTAAGGTATGTGTTACTGCGTTTGACTTGCATGTTACTAGTATGTTATGTGTGTGTTTAACGTGAACGGCGATCTTCGGCACTGTGAAAATCCGCCTCCGCGTTTTGAGGTTTGAGTTGGTTTCTTGTCCCTCTCGAACGTGAGCTGAGGTACGACACCCAGGTGTTGACGAGCTTTTTGGAAACAAATGTGCTAATTAGCGGTCTAAGACTTGTCCTTGGTTACAAAGCCTTTCCTGCTGTTCTCTAACAAAATGGTGTCTGTGTAACAGGAACACCGGGCTCGGTCTCTTTCACGGGCGAGTTTTATCTCGATGTGCGGAACTGGGTGGTGCGTTTCAGCGAACGTCATGTTAGATTTTTCACACCGAGACCTTTTTTTTATAAACATGGCTGTTCAAGTCCTTTGCCAGGAAGTATACATCTGGTATCATCAGCATGGGCCAGAGAGAAACTGTGGGTATGCTGGGAAAGGAAGTCCAATAACGCTTAGATGTCGGTAAGACGTTAGCCAAGCAAGTATTCACATCATTTATATGTGTAAGCAGTTTCACATAAGTAGTAATGCCAAAGTTTCACTTTTAAGCTTTGAAAGTTCAAAAGTAGTTTTGTAACATTTTAGTTTAAGAAAAAGTGTTAAAGTACTCAATGCAGAAGAATTTCCCATGTTAACGTTACAGTGGGGGAATAATTATTTGCTCTTCTGCTGAATTTGTTTGTTCACGTACCAAAAAAAGAACAGTCTCAAATTTTTATGGTAGTTTCATTGATATTCTCTCTCTATTAAAATGAAACACACGCACATTACATAAAAGTTGGAATTTATTTGCAGGTCATTAAGTCAGATGAGTATTTGAGCCCCTGTAACAAAGCCAGAATACCATCAAATGAATCAATTAGATACTTCTGTTCTCAACTTGTTTTGTGCATTAAGCACACATAACAAGATTCCACAGAATCAGTTTCTTTCCTTCCTACATCTCCACCACCGTGGGAAACACCAAAGGACCTCGTGGATAAGATTGTAGACTGGTACAAGGCTGGACTGGGCTATGAGACCATGAGCAAGAAGCTTGTCAATCACCTGAAGGAAGCTGGAGCCACAGTTAACAAAAACATACCTGGTAATCCACTATGCAATAACGGATTGAAACACCCACAAGGTCCCCGTAATCAAGAACATGTATAGGCTTGTCTGAACTTTGACAGTGAACATCTTAATGATTCACAGGAGGCCTGAGGAAAACTGCTGAAGTTACATGAAACCAAAATCAAGCTCTTTGGGGAACACCATCCCCATACTCGAGCACAGAGATGGACACACTGTACTTCTACTGTACTGCACACATTGTGATTGGTACATGGTGAAAATTATATAGGGTAATTTACTGGTTCACTCTGGGCTGTTTTATTGGGACTGACAAAGAGCCACAGATGAGCAGCTGGCATATTCTTATTCTTATTCTTTGACCTAAGCATTCGTGTTGCATCTCAATTACATCAAGGGGACGCTGGGACGCGTTGCTATGATAATGACCATCCACATCAGATGGTACTAGATTTTAATGGACAAGCAGTCAATCCAAGTAGGTACTAATGGAAAAGGGCTTTGGTTGAGGTTTGTGCTCTTGGAGTGCTTATTGTTTATTGCATGTGGCTGCCTAGACACTGTGGATGATTCTTCTGATATGACCCAAAACATGCTGCCAAGGCAACAAAGGAGTGGCTAAAGAAGCATATTAAGGTCCCCGGCTGTCCTGAAGCCTGAGAAAGAAACCTTTAGAGTTTCTATAAAGAAGAGTTGTCCAGAATCCCTCCTGGGATGTGTGCAACCCTGATGGCCAACTATAGGAAACATCTGTCAGCTATGCTTACCAACAAGGGTTTCTCCACCAACAACAAAGTCATGTTTTGTTAATTCCCCGATTGTGTACTGCTGGAAGCTGAGGTGGAGCTTTTTCTTCAGTCTGTGGCTGTTTTCATCATCTGATTCTTCTATTTTTGTATGTGTCACTTTATTAAACGATTGCTTATTGATTAAATGATTTGTGTACACAGATCATGGATCTCCTCAGCAGTTTGGAAATCTACATCCCTGCGGAGGCTGAGGTGAAAAACATCCCTTTGTCGACCTTGCCAAAGTCTGTACTCAGAAGAATGGGCCTCCCTCTACTGAATGCCTCCAGGAATCTTGCAGACTCTCCAGAAGGCATATGGATTTCTCCAGCAGTTATACGGAAGAAAGGCCAGAGACACACAGGAAGTGCAATAGATAACATGACCTCAGTGCTGGGCAAAGAGTTGCGCGCTTCAAGGGGTCCTTTTCGAATGTCTTTTGTTTCCTCGAACCGTGCAGCTCATGAGGTGCTGAAGGGCACCGTTCCCAAGGCACCTCTATGTCAAACCTCTCAATTCCCTTCGGACTCTGCCCCGCGAACTGGTCGAGATGCTGTCGTCATCTACCGTGGGCAAGTTTACTTGTCCATCCGAATGCCTAGTCGTAGTCATAGTCAGCGTGGGAAACAGATGACTTCTCAGCCTGTCACTCCTTCAACGTCCCACTTGTCTTCAAAGAAAAGGAAAAAGGTAACACAACTTTCTTTCTGCTAAAACGACCAGTTTACAAAAAGTCTAGCAGAGGTCGTATTTACACAGAGCAGTCTGTTGCTGTTCCAGAAGGGAGAATGATTCAATTCAATTCAACACAGTTATATATCATTGAAAAGAATCATAATGAATATATTTATGTTACTATTAACCTAAAACACACAAATGCTCTCCATTCTTTTCTCTTTTCACATGGTTTAGCCTGATCACTCGGGGTAAACTCTTGATTATTGGTCTCAGCCTTTATCTGAAACCAACCTGACATCATGTAACAGAAACACCGGTCCAGCGCATGCAGAAATTATATTGCTGCACGCCGCAGGAATATAACAGCAGAGGGACATGATATATTTAAATCCACAAACTCGGTATTAAACAGAAAATGTAAGAAGTAGAAATGATTAAGTTAGCTTTGGAGAGACAAAGTGTGACATGGACACAGTGGACTGGTATCTCTGTTACATGCCTTGCTGTGATATCGAGTTGCTGAAAGGGGTTGATTTCAGCCAGGAACCGACATCTGGTGAGAATTTTATGTTCAATACACAGAGACAGACAACAATTCACACCTGTGGGAATTTACATTTAACCTGACCCCACTAACTACATGTCTTTGGACTGTGGGAGGAAGCCGGGGTACCCGGGGAGAACATGCAAACTCCACACAGGAAGGACCCGGCCAGGGGGTGAAATCCAACTAGGCACCATCTTGCTGTGAGGCAGCAATGCTAATCTTACTTAGCACTTAGTTCCTCCTACACCAAGTGGCACATCGGGCAGCTAATGATCTCTATCGACGTTGGTCAGCAGCAACTGCTACATCTTCGTCTCAGGCGATGTCGACGGTTTTCAGATCATCCATAAACGTTCGACGCCATGTGATTAGCACTGCTTTGACAGTGCTAATCACCACCAATAATAATTGTTATTATTATTAATTTACAGAATATAAAGTTCAAGCTTATCTCTAGTATCAAGATGCAAATAGACATGCATGTATTAGGAGGCCCCTACAAATGTAAAGCTACATCCTGCTGCCTGTAATCAACCTATTTGACAAACAATTGAGCCTTAGGGTTCACCAAAAGTATATTTCATGATATGCTTTTGGTGGGTTTTTTGGAATTCATGAGATTCCACAAAAAACTGAACTAAATGACAGAATAGCATCTCCCAGAAGCCTCTGGATTATGTTTATGTTCATTTGTATTTTAGTCCTAGAATGCTACTTTAAACGCTAATTCTGTGACTTTTTTTGTACATCCTTTAGACGATGCTAAGTGACAACAAGCCCAAGAAAAAGCACAACATATGTAAAGTAATGCATACAGAAAACAAGAAGGATGACGCACACAGGACAAGAGATGTTCACTTTCTGCCGAAACCCACTGAGAGTGAGTGTGAAGTGGGCAGCCAGTGTCCTGCAGATTCTAGAGGAGAGCCGCTCTCAGAGGCCCCCCTGAAGACAGCTTGCTTTCAGCCTCACAGGGAGCCAGAGGAGGATCTGGCTGCCGAGGAAGCAGACGGCCCCCGTGAGAACAATGACAGAGGTGGTAGTCTACAGATGGACATCAGGGAAGTTGACCAAAGTAGCAGGGGCAGGGTGGAGCCCCTGGGTGCAGCTGCCGCCTCCACATCACTGCAGATGGACTGTGACTTTAACGAGTTGGCACAGGAGGAGAAGATCGCTCAAATGAGAGCCAAACTTAGACAGAGCGAAGCTGCTCTAAACCTGCTTTCTTAAAGTGACCTCACATTTGTTAGCCTTTTTGTACTGAATGTTTAGAATAGACTTTTATACATTTGTCTTCCGTGAACACATGCACATTAATAAAAGTGGTATCGATGGGCTTATGTGTTTGGTGATCCTTTTTGTTTTATTTAGGCGTCCAAAAACAGAGATGTTGTACTAGTGTGGTGTTCTCTTCTCATTAGGTGCAGTTTATAGCAACGTCTTCAATGTTTGGATGTTTTTGATGTGTTAGTTCATTTCCTTTTGATAAAACCTCAAACCATAACAGCGTATGGTTTGATTATTTCAAGCTGTAGTTTGGTCCCATTTACAAAGTGAACCAAATGGTTCTTTGTTAAAATACTTCTTTTTTCCAGAATATATGATGCGTTTTTTCCTGGTTCAGTAACTAAGACTGTTTTTGTCTTTCTTTCTTATTCTTTTTTTTTTTTTTTTTTTTTTGTAATCAAGCATACCAAATCTACACTTTTGTTTTTGTTTAGTATGATAGTTTCCCTTATCACCTTGAAACACCTCCACAGGTCATGAGTTGGTCTTATGTCTGTTGGAATTGCTCCAAACCATAAACAATAAATATGACTAATCTTTGTGCATATGTTTCATAATGTGACTTTTAATACTAAGACCTGTGAAAAATCATTATTGCTGTTATTATTATTATTATTGTTATTATTTGGTGACCTAGTGCTGAAATGGTTGTGGCGTGACTGTTGTCCTTTCTACTCTGCTTTCTCACTCAAATTATTTTTCATATGCAGGTCTTACACTCTGAGCCTGACATTTCTTCTGTCAGTGTGGAACAAGAAAGTCAGGACTTTGAATTGTGACATAGTGACTGTGCTCACACTCACCTCTCTGCTTTGGTCCCTGAATGATTCAAAAATGTTTAGCATGGACTCATCTAGTGTTAAAGGTTTTCATTTCTGTGTTTGAAATTCATTTCTATAGATGTATATCTGATTGGAAAATATGTTTGCATTAAAAGCATTCTGTATGGGCTTTGACTTTTTGTTTTAAAGAAGCATCTCGCCACACCAAAGGGTCACAGTTTATACTGTAACCAGGGTTGGAATCAGAAGAGTTCAGAATATTGTAACTGAAGGAAAAAATTGTAAGTTTAAAAAAAAAAAGTGAGGTTTGTTGTATTAGTGTGAGTTATTGGATTATCCCAGAAAGTTGATTCTGTTCATCTGGACGTTCTCATTAGGAGAAATGTTTCCTCATCAGCTGACTGCAGGTTTCCAACCATATAAACAGGACATTTGCACACTGACTGAAACTAACACCACTGATTAACAGTGGACCGTGAGGTCAGTTTCATGATCATTAATATGGAAATTGATCAAAGCCCACTGATCAATGTCCATGAGTACCATTCACAGAGAGTTGTGGAATGGCTGCAATCACAGCATTGTAAGATGGTGACAGATGTACCCTTAGGCCCCCTCCTCCATTCAGAGATTGTTTTTCCTTTTCGCGCTCAAACCAGCGTTCCTCCCTGTCCAGGATGTGTACATCCTCATCATTGAAAGAGTGTCCACTGGCCTGTAGGTGTAAATAGACTGCAGAGTCCTGGCCTGACGAGGTACAGTCAGGTCCATAAATATTGGGACATCGACACAATTCTAACATTTTTGGCTCTATACACCACCACAATGGATTGCAAATGAAACAAACAAGACGTGCTTAAACTGCAGACTGTCAACTTTTATTTGAGGGTATTTACATCCAAATCAGGTGAACGGTGTAGGAATTACAACAGATTGCAAATGTGCCTCCCACTTTTTAAGGGACCAAAAGTAATGGGACAGAATAAAAACCATAAATCAAACATTCATTTTTTAATACTTGGTTGCAAATCCTTTGCAGTCAATCACAGCCTGAAGTCTGGAACACGTAGACATCACCAGACGCCGGGTTTCAACCCTGGTGATGCTCTGCCAGGCCTCTACTGCAACAGTCTTCAGTTCCTGCTTGTTCTTGGGGCATTTGCCCTTCAGTCTTGTCTTCAGCAAGTGAAATGCATGCTCAATCGGATTCAGGTCAGGTGATTGACTTGGCCATTGCAAAACAGTCCACTTCAACCAGTCCCTTCAAAGACTCTTTGGTTGCTTTTGCAGTATGCTTTGGGTCGTTGTCCATCTGCACTGTGAAGCGCCGTCCAATGAGTTTTGAAGCATTTGTCTGAATATGAGCAGATAATATTGCCCGAAACACTTCAGAATTCATCGTGCTGCTTTTTGTCAGCAGTCACATCATCAATAAATACAAGAGAACCAGTTCCACTGGCAGCCATACATGCCCACGCCATGACACTTCCACCACAATGCTTCACTGTTGAGGTGGTATGCTTAGGATCATGAGCAGTTCCTTTCCTTCTCCACAATCTTCTAGTTGATCTTGGTCTCGTCTGTCCATAGGATGTTGTTCCAGAACTGTGATGGCTTTTTTAGATGTCGTTTGGCAAACTCTAATCTGGCCTGCCTGTTTTGGGGGCTCACCAAAGGTTTACATCTTGTGGTGAACCCTCTATATTCACACTGGTGGAGTCTTCTCTTGATTGTTGACGTTGACACACATGCACCTACCTCTTGGAGAGTGTTCTTGATCTGGCCAACTGTTGTGAAGGGTGTTTTCTTCACCAGGGAAAGGATTCTTCGGTCATCCACAACAGTTGTTTTCCGTGGTCTTCCGGGTCTTTTGGTGTTGCTGAGCTCACCGGTGCGTTCCTTCTTTTTGAGAATGTTCCACGCCTAATGTTTTTGTATCTCTCTGATGGGTTTGCTTTGTTTTTTCAGCCTAATGATGGCTTGCTTCACTGATAGTGACAGCTCTTTGGATCTCATCCTGGCAGTTGACAGCAACAGGTTCCAAATGCAAACAGCACACTTGAAATGAACTCTGGACCTTTTATTTGTTCATTTTAATTAGGGTAATGAGGAAATAACACACACCTGGCCATGGAACAGCTGAGAAGCCAATTGTCCCATTACTTTTGGTCCCTTAAGAAGTGGGAGGCACATATACAAACTGTCGTAATTCCTACACCGTTCACCGGATTTGGATGTAAATACCCTCAAATAAAAGCTGACAGTCTGCAGTTTAAGCACGTCTTGTTTGTTTCATTTGCAATCCATTGTGGTGGTGTATAGAGCCAAAAATGTTAGAATTGTGTCGATGTCCCAATATTTATGGACCTGACTGTAGCTCTTCTGTGTTGTGCCTCCCTCTTAGCCAGAGGTTGTTTGGTTTCTCTGATGTATAAATCCTGGCAATCCTCCTGGCACTTAACAGCGTACACTATATTACTACATATTATATCATTTAGTACTGAGGTTGGGATTGTTTCAATGCTCATGCTTCAATACTGTATGCACACAATACCCATAGTCCACCAATACACTGCTCATAACTAGATGAGCATAGACACATACACAGAAACTATCGTGAGTACAAACCTCAGTGCAGACATCTGCACATACAGTCATGTCGGAGGAGGATGTAAAGTTTTCAGTTATGTTTGGGAAGGAAATAGATGACCTAAGTTTTAGATGGTGTTTTTTCAGCTTCAGTAATGTCAGCTGAGGCAGATGTGCCTGCTGCATCAGAAGAAGCTCCCAAATGCTTCAGTAATGGTCCTGATAGGTTTATACATTAGATTATTATTTGTAAATATGGGCTTGAAGAAATTACAGAGGTATATTGCACATATCAGGTCTATACATGAACCACACAAAAAATGCAATTTTTTAAACTTTTTCAAATGAGCTTGTTCTAATGAAAAATACATAAATTAAATAATAAATTAATTACTTTCCAGCCAATGCTTGCCAAGTGAAAATTTCTTTGCCCAGACCTCCCTCACCCCAGCCACCTCCTCCAGCTTGTCAGGCCAGCCGAGAGATATAATCTCTCCAGTGTGTCCTGGGTCTGCCCCAGGGTCTCCTCCCGGTGGGACATGCCCACTTTCTATGCCTATATTCAATTTAATTTGTTCAAAATGAAAATCCAACTGTAAGTTGCAAAACAACAACAAACACAAAAAACTGGTAAGCAGCTAACAACCACAACTACCCATACTGTCAAAGGGGTTATTTGGTTAATAATTATGTTTACAATGCATCTTGGGTTGAGTAACAAGTTGATAAATAAACAAGCATGTCCTCAGAAAAAATGATTTAGACTCATCAATGATGAACCGTTATCTAAATCTATTGTGTGTAGCCAGCAGGTCAAGTTAAGAACACTGATGTAAGAAATTCAACTGTCAAATTTATTCAGGTTTATTCATTCAGGTTCAGGTTTATTAATTTATATAGCACATTTACAAACAACAGGGTTGATCAAAGTGCAAAACAATCAGCAAAAAAACCAGCAAGAGATTAAAAGTTAACAAACAAACACACCAACAAACATCAAAGGTGACAGACATAAAACAGGCCTGATGATAGTTAAAACTAATTTGATCCAAAAGCCAAAGTAAACAAAATGAGTTTTAAGACGCGATTTAAAAGAATGTATAGACTCAGAAGTACGAATAGAAGCGGGGAGACTATTCCAGAGTTTAGGTGCTGCAATTGCAAAGGCCCGATCACCTCTGGACTTCAGCCGGGATCTAGGTTGTTCTAAGAGCATCTGGCAAGATGATCTTAGTGCCCTCCTGGGGTTATACAAGCGGAGGAGTTCAGTCAGGAACTGGGTGCCAAATTGTTTAAAATTTTAAAAGTAAGCAAAAGAATTTTAAAATCTATACGGTGTTTGACAGGGAGCCAGTGCATATTAGCTAGAACTGGGGTGATATGATCATACTTTCTAGTACCTGTCAGAAAGCGTGCAGCAGCATTTTGAACTAACTGCAAGCGGTAGAGGGAGGATTGTTGGAGTTGTTGTACGTGCTTCGGGGTTTGTACGGCTTCGGAGTTTGTACGTGTTTTGGAGTTTGTACGTGCTTTGTCTCTAGGGGCCACCGTAAATATACTTTTATTTATTCACTCCACATAAAATGTAATAAATAAATCATATAATACAAAAACCAGCTATTTACATTTCAACTTTTAACTATTTAAATTTTCAGCTTTTTCCTTTTAAACTAATTTAAAGTGAAACAACACAAAACACTGCAAACCACAACACAATTACATATAAATTAAAATATGAAGACAAAAAGAAGATGCACATTCTCTGTCATATGGGCCTGCATGAATAAACTTCATCCACAACTGAAAATAGTTGTGGATGATTACTATACCTTTCTAATGTGACTTTGTTGTCCCTGACGCTCTTTCTCTCTCTTTCCCTCCTGCTCAGTTCCTGTGCTACTGCGAGTGTAACTACCACCCCTCCCCCCTCTTCCCAGCGGGAAAAAAAGTGCAAGAGAGAGAGAGAGAGGGTGAGAGAAAGAAAGAAAAAAAAACCCATGGCTCGCGTTGTTCACTTCAAAGATTTGGCTCTAAGAGCCGTTTTGTTCGCGACCGACACATCACTAGTAAATAAGCCCAGCCACTAACCATAAGGCAGTGCGCCTAAAAGAGCTGTGAGAGATTGTACAAATGTATAACGTTGCTCTATGTCTATACATTTGCAGGTAAGCAGATACAATATAGGAAAATAACTTGAGATGTATCTAAAGATAAGTCCACAGGATTGATGAGAATGTGGGAAAGTTGGCCGTTGATCCCCACTATGTGTCATTAGTATATTAGTATATAAGTATATAAGTTAGTATATATATATATATATATATATATATATATATATATATATATATATGTGTATATACTATATATATTAGTATATAAGTATATAAGTTATTAGTATATAGTTATTGGTAGCGATGTGAATTAGCCGTGAAGCTAATGATTAGCAGCTAGAGCTAATTCATTAGTTTGTGTGGAAACCTCATGGCGCTTTTGTGGATCTATACCTGTACCAGGCTATAATCACAGCAGATGAAGACTGGTGAATCACACTTTTTTTGTTTATTTTTATTTCATTGATGTACTGTAAGAAGTATTAGACTAACCAGCAGTGCGCCTAGAAGAGCTGTGAGAGATTGTACAAATTTGTAACATTGCTCTATGTCTATACATTTGCAGTAAAGGCGAACTCACAAAGCTACACTGGTTTTGATTCATCTTAATCCAAGTGTGCAACACCTGATATCCACTTACGAGGACATTATACTGCTACTGTTTTATCGAAATATTAAACGAATATCCTCATATGTGGCTCTCATTTTTCTTAGAAACAAAAATTAGGTAAAAAAAAAAATCTGGTAAATCTTTGTTTTTAACATTCATCAGGACCCAATCAGCCCAAATATCAAAGAGAAATTAAAAATGCATGTCGTGGAAGAGTTCGGGTCTTAGGAGGTTAAGATGGAGAAAGACACCGACTCAAACTGCTGAAAAACAATCTGAACTTGAGAAGCAGGAACTTGGCCAGCCAATGTCGGCAAATATGGAGCCCTTAGGGCTAAGATTTTATCAGTGAAATACTTTAGGAAGTTATCACAGAGTGCGGGGGAAGCATCTCTATGAGTAGTGACATCAGGGTTAATCATAGAGTTAAAGATTTTAAAAAGGACTCGAGGCTTGTGACTGTTTTTTGTAATTATACCTGACAGGAAGGCAGACTTGGCAGCTTTAACAGTCTTTTGATATTTTGATAAACAATTTTGAAGGATGTCAAAAGAGACCTGAAGTTTGTCCTTTTTCCATTTTCTC
The DNA here is from genome assembly GCF_051167445.1 of Perissodus microlepis. Classification (NCBI taxonomy): domain Eukaryota; kingdom Metazoa; phylum Chordata; class Actinopteri; order Cichliformes; family Cichlidae; genus Perissodus; species Perissodus microlepis. The sequence goes on from NC_140480.1 coordinate 19,590,184, forward strand.
TCAGCGCGACGGCATACGCGTCTGAGAGCGCAGGTAGTTTCGTTCAACCAGGGTTGATGTAACAGTTTAGTGCGCTTAGTCCTTAGAGGAGCCACGGTATCGAGAATAGAGGAGCAATGAGTTAAACAGATCTGTAAGCTCATCAACCGAAAGATCCTCATTACTGTTAGCATCATAAAGGACAGAGTTGGTAAAAGCAGTGGAGAAATGAGCAGTGGTCTGGGAATTAATCGTGCGCAGTTGGCGCAACGGACCCACACCGCTCAGCTCCACATTACACACTGAAACGTTGAACATGACCGGAAAATGATCTGAAATTCCAGAGTCCTTGATATCCGTAATGGAAATATCTAAGCCATTCGACAATACCAGATCAAGCAAATGTCCTTTTACATGGGTTGGTTCTCTCGGTCACCTCGTAAGAAAAGGCTCCCTAGTAAGTCAGCAAATTCAACGTTAAAATCCTTATTGAATTTCGGAGGACGATACATCACAGCACAAAGAATCGAGGGGATGGAGTTCAGTTCCAATAGCTGCACCTCAAAGCTGGGGTACAAGACAGGAGGCAGTTGCCGACATCGAAAATTGTTTCTAAAAACCGAGGCTAGCCCTCCGCCTCTGCCAGAAATTCGGGGGGAGCTAATAAAAGCATAGTCAGGAGGGAGAAGTTCCGAGAAGGAGAAGAACTCACCGGGACGAAGCCAGGCTTCCGTCAGGAAAAAGTAATCCAACTCCGATGAGAGAAAAAAGTCGTTTAAGACAAAAGTTTTATTTGCCAGTGATCTTGTGTTTAGCAGGGCCATCCGGAGGGGGTCACATTTTTGCTGGCTTGAACATATCTCAGTTGACAAAGGTTGTTGTGGTTCACACCACCTCTGGAAGACCGTACACAACTCCGAACAGGTGGAGGCTCAGCCGGCAGGTCCACGGGAGCATGAGGTCCAACAGGGTGAATCCAGCGATGACAGAACAATCTGTGGCTTGAGTGATCCCAGTGAGCACGGGAAGGTGGTAGGGTGTCCATGAAAGCACTGTGAGTGGCCACATTATGAGAATTTAGAAAAGCCTTGATGCGAACACGGAGACCACCTCATTTACCTCCTAGATCGCTTCTTGTGTGGAGGAGAAAAAGGTAAGCGGCGTAGGCAGTCAGAAAAGTCCGGCGAAAGCGGGGGAAGATTTTTCTGAATTCCACTAAAGATCAGGTGTTTGGTGATGCAGAGGCCTAAGATTCAGAAGAGTTTGACGATCATCTGTGAAAAGTGTGTAAACATCAGGACAACACAAAAAAGAACAAATAACAAACAGCATACAGAAGTCAAAGAGACGGCCCGCTGTGAACAGTGGCGTCATCTTGGTGAGTTATTCAGATAGTCAATAAATACATAGCATCATCCTGTCCTATTTTTTCTTTCAATTTGCTTGAACCCTTTTAGGCACCACTTATGCAGTGTTGGGGTAATTAAAATTCCGTGTTAACATGTAGAGTTATGATGTCACTGTTCTGATCTTGCCCGACTCGCTGGTTCTTCCCAACCTGCAGAATCACTGCCAAGTCTCCAGATCCTTAGGATTTAAAATCTACTTATGTGAACTGCACAGAGATTTATCTGGTGCTGACAGGGTTATTCAACAATATACCAATATGTGAACTCATCTAACAAGGGCTTAAATGTCACAGGTCTTCATGTATATGTAAAAGTCATACAACCACAGTGTGTGCCTACATAGGCTGAGTCCTGCGAAGACCATGAAGGCTGGAAGTGTGTGGCTGTTAAATGGGATGGTCTAGCCTACAACACGCTGCTAAGGCTACCTAGCAACCATGACACTGTATGCTAGATATGCCACCGTTTGAGAGAAATTAAGGTGGGAATCTTTATTTTATCCAATTTGTCTTACTGAGATTTTTCATTGGTATGTGAAATGTATTTGGCTGAGAAACCATGTCACTGTAAAAACATGATTCCACTGGTGAATTTGTCATGGTTTGACATCAGGGGTGGAAAGCCTCTGTTCCCATCAGTTCTCCCTCAAAGACACCACAGATGATGTGCAGAAGTGGGTTTCTCAGTATCTCAGGTAAGTTGCAGGATTAAAACCCATGTTTAACTTATAAATACATCCACATACTTTGTATTTTGCAAACAGCACAAGCAGTATTTTCACATTTACCGTTTTTTATATTATTAGTACTAAATAAGACAAGAGCCAAAGTTGGTACACTGCCAAATGTTTGGCTCATGCGAATAAACCAATGACTGAACCGTCTTCTCATTAAAACAAACGTTAAATGTTGAGCTGAGTGAAAACCTGGCAGTATTCACAGCATGTCCACATACTCGTGGATACATTATTGGTATTAAATATCCATAGAACCGTCAGTTTTTAGTCAGAGTACATTTTAAAGTACTAGTTCAAATCAAGTGGAACGTGAGCCACATTAAGTACTGACTAACATCACTAATGTCACCAATTTTGCTGGCATGAAGCCAAATGGTTTAATGTTCTTAGTGATGGCTCAAAAATCAACCACAAACAGGGACGCCCCATATCAGTGCGCGCGTCGCTATAAGACAAATTATGTGACCCATACAGCTGCCGTGTCATACACACGGACGTGGATGCAGTCGTTGTTTGTACAGCGATCAGGGCTCAAATTGTGTTTGAACTCCTTTGCATCGGAGCTGTTTGTGAGGTTATCACCCAGCACACAATGATCTCCACCCTTCACACACACCAGCACTCCCACTGTCACGAGCGCTTATATTTCCCAAACACTTTCACTTTGATTTCACGCGTTTCATTTATACGTCTTTGCAAAACCTATTTTTGAAGTCTGCATTTGACACACTGTATTAATCAGTCATATGAATTTGTTATAATCAAATTAATATGCACCTCTCATTCATTCAGTTAGCACTTATATAAACAGGACCGCTCATCAGTCAGGATAAATGAGCGATGTTCAGGATGCTTGCAATAATTTTACATCCAGCAGATGTCGCTATTAAGCAGCACATCCACACAGTCGACAGAAGGGAAACGTTGGGAAACATCACTATTAGAACCTAAACATTTACTCCTCGCTCCATGATGGGTAATTCATTTTTTTGAAAAAAAAAAAAAAAAAATCTCCACCACCACGGCTGCGCTATGAATCCTGGGATCGGGTGGACCACGAAGGATTCATCCAACCTGTCCTTCACACCTGGGAAAAGGAGGCCACATTTGGAGGACTGGGACTGGCCTTCGTTGCCTCGCTGTGATGTAATCGGCCTTCAGGGATGCGGCCCCTGAACTGGGACACTGTATATGCCAGGAACCGGCACTGGTACAGAGGCTAGGGGGCCTAAACGAGAAAACCAACAGGATTAGGTTGTCTAGTCCTTGTTAGAATTGTCTCAACACATTTATTTTTATTTATAATATAAATGGAATGCAGTATGACATCACTGCCGAATGAATTCTTTGATCTCAATAAGGGGAATCAAACTTAGAAAATACAAAATATGTATGCACATATTTTACTTTACAAAAATGGCATGAACAGGAAGAGAGTTATGTTTACAGCTCAGTTTCCACTCCTTGGTGTGTTGCAGTTGATTTCACCCTGAGCATGTTTCATCATGTTTGTCATTCTAACAGCCGTCCTCTCAGGACAACAGAACCAAGTCATCTGCTACATTTTCAAGCAGAAATGGTTCTGTGAGGATAGGAGGGAGGCAACCGCCCTGACGCAGTCCTCCCCTCCTGCTGCCTTTTATAAGACCGCAGGTCTCCCAAAGCTGGTCTACACAGAAAGGATGTGCTCCTTGTGCTGTCTCCGTGCCAGACCACAGACACTCCAGGTAGGGCTTCGCCTCACTTCTTTTAGGTGGGACAGAAAAGAAACATACTGTATGTAGGTGGTGTTTTAAACATTGTTGCTTGTCATTATTTTCTTTTGTTTTTATTTATTTTTTTATTTTTACAAAGAAAAAAAGTTGATCTTTCTAAACTAAATGTTGAAGTCTGCAGAAGCACTACATTCCAGGCATCCATTATTAGCTAGTTATTAATTTCCTGAGTCTTAGTTAAAAAAACTGTGTGCATAACATAATTTAAGTAGTAAAATAAGTGAGAAGTAAAAGTAAATGGGGAGCTATCTTTCCAAGGCCACTGGTCATATTTCCTAACGCTCCCTTAACATTAGAGACAATAGTATAACCTGTCATTTAATTCTGCAGTCTACTCTCAACAATATCAGAAGATATGTGTTGGTTACTGAAGGTTATCTATCTGTACTGTACAGAATGTCTACGCTGACGTTGTGATTATATCAGAGATCATAGTGTTCCCACTTATTTGTTTTGTTGTCTTTGTTTAGTTAAATTAATCCAGTGGCCAGATTCAAACTGACAGTTTGGGTAGTGTGATTGGAAGGATGTTTGTTGTTTCAGTTCAACTATGGCCTAAAACAGCCCAAATGTTTCACTATTAATAAAATATTTAAGGATATCACTTTATTGTACAACAAAAATACCATTAATACACCATTCTGTTGTAAAAGATCATAAATAAATGTACAGCTGTAAGTATTTGGACAATTTTTTGTAGTTTTGCCTGTGTACACTGCCACAGTGGATTTAAAATGAAATAATCAAGATGTGGCTGAAGTACTGCTGCTTTAATTCAACAGGTTTAACCCATTAATGCATTTTCATACATACTGCCCATTTTCAGAGAGTCAAAAGTAACAGGGCAAACTAACATCATTTAGACTATAATGATAGTTCTTAATACTTGAATTAAAATCATTTGCAGTCAATGACTGCTTCAGGTCTCAAGCCCGTGGACATCAGCAGATGCATTTTTCCTTTGAGACGAACTGCTGGACCTTTACTGCAGCTGCCATCAGTTGCTGCTTGTGTGTGGGTCTGTTTGCCTCTTCATTAACTGAAAAGCCAGCAGCCATCCATGCCAGTGGCACAAAGATGCCTCCACTACGATTGTGTGCTGTCCCTCTTTGTTGCCAATATTTAATTTAGAAAGATGTTTGTGCTATGCTGGCTGTATTTAAATTCATGAAACCATGTCTTGTTTACAGACTTGGGTGATGGTTTGTCTTGAGTTTGAGTTCTTGCCTTGACCAGTGTGAAGTCGTTCTGCAGTCACCTGCTTAAGATGTCTTCTGTGGTTTTTTGGGGCATTTTGGTGTTACTAAGCTGCACAGTGCGTTCTTGCTTGAAGAGGTTCAAAAGTCACTCATGCAATGTCAACAGATTGCTGAATATCCATCATTATACTTTCAGTCTAACGATGTCTTCCTTTATTTGCATTGAGATTTCTTTGGACCTAATATTGAAACTTGCGCTGGATGGTTATTCAAAGGCAACATTCAGAATCAATTCCAGATCTTTTATCTGCTTAATTTGTCAGAAACTATTGACGGAACAGGCCTCGCCTTCATGTCAGTCAGTTTCATTTACTTTTTTAACATTTGGAGTGTCAAAAACAGAGGAATATGTATAAAAATGGCAGCATTTCCTAAACACCTTTCTCGTATTCTGGTTTTCTTCTTGTCTTCAGGTGCTGTGTGTGCAGATCTGCATGTTTTACTCCAGCATTTGTCTGGTAAGCTGGCCACTGTGCGCAGAGACAGCTAAAGTCCGATGTGGCTCTGACCTGCTCAGTGACCTCATGTTTGTCTGTGGGGACCGTGGAATCTATTTACGTGAGTCTGCCTCAAGTACAAGCTGTGGCTTTACTGTGAGTTTGATGCATCAAGCAGCAGGATGGGCCCACATTATTCAACTTACTTTAGTCATTAGTCAAACTGAGGAGTAGCAGCTTAACTTTTTTTTTTTAAACTAAAAGCCCCAGGTGTAAATCTGTAACGATGCACGGACACAAGTGCGCCAATGTGCTTAGTTTCCTTTTTTGAAGTTTTTTCACCTGTTTGTTCATTCATGTTTTGAAAGCTGCTAAGATGAGATACTAAATTAAACAACAAATTACCAATATTTTGAATGGTGCCACTATAACTACAGATTTATTATATGTATTAAAGGTTTGATAATAGCTAAACACACTGTTATTCTCCCTATAATGAGGATTTAAAACTAAATCCGATTAAACTTTAATTACTTCCACTGCACAGTACTCGTACCAATGCAGTTACCCACTGGACTTTTCACCTGGTTACCTTTGCTCTCTTCTAACCAAGGCAACCCTCTGCATCTGCTATCAGGCTGGTGGCAGTGCATCAAAATAGCAGCATACTCACCAGGACACTGTGCTTCTGTGTGATAGTCTTATTGTTAAAACAGTGTTATCTGAGAGCAATAAAAAGGTACAGAGAGGGAGCAGAAGCAGCTGCAGATATGCTCTTTCAGAAGCACTGTGTTCTTTGGCCTATATCGTGATTGTGCTAGATACTTTTGCATGTTTCATGTTTTGTTTATGCCAAAAACAGCGCGATAAATGTTCACAATGCCAGTACTAAACATGACTACATCTTGAAAGTAATGTTTACCATATTCACCAAGCTAGAGACAGTCAAAGGTCTCTTGAAGAAAAGAAACATTAGAAGTAACACTGAAAGAGGTTTTAAATCAGCCGTGTGAAGATAAATAGTATCAATTATTATTTGAAATCATCTGTAGATTTCATGTCTGTGCTCCAGAGGATAAATCCTGGTGATTTTAAATGCACTTCTTAAATGGCATCAGTAAAACACCAGGAAGGAATTAATCAGAGCATAAGTCATTTAAACTTCTAGGATGTTGATGTGGTCAGTCAGGTAGCAGAGGGTTTTTTATTGGTTTCAGCTGCTTTGGTGTTAATGAAATTAACAAAAGGTGCTCAAAGGTGCAGCAATAAGACAAGTCCCCAAACACGAATGGTTTCAGGCCACTGACATTTTTCCTCCTCATCTTTTCTGACTGTTATGCCTTTGGCTAGGTCATTGTCACCACTGGTAGCGTGAGGTAATACCTGGCACCAACAGAGGTTGCACTGTTGGATCCAGGTAACGTGGTCTCTTGCATCAAACCAGAAGGTTTGATGTGTCTCTCCCAGAACAGTGTAAAGCACACAGAAGAAATTCTATGAGATGGGCATTTACTCTAGCAGAGCTGGACAGGGGTACAGAATGGTCTTTAAACCATTTGCAGGACTGGTATCAGCTCCTTCGTGCAAGCAGGAATAGAAAGAGCACTGTCAGCTCTACAAAGAGCAGGCCAACAGGCCACTGGTAAGTGACAAAACAGAGACAGATTTAATGGGCCTGAGAGCCACCATCCTCTAGTGGGCCCTGTGCTCACAGCTGGGTACCCCTGGGGTTGGCCATAGAATACCAGAATTGTATTTTTCACAGATGAGAGCAGATTCACCCTGTGCACATGTGACAGATGTGAAAGGGTCTGGAGAAGCTGTGGAGAATGCTGCCTGCATCATCGTTCCACATGACTGGTTTAGTAGTGGGTCAGTGATGGTCTGGGAAAGCATGGGAGGGCCACACAGACCTCTACAGCTTAGACAACAACACTCTTGACTGTCAGCTCTTATGCTGGTGCAGTGGGACCTAGCTTCCCCGTGTGGTGAGAGTATACATATAGTTGCTAGAGGATGAAGCACCTGACCTAATTCTGATAGTACCAATTTGAGTTGCTACAATGAAATTTTGGCTAAATGAACTAGCCCGCCATATATTTTTCACTTTGGTTTTTGGGATGTCTTTGAATTCAGTGCATCTTTTTGTTCCCAACACATTATGGCCTGTATCTGTATAGCACTTGGCTTAGTCCCTAAGGACCCCAAAGCGCTTTACGCCCCTACGATCGCCCCTACGATCGCCCATTAATATCAGTATAGATGATTAACATGACTTTTGTCCTGTTGAGAATGTGTCCTGATGTGTTTTCGGAGTTGGGTAGTGCATTATGTTAAAATAAAATAATAAATGGACTCGTTCTTATATAGAAAAGTGTTTATCCATTTAACACACACACAGACAATTAAACCCAAATGAACACATCAGGAACAAGTCGGGGTTCAGCATCTTGCCCAGGGATACTTTGGCACACAGACTGCAGCAGCCAGGGATCAAACCACCAACCTAATGATTAGCAGACACGCTCTACCTCCTGCGCCGCAGCCACGACAGTTCAACAATGACTAAACTGTCCGAGCACATTTATTTTCTGCAGAGGAGGAAGTTGTTATGGCCACATAAGGAGACACAGTAAATTTTAAGCACCACTGTACTCTGTAAAGGAGATTTTGTTTTACTGTAAAGCTATTGATAGTTAAAGGAAAGAGAAGAACGTAGTGTGTGACACGTCTCTCTTCTGCAGGTAAAGGCTTGTGGTCTGGTTATGGCGCTCGGTCCAGAGGGAAGGGGATAGTGGATCTGTGTTGCCTGTCATCAGGTTGTGAACTTCATCACCTTGAGATGTACTGTGCTAAACCAAGGAGCCAGCAGACCACATATTCTCCATCCACAACAGTACATGCCACTACACAGCCAAATTTGGTAAGATCTCTGTTGTTTAAATAAGTTTATATACCTTGTATCCATCCATTGTCTTCACCTTATCCAGTTCAGAAGAACAGGGAGAAGGTGGGAGCTTATCTCATGGCTAAACATGAGGATACACCCCAAAGGCCAGACACAGAGAGAGAACCTATCATGTGTCCTTCACACGTACAGTCGGTTTAGAACGACCACTTAGCCTAACCCCCATGTGTGTTCAGACTGTGGGAGGAAGCCAGAACGCAGTGGATTTGATCCAGGACCTTCTTGCTGTGAAGTGATAGTGCTGACTCTGCACCACTGTGCTGTTTAAGTTCACACTTGGCCTTGAGATTATCAGAGGATTGATTATACTGGATCAAAGAGAAAAAAGCTGGGCCTTACCCCTAACTGGCTCATTGTATAAAATACAGTCAAGCGTGTGTCCTCAGTCCTTGCTGACCTTTACCAAAGTAGGTCACATTAGATCCCAAAGAACATTTGTAAACCAACTGTGGACTTAGTCTTCTCTCAGTGATCTGTGGTAGTACTGCAAGCATGTGATCCACAACTATTTCCATTTTTGATTAAATATCTAAAGATGGTGAAAAAATATGTTTATTTCAGAGCTGTGAAAAACACTTTCCTTCTTTTTCAAATAAGTGTGTTTTGTATAAGAATGCAGGAATATGTCCATATACCTACTGAATGTTGGACAGACTCAATATTACCATTTAATAAATATATCAACACTTAGCCAGAAAATCAGGATTGGGAGTTGTATTTGTTTTATTGTGTGGTTTTCCTCTAACACACCTGTCACTATTAAAGACATGCCTAACAAGTAAATCCAGACATGGTTTCAACTGGCCACAGACAAAAAAGTTTCATTTTATTGAATCCAAAACCACAAAAGCCACAAAGAAAAAGGCAGCATTCACTTTAGCAGAAAGTTTCACTGTCATGAAAGAGGAAAACAACCAGTTGGCACTACAGCCACTAAAGACTTATAAATGGTAAATGGCCTGTATTTGTATAGCGCTTTATGAGCTTTGGCCTTATGAGATGAATACTTATATTCCTGGATTTGTAATTCTGCAATAGTATTGCCAAGCTGGGGAAATTCTCTGGTATTGTGGTGATCCAGCACAATTTGTGTGAAGCAACAGAATATCAGCAACAGTGACCACGTAACACAAACTAACAGCTGTACTGGAGGCCTTAAGCTCCTCATTGTTTAATGAACTCTTTATTCTTATCTGTGTCTTGCAGTTCCAAGAAGTATTTCAGAAAAAACTTTTACAGTACCTGGGGCCTCCGAGCAGTCCTAAGAGGGAAGCATACAGAAGGAATTGGCAGCATTCGCTTCGGCACAAAGTCAAAGTTTCACGGTCACTCAGGAGGATGACTGCATATGAAACAACAAGTCAGCCGACTGCAGCCAATAAGAGCGCACTTTAAAGAATTATGGGTTTGAAGATAATATTTATTCCTCGAATTCTCCAACAGTTTTACCAACTCACAGAAGTCTTCTGGTATAAAAACAATCAAACAGTGTATGTGTTTGAGTATGTGCAGCGACCCAGACCTCTTATATGTTCATAGATAAAAGGTCACCTCAGAAACTTTAGAAATGTATTCAGACAGCAAACTTCCAGTAACACCACAATAAACAGCAATCCATGTATGGTTAAGGACAGTGTTTGGTTAACCCCTAGCCCCTTCATGGAGAATATTTGGTTGCTTGTTACACTGATTTAAAAAAAGAAAAAAGTTGATTTAGATTAAAACAAAAGTTAGCTCTAACCTCAGACAGGCCACCAGTAATTTGGTGAATAAGTAATGTTCAGGAAGAAGTTACTCCTTTATGTACTTATCATTATAGGCCTTCATATATCTTCACGTTAATGTGATCTGTGCAGCTAATGGAAATAACATTTGTGGGGAGAGAAACACAAATTTACAAGAAACAAATAACAGAAACAGAAGTGATCTACTCATAAATGCACAAAAATCTTAGATTTTTTAAAATCTATTTTGAGATGTTACCTCATCCTAGATAAATGCTTTTTCTTCTTTACTTACAGTAGACCTAACTCACCCACATCTGCTCTAACCCATGAAAATATCTTCAGCTGCCCGATTCTTCACTATTCTTCTGTCTGTGCTCGTCTCTTGGTGTGGTGTCTGTTAAGAAACATGTCAGCCACTATACCGTAGTTAATAGTTCTTATAAGCTTTTTTATGTACTCATCATCAGAATCCGAACACTTTGTTATATACGCCACCTTCTGTGGAGTCATTTGTAGTTCACACTTATTTCGATGGCACTCGACACTCTTGACTAGCTTTAATATTTGTTTGGGTAAAAGACCAATTTTATCCACTGTGTGTGTTTATTGTTTATGAACATATTTTGTGTAAATGTCTTTAAATGCATTCATTATTTATTTCACAATGAGCACGTAACTATAATAAATACTAAACCTTATTCATCTTTGGTGCTCTGTTATGTTTTACATTGTTTGGCTGTAAAAGTGATTTCAGGTGTTACAACAGAGTATTTTCAAATCTCACGACATTTTACGTTCATATAATTCTAATCAGAACTTGACACAACCTCCAGTTTCAGAGTAATCTTAAGCTGCTGGCTCATTTTACTTTGACATAGCTACAGTTATCACCAAAAGCCCTGAAGGTCATCTCGGGCCTCTGTGGATAAATAAAGAGCTGCAAGTCTTACTGATAGATTTGTGATTAAACAAAGTGTGCTTTCTTTGAGGCCAAGCTGAAGTTATAACCAGGTGTTCTATCTGCACAGGAGTGTCAGGAGCTAGAACTCTTAAGAGTGCCTCCTGCAGATTCCAGGAACAACATCGGAGCACTGTATCCGGAAGAGTGCAGAACCCTCAACTACACATGCCATAATACTCCCACCACCATTTATGATAGTTGATGTTTGTCCTTCAGATTAGGAGCCATTTCCTTTCCTTGACAATACTCATCTCCCCAGTATTTTGGTATGAGTTATCCTTGGTTTCATCTCTCTCCAGAGGCTCTTTTAGATGTTTTCTTCTACTCTGGCCTTCCTCAAACTGAGTGTAATCAGCAGTTTGCACCTTGTTGTCAGCATTCATTAAACCTCTCTTCATTGTAGACAATGATATGCCTGCTACCATCAGAGTGTTGACAGGTTATTTTTTCTCAACCAAGGAACGATTTTTGTAATAGTGCACATTTCAGGGCTTCACTTTTATTCAGCCCCTACTATAAGGTTTGAGTGTTGTCACATTGCCATTCAGTTTGTGGGTTACAAACAGAAAATGATACATGTATTCTTCTCATGTGTTATTGGACTGGATTATTTCAACAAATCGATGACATTTTGCCCGTTAATTATTTGTATCCTCCTGTAACTTTACTGTTTAAAGGGCTAAAACATCCAAAGTTTCAGGAGTCATTATAAGTCATTATAAGAAGTGTTGTGATTTGGAGAGCCCAGTGCTGACACAGGGGAACCACATGCTGTCGAGGATACCTACCTTGGCACGACACGGGAAACAAGTCAAACAAACGTCACAATAAAAGCATGCTATAAAACTGTAAGAATAAAACACTTAACATTATTTAAAGATATTTTATTATCACATGTGTGTAATATGCTTAAATTTGTTCATGCAAATACTCCCCATTTACATGATACAAACGTTAATTATGGAGTTCCACAGGGTTCAGTGCTAGGACCAATTCTGTTTACATTATACATGCTTCCCTTAGGCAGTATCATCAGAAGGCATAGCATACATTTTCACTGCTATGCAGATGACATCCAGCTCTATCTATCCATGAAGCCAGATAACACACACCAATTAGTTAAACTGCAGGAATACCATAAATGGCCGCTAACTTTCTGCTTGTAAATTCAGATCAAACTCAGGCTATTGTAGTTAGCCGTACAAACTTTAGAAACATGGTGTCTAACCAGATTCTTACTCTGATGGCATTACCCTGGCCTCCAGTAACACTGTGAATGCAGAAACCAAATCGAGGAAGTCTGTGCATCCCTCTTTATACACTTACACCCTCTTATTGTGTCCCCCTTATAAGACACAACAAAAGGAATCCCTCCTCATATAAGGAGTTGTTTAAACAGATAAACTAGTGGTGGTGAACGTGCATATGGTAAACGGACTGGTTCTTATATAGCGCTTTTCTACTCTCAAAGCACTTTACAGAACTTGTGCATTCACCCATTCGCACAAGCACATTTTCTTAGTGCTTTCTAACTAACATTCAAACTCCGCAGCGCAGCGCAATTTGGGGTTTTTGGCATGCAGACTAGGGGAAGCCAGCCACCCCAATATGCATATGACAGGTGTGTGTGTGCTGTGTTTAGCTGGTTAAGCATATGTGGTATGGCGCAACAGACTTACAGAATTCAACTACTGCATAAGTGTTCTAGCACGTTTCCATCAATCTCTAAAATTAGAAACATCCTGTCTGTGATGTGAGTGATGTTAAAAAACTAGTTCATGCATTTATTGCTTCCAGGCTGGACTACTGTAATTTATTATTATCAGGATGTCCTAAAAACTCCCTGGAAAGCATTCAGTTAATCCAAAATGCTGCAGCAAGAGTCCTGACAGGGACTAGAAAGAGATATTTCTCTGATATTGGCTTCTGTTCATTGGATTCCTGTTAAATTTAAAATCCTTTCTTCCAATGTAAAGTCTTGAATAATCAGGCTCCATCTTATCTTAAAGACCTTATAGCAGCAACTGCAGGTTTACTTGTTGTTCATATGAAATTTAAATAGATTGGTTGGGAGAGCCTTTGGCTTTCAGGTACCTCCTCTATGGAACCAGCTCCCAGTTTAAGAGACAGACATCCTCTCTACTTTCAAAATTAGGCTTCAAACTTTCCTTTTTCATAAAGTGTATAGTTAGGGCTGGATCAGGTGACCTGAATTAATTATTATTAATCTCTGGGTCTCTTCTACAGTTTGTCTTTTATCCCATCTTCCTCCCATCATCCCGACAGAAGGCTGCACTTCTAGAACCTCCCTTCTGGATTCCCGCCCTTTGTTACTACTACCCGAGCGTTGAATTAACCATGTTAGTGAAACCAGCTTGTCACGTAGAAATTCTGATCCTGTTAGTGTTGGTCAAATGAAACTTTCTTTAGCACTGAAAGGTTTATCACTTGAAGTTTCTTAACGCAGTCCTCTTTGGTGCCATCTGGTTACCAAAAATATGAAGTGCAGTTTGACTCTGTTACATGAAATGAACTGCTTGGTTATGATTATTCACTCTGCAGAGCTGAACTGACAGCTTCTGTTTAATGTCATGTGGCAGTTTTGTGTGATATCGGGCTACAGTTGTGGTGCTTTGAACATGTTTTTTTTTTGTGTAAAGTTGTTATATCTATTTGCTTGATACGTCATTTACATGAATAAACTTTCCTTGTTTAAACATGGTCTGGTCTCTCTTTATTTGTGACTTCTTGACGTTTGTAAACATCATAGATTAAAAACAAACATTGTAAATAATAATGTACAACACACTCTTATCCTATAATCTGGGACTCTCCACCATTAACTCTGAAGACGCTTCTCAGATGAAACGTCTTCAAGAAACTTAAACAGGTCAGCCCTGAGAACCTACACGGACAACAAACTCTTACAATAGGTTGGGCGTATGCTTGCTTTTGTAATTAACCAGTGGACATACACCAATATATAATATATTATTTAGTGTATTTCTTGTGTATGTTTTTGACCTGGGCTGGAGTTGTTGGTTGGCTCTATGTCTTTTTATGTCACACACTGGTTCACTCTCTCTCACACACAAAATCAAACTACAAATCCTGCAAACACTTCAGTCCCTTAGAAACCATTGAATCAGGTATTGAAATAGTGATGAACCGAATGAAGCTTCAGACGTCACTGATCACTTGACTCTAGCCAGACAAACAAAGCCTCAACACAGTGCCTCCAAAGCACCACGCTAAAGCTTCAGCTTCAAATGGCCCATCATCCTGTTTTTCTCAGTCCCTGCAACCTACTTGTTTTCTCCTCTGCCTAGAAGTCCTGGTGTTTTCCCTAAAAGAGAATTATCCCAGAGAGAACCTGTGGAGGAAATATCTGACCTGGTCTTGCACCAACTGGACCATCACTAACTGAAGCTGCCTTAGTTTACGATGAATAAACCAATGTTTGAGTCAGCCTGCACATTGTTGCCAGGGGTTGTTTGATTGTTGGGGCTTTCTCTCTATTATTGTAGGGTCTTTACAATATAAAGGGCCTTGAGGCGACAGCTGTTGTGATTTGGCACTATGTGAATAAAACTGACTTCAGTATTTATTTCATTTATGTATTATAACACATTTGGATTAAGCACACAGCTATTCCTTTATGTTGGTAAATGGACTGGTTCATTTTCCTGTTCTGAGCACTCAAAGTGCTTTAAATGACTCGTCTAATTCACTCCAACACTTACTACTTCACAAATGCTACCAATTACACATGATGAGAGAGCAACTCCAGGGTTAGTATCCTACCCAAAGATATTTGGCAAGCCTGGAGCAGCCAGGAATCGAACCACCAACCTTCTGCCCTACTCCTGAGCTACAGCCACTCCATGTTGGACAGCTTTTGTCTTGGACTAAGCTCACCATAGACAAGTTTAATCTTAGAGGAAATTTGCTGATTGGACTATTTATTCAGCAAATTCGGCATAAATGTAGCTGTTGAATCGCTCATGCATTTATTTGCTGATGGTGTGCTCTCAACTGTAACCCTGTATTTGATACAACTAATTCAGTTTGGCACTGCCTTCTTAGAAACATGTTTCAGTGCGTGTGTGAGAAAAGGCTACAGTAGCAAATATTTTGCCCCCCCCGTGTCTCCACAGAAGGGTAAGTGGAAGAGAGTGGATGGATTTAGTTACCATGGTCAGTGCTTCAGTGAACTTGCTGACCTGCAGATGGTGCAGAACAAACATCTTCAAACATTTTAATCATTTACAGGTTTGACAGTTTTTTGTGTGCTTGGCTCATGGAAACTGTTCCAAACACAGTCTGATACAAACAGTAATAGAAGTAAAGTAAAATAGTATTATTTATTAAACAATTCAACAACTATATCAATATTTGTAGTATCTAATAATAAATAAACCTCGGTTATGCAACATTTAGCTTGAAAATGTATCATGGTATGTGCTGGAGTGGCTATAGTTTTTAATTCTGTCAGTGCTCACAATCTATTAAATATTGTTAAATTCAGAGAACTGTATTGTTACTACAGCAGGTGCTAGCAAGTACGCTTCTTTTTTCAGATAGGAGGGTGTTTGTGACCTTTTGACATCATAACACAGTAACAGTTGTTCACAGTCGGCCTGATAAGACATGGAGGGAGCGCATTCTCCTTGTAACCTGCGTCACTGACAGATAACGATATTCGGTCCCATCTCTTCCCAGGCCGCCTGTTTGATTTGATTTTCATGGTCATGAGGGAGCTGTTTTTGTGAGTGGAAGACGATTTATGTTTGTGACATTTTACACAGTGGACATGTGTGTGACCAACAGACGTCTCACACATCTGCAGCAGTAAGAAGTGGTCACAGAAACATTGCTATACTTGAAGAGCACAATAAAAGTTTTTTTCAGTGTTTCACTGAGCAAAATATTTTTAAAGGGTTTCAGATTTATCTCTCTCTCTCTCTCTCTGGCTACATTTATTTATTCAAAATATTTATTGTTGTATTATGTTTTTGTCTAAACTTTTTAAAATCATACCATAATAACGAATCACTGAACTGAACTCAAATTAAATCTTTATAAACAAACAGATATAGGCGTTAATTTAGCTCGCTGCGATGAGCCATGTGGCTGAGAGCGACTGTCTCTCCTGTCTCTCCCTCTGCTCTCCTGTCAGCTCTTTGTTATCAATAAAGGCCAAAAAAACTGAAATGAGAAAAATGAACGTGGAAATTTCAAACCCAAGTCTGCTGTGTGAAATGTAGATAAACACAACTATTTTACAGCATCATACACATTTTTGTAAATATTTTATCATATCCGTTCATGTGACATCACTGAAGCTATGACACGGATATAATGTAAAGTAATCAGTGTTCAGCTTGTATAACAATGACCTCCTCCATAACACACTGGACAAAAGCAGTTTCAGCAACAGGTTCCTTCAACCTGGCTGTCTGAGGGAACCTTACAAGAGTTTGATTCTGGTAACAGTGTAAATTTGATGTCCCCTCTAAATAACTCAACACAGACATTAATGTCTAAACCCCTGGCAAAAAAGTGAGTACACCCCTAAGTGAAAAGGTCCAAATTGTGCCCAGTTTGCCATTTTTCCTCTCCAGTGTCATGTGACTCGTTATATTATATTTCCTTTTTTATTAGAAAGAGGGACAATACCTATTAATGAACATTTTAACAAATGTAAATATGCCAGATTATAGCCTTAGGCTAATTTCCACATGTAGACCCTCTGGCAGGTTGATGTTACACACAAGTTAATAGCAACATACAGAGACACTATTTATAGACCTTGTATATAGAGACAAGGACAAAAACAGTGATCACATCATATTAGAGCAAACAATGACAACAAGAATGGACAACAGAGGACAATATAGAAAACAATAACGCGTTAGCATAACAAGATCTCAGGTGTGAATGGAGAGGAGGTGTGTTAAATTTGGTGTTATTGTTCACACACTGTCTCATACTGGTCACTGGAAGTTTAACCTGGCACATCATGGTAAAGATTTCTCTGAGGATCTGAAAAAAAGACTTGTTGTTGTTACATAAAGATGGCCTAGGCTATAAGAAGATTCCCAACACCCTGAAACAGGATCCACTCAGGACAGGCCTTGCCATGGTCGACCAGAGAAGCTGAGTGCACGTGCTCAGTGTCATATCCAGAGGTTGTCTTTTGAAAATAGATAGTGCTGCCAGTATTAAATGGTAAATGGACTGATTCTTATATAGCGCTTTTCTACTCTCATGGAGTACTCAAAGCGCTGTATACAACATGCCTCATTTACCCACTCATACAAGCAGTTCCTTCTATATTTAATGGCAATCTAACCAGCATTCACACACATTCACACTCTGATGGACGCATCAGAGAGCAACTTGGGGTTAGTATCTTGCCCAAGGATACTTGGCATGCAGACTGGGGAAGCCAAGGATGAAACCACCAACCTTCCAGGTAGTAGCTCTACCAACTGAGCCACAGCCACCTCACTGCAGAGGTTGAAGAGTAGGGTGTCAGTCTGTCAGTGCACAGACCATACACCACACACTGCATCGCATGGCTGTCGTCCCAGAAAGAAGCCTCTTCTAAAGATGATGAACAAGAAAGCCTGCAAACACTTTGCTGCAGACAAGCAGACTAATGACATGGATCACTGGAACTTACTTGGTTCAAAATTTACATTTTGATTTCCATATATTACGTTAAATTTAAATCAGATTTGTTACATCTGTTTTTGTTTTTTTTGTTTTTTATAATTGCTAAAAAAAAAAGGTATTGTGCAATTTTATTTACTTTTTTCTAGGGTGTTACAGCCCTGGTCACATTTTAAATGAGTGTGTGAGTATGCCTCTACTGTGTTCTGTGCCTTTAAGAGTCTCTACAGGTCCTCCTTCTGATTGGGGAGCTGTTTTGGGCTGTTTTTGATGATGTTGTAAGTAGTCTTGTCCACCCCTTCTGAAGAAGAAGGTATTTATTTTTTGTATGTTTTCTCTTGTTAATTAAATTAGGGAGGTGTAGTTAGTGATGGTGTGATGAAGCCCCATGAATGTGTCGAATCTTCCCGGTTAATTACTTCATTAAAAGGCAGATCACACAAAGCTCAGTTAAACAGCTCGTTTGGAAGTACTGACATCTGCTGGTCATTCGATGTACAGCAGCCAAATGTGGGCTAAATACCAGTGGATATGTAACCGTAATGATGTCAGTAGCAGATTACCTACATGAGGTCCTCCATATATATATATACAATATAAATATACATACACACCCCTAACTACCAGACTGAATTAAGATTTGTGATAGTGTTTCAAAATGCTCCTTAACTCCTGATAGTATTTGGTGGCTCCAATCTGGTCGTTATAATCCTCAGAATCACCTCAGATCCAGTTCACATTAACCGTTAACGCGCCCCCCCCCCCCCCCCCCCCCCCGTTGATCTTTGGTCACATGATATTCTGAAGACTGATGCGGGCCTGGACACGAGCTTCATTTGCACTCGACACAGGCCTCGGGTCTTCAGTGTCAGACGTAACATCACAAGGCGTAGTGCTTGTCTTTTGGTTTTTGTTTCACGCAGGGCTTAGGTAGCATTTCTTTGGAATACCTTGTTTTGTTTTGGTTTTTTTGTTTGTTTGTTTGTTTGTTTTTACCTTTGCTCACCCTTGATTTTATGCTTTCAGTTTTGGTGGGGACACCCTTACTTACCATTGTGTTGCCCTCCTTTGCCCCTAGACAAGGACATGTCATGGGGGAAAGAAATCATACTGATGACATCAAAGTCTCACAAACTCTCAAAAAACTGTATGTCTCAAATATGCTACACTCAGTGTTAAGGAGTTAAGCATTTTACATTGAGTCAAGCTAGTGATTTCTCATAGATGGTAATCTGAAAGCGCTGTCTGAGCCTGCACCTGGGTCTGGTCCTGTTTTTTTGAACCAGACATGGTCCGAGCCTCTCTGTCAGAGTTTGTATTACTAGAACCCTTTTCCAGACAAGTGAAAAAAAAACAACACTTTTGTCCTACAGGATTAATAATAATGTTTAGTAATGTTTTGCCCACCAGGGTAGTGAGTTAGTCATGACTGCAGCCACGAGATGGCAGTAATGTAAAGAATGGAAACAGTCGAGGAGCTTTATGACAGCACTGACTGAGAAGAAAGGAGAGAGAACACTTTACTTTAAATGTTTGAATTTATCTCTATTATTAGACTTGATAAGACAAGCACTGCTTTCACTGTTCGTCTTAACAGAATGCCACTGGATAAAGGTATGTTTCTATTAGTTTTCATACAGTCACGGACATTGACATTAAGCATTACCCTTCATTTCAGTCAGTGGATGTTGTATATAAACCACAGGAATCTTTATGATGGGTAATCTGGTTAATATCCATGAGAACATACCTGGTCTTCATGTTTGAATTACATTCCTAAATACTTGTTTTACATTACATTTCTCTGACTCCTTTTTCCTGTAATGAAACCAGATGCATCAGGTTCAGTTCAGTTTTAACTAAGGGAAGATGCTGGTCACACACTGATGGGATACATTCAGCTTTGCCAGGTCTCATTTGTTTATGATTACCATTGTCTTATTATGAAACTGAATGTGTGTTTCATACACTTGGCTTGGATAACAGCCTCACATTTTGCACACTATCATTTTTTTTCTGCTCAACACAGTACAGCAGGAGGATTTTCAACAAAGGATCATTTCCCTACGAACCAGTGTGATATGGACACTGTGAGATATGTTGACATGTACATGGACTGTGAGGGAAAAAGGCGCACGAAAGTGGCAGGCAGATGAAGACAAAACGCGGCATAATAATACTTTTACGTTTTGCAATCTACAAAGGTTTGCACTTTGAGAATCAACTTGTGAGAACTGTGACCAATGTTCATGTGTGTGGGGAAAAAGTGTATAAAGTGCGTGGCAAGGGGCTAGTTATTCTGAGAACCCCTGCTGCAATAAATGAGGGACCACTGTATATACTTTCTCTATGATTATTGTATTCAACCTGTTAACATTTAATACAGTCTTGATAGAACCAACTGATTCTGCAGCAGAGTATCCCCTGTTGCTTCTCCTTGCTCCCCAGTCCCTGAGCTCCTGCTGCTGCACCCACAGGTATGTACAGCAAGCACTGATAGCTTTTTACTCGGTGGGATTCCCTTGTGATCACCTTTACTAAATATCTACAACCTGATTATATCCTGTTTTTTTTTTCAATGTTGAAAATTAAAATCTAGTAGCAGCCTTCTCATCTATTTTTGTTTTGTGCTGTGTTTTACAGGCCCACAGAGGAGGACAGCTCCGACGCAGATGAGGGTCCATCGGCGGTGGAGCTGGCCATCCTGGAGTCCCTGAAGAGGCCACACCAGTCTCCATTGGATCGTTTCCTCCTCAGCCTTGTTCCTGCTCTGGAGAGCAGCTGGGTCCTTTTTATTCCTGTCTCTCTGTAAATACTTATATTTTATATATTTATGTTTAATGTTTTTCTGTTTGAGAATTTTAATATTATTTCAAATAAATTTTTATAATGACTAATGTCTCAGTTCTACTACACAGCAAATGTTGGCACACGACTTGACACATGTAGAATTTATTTCATATTATACTAATGACAAAACATACTAATACAGTGGGATGCAAAGGTTTGGGCAACCTTGTTAATAGCCATTATTTTCCTGTATAAATCGTTGGTTGTTACAATAAAAAATTGTCAGTTAAATATCATACAGGAGAGACACACAGTGATATTTGAGAAGTGAAAAGAAGTTTACTGGATTTACAAAAAGTGTGCAATAATTGTTTAAACAAAATCAAGCAGGTGCATAAATTTGGGCACCACAAAAAAAGAAATGAAATAAATATTTAGTGTATATCAATGTGTGTGTCTCCTATATGATATATGGGCCTTTGTCTGGACGTGCTTCCCATCCAGAGCTCAACAGCAGAGAGGGAAGTTCCAGCGCTCCTGGAATCCCTCTGTGATGGACCGCCAGTCTCCAGGTGAAGGCACAGCCATGAAGTCGTCCACTAGACAGTCCCAGATGGCCGTCGCCACCTGGGGCATGATCTGGCACACCGACTCTGAAACTGAATGCGATGGTCCTGAAGGAGTCCCCGGTGGCAAGGGACCTGGACAAAATTGTTCAAAATTAGTATTATGTGTACTGCAGTTACAAAATACATTATTCAAATTCCAAAATACTTTTGTGATGTCAGATTTAAATTACAAAACATAAATCTTACATAAAACATTTTGTAACATAATACATATTAGATATAATTTAAAACAGTCAGTTGTGTTTTGTTTTAACTTTAACATATAATTTGATTGGTAGCAACTTTTACCACTACAGTGAGCCAATCACTCATAATTCCTAGACATGCAATCAGGTAGGAATGAAGTAAGGCATTAATAGAAATAAAGAGTTGTATGTTGACATGTAGCCCTTTCCTTGCTTAAATCATTGTTAATATTTTTGAAAAATTAACCTGTGATAAAACAGCTTATCAAGATAGAATATGCTAGATAGAACCATATAACTAAAGATGAACCAAACTGTTCACAGTTTTATCTAGCTCTCAGTTTTAAGAAAGGCTGGTGACCCCTGTTATAGAGTCTGACAGCTGCGGGTATTATATACAAATATTCAACTATACCAGAATTAAACCAGGTCTAAATAAAAAAAAGGAGTGAGTATCACTACAAAGATTAACCCACAGTGGTCCTCATACCAGTTTGATATCAGCAAACACCGAGAGCATACATTGATATGACACCACAGCCATGCTATCAATGCAAACACTGATAACAGCATAAATCGAATTAAATCGGGACTTGATGAGACCTTTCGAGTATCACTAGGAATATTATAAACAGTCGTCTCCATACCACAGTTTGCTATCAGTAAACACCAACGGCATTCACTGTTAGCATAGCACATCCATGTTAGCAGTGTATAAACGATAGTTTAGCACAGGGGTCTGCAACCTTTAACACCCAAAGAGCCATTTGGACCCGGTTTCCACGCAAAAGAAAACACTGGGAGCCGCAAATACTTTTTGAAATCTAAAATGAAGATAACACTGTATATGTTGTTTTTTTTTTACCTTTATGCTTTGTGTGAACAACTAAAGTAAGTAAGTAAAGTTTATTTATTAAGCGCTTTTCACAGACAGGCAGTAACAAAGCGCTGTACACAAATATTAAAATAAACAATACAATTAATAGAAATTATACACAATTTAAAAGATCAAATGTAAATAATATAAAGAATATAAAATATGTAGATCAACAAAAGGCTTGTTTGAACAGAAAAGTTTTTAACTGCTTTTTAAAAGAATCCACAGAGTAACTAAGGTGTGTTGCTTATGAAATCCATGAAGTGCTACAGAGAAAATGACATTTTATTTCTGTAATTAACACATTTTGAACTCTTAAAGAAATATAACAAAAGGAAAGACACCCAGCTGAACTAAAATGATCCATGTAGCAAACAAAAACTGTTCTGAGCTGCCACCCTTATATCGCCTTTGGGCTTTTGGAGCCTTGACCTGACTTTTAAAAAGTAATTGGAAAAAAAGCACTATGCTGCTAAAAGATGAAAAATAGATATTTGCAAAATTCCGCCTAAATATGTATTTTACCACGTTAATGTGTGTGGCGGGGCGTGGTCTGCAGTGCCGCTGCATGGGAGTCGGACGCACCTGAGCGGCACCCGCAATCACGCCTTGCCGCCTTAACGTCTGTGCTCTCTCTGCTGTTGTGTTGTCAAGCTATGAGCTGAAAAGCTACAGCCGGCTGTATGCGTACAGCAACCGAGTGTGAAAAGTGGTCAATAAAGAGATGCTGAAAAGCAGCGGGTCTGCCGTGGTACGAAGTCACTTTCATCTTTACGCAGGACTGTAAGCTGTTGTCTGTGAGGCGTGAGCGGTGTTTGTTTTTAACATAGTTCACGGTGGAGAATAGCTGCCGACATAATGTGGATCCGAAGATCCATAATTGGCCTACCCGGGGTCGAAAGTCTTGATAAATGCACGGCGTTTCGGCGGGTACACCGGCTTCCGCGAGTGTGACACTTATTTTGAGCGATGAAAAAATAATAAGATATAATTTTATTTTTATATTTCAAAATCACAATAATCTTCCAATTTAGAACTACAAGTTAAAAAAAGAACTAAACACAAATAAAATACACTTCAGCTAAATACTTCTAATTTATTTTCCCAAACCACCTGGAGCCACAAAATAAGGCCTAAAGAGCCGCAGGTTGCCGACCCCTGGTTTAGCATATATTAGTCACCTTTCTCACTCACTATGTATTAATAGACCTCTCTGCATTGAATCATATCTGTTATTAACCTCTGTCTCTCTTCCACAGCATGTCTTTTATCCTGTCTTCCTTCTCTCACCCCAACCGGTCGCAGCAGATGGCCGCCCCTCCCTGAGCCTGGTTCTGCCGGAGGTTTCTTCCTGTTAAAAGGGAGTTTTTCCTTCCCACTGTCGCCAAAGTGCTTGCTCATAGGGGGTCATATGATTGTTGGGTTTTTCTCTGTATCTATGAAGCGCCTTGAGGCGACTTTTGTTGTGATTTGGCGCTATATAAATAAAATTGAATTGAATTGAATTAGCACAGGTATCAATAAAGGACTACCGTATTAAACACTTTTACTAACTGCATGCAGATGGACAGGCACTCTGTAGTTGGTGTCTAGGCGGGCGATGCTTGGACCAACGCAGGACAGCAGGTCCTCAAACTGGGCGAGGGAAAGACGGTGGTACCGCTGAAAGCCGCGGTCGTCCAGGCGCAGCTCCTGGAGCAAATGGTGAAACTCACCAAACTGCTTACGCGATTGATTTGTGTTGGACACGCGTCGAGGTGCGAATGTGCACGCGTCAAATTAGGGGCGTCTGGGGCGTTTTCGCTCCCGTCTATCCCTTTCGGTGTGAACACACCGTTACCCCCAAGGAGCGTCAGAGACATTTTAAGGGGCGGCTATGTTTGTATTATGTTCAGTCAGGCCACTTTGTATCTACCTGCTAGCTTCGGTTAAAAGGCGGGGCCCACCAGTAACTGCGGGGGTACTGGTGGGTGGCACCTTTTCTTGGTCTCAGGTTCCCCGCATGCAGCTCTCCGCTGTCTTGTCTAATAACACCAAGACCTACTCTATTCAAGCTCTTTTAGACTCCGAGGCTGAACAAAATTTGATTGACAGCGGTCTGGTACATCTCCTCGGTATTAAAACACGGCTTCTAAAGGTCCCTGTTTCAGTTGTTGCCCTCAATGGTCAGCCCTTGCCCTCGGTCACCCATGAAATGGAACCGGTCTCATTAATTCTCTCGGGCAATCATCGCGAATTTATCCGGTTTCTTGTTTTCACGTCCCCTGATTCCCCCGTAGTCTTGGGTTATCCTTGGTTCGAGCGCCACAATCCCCATATCAACTGGGCCACCCGTCGTATAGAGAGTTGGAGCAGCCACTGTTTGTCACACTGTCTGCAGTCTGCTTTACCTCCTTCTGCGGCTAGTGCACCCAAATCGACACAAGAAGATTTGGACCTGTCGTCTGTGCCTGAGGTGTATCATGATCTGAGGTCAGTTTTCAGCAAACGTCGCGCTCTGTCTCTGCCTCCTCACCGGCCATATGACTGTTCTATTGAATTGTTGCCTGGAGCTTCACTGCCTACTAGTCGGCTGTACAACAGGCTCCGGGCTGGAGAGGGCTGCCATCGAAGCCTGTATTACGGAGTCTCTGGAGGCAGGCTTGATTCGGCCATCCTCTTCACCCGTGGCTGCAGGGTTCTTTTTTGTGGGTTGTGGCAGGTAGGAGGGCTGGCAGGCAAGGAATAAGAATGATGAAGCCTAGTAGGTAGCAGACCATGGAAGTTGAATGGGGAACCAGAGCTGAAGAGAGATCACGGCAGGATGTCAGCCCAGAAGACTGTAACAAGGAGATCTAGACACAGGGAAAGCACAGCGGAGGACCAAGCCAGGAGGCCTACTTACAACTGAAGGCAGCAGGATGAACTGGAATAGCAGGCAGGCTAGTTTAAATGGTAAATGGACGGTTCTTATATAGCTCTTTTCTACTCTTTTCACTCTCCGTGAATAGCTACCTTATCATGGTCGAGGGGTTTGTGTGTGTCCCAGGAATCCCCGGGGCTGTTGTCCCGGGACTTCTTCCCCTTGGTAGGGTCTCCCATGGCAACTTGGTCCTGAGTGAGAGACCAGACAAAAAGTTTAATCTTACTGGGGGACTCTCACACTCTTTCACAGCGTATCTTCTGCGTATCTTCTGTATTTTGGTAAAACAGCATCTTTAAAGGTGAGGAGTACTAGGGTAGACCCTCTACCATTCGCTCTCTTACCCATACAAACTTCAAAGGATTGGCAGAAGAGAACCTGCCACCTTCTTTTACTTTAACAAACACTTTAAATCCCTCCTCCTTTTTTTGAAGAAGATTCTCACTATCTGGAGAAGTATCTCCACACTCTTTCCTTTTGCCTCTGCTCCACCCTCCCACATTCCAATCACCTGCTGCAAGCATGAGGCTGGCTCTGATAGTACACAATGATGGCAGTGGTGGCTTCTTGTTTGCAGCTTCTTAATACTTCCTGGATGATAACCGAGGCCAAGAGGTAGGCCATGAGTTTATGGTTTACCAGGCCTGTACAGGCCTTTGGCTGAAACCTGCCCACCTCCTCTTGTCCTCCTGTACAGTTTATCAAATCCAATAACCATTATCCAAATCAAGTCCAATTTGTTATAGTTAATCAAACTGAAGAAACTTCACGCCACACACTCCCAACACCCTCAGCGTAGCTGTGCAGTGTAGTGAAGAGTGCAAGACTCGGCTGTCAAGCTGCATTTAAAGGTCAAAGGTCACTCTTTGAGGACGCCAATGTTCACATGTTGGACAGAAAAGACAGAAGGTTTGAAAAAGAAGTGAAAGAAGCCATCTATGTCCACTGTGAACGGCCATCTTTGAACAGAGGGCGGGGCTTACAACACCAACTGTCTGCCATCTATAATCCAGTTTTGAGATCCCTTCTCGGATGCCTTAACGCCACTCACATCCTGGGCCATTTGACCTCAGTAAGTCACGCATTGGGCTAGATTTCACAGCGGGTTAACCCAAAACCTTGGCTGATAGTCAGTGTGTGATAGGTGAGTGCAATTAAGGGCAAACTCCAAAGCCAATCAAAGGTGAGAAAAGGAAACAAGGTGAATCTGGTGAGGTGAGGGAGTGTGAGGAAGAAAGGGTATGAAAAAACAAGAATCTTTGCAACAGCTGTTGCACCTGTTTACACCTATGCTCATGTGATTAGGAACATGATCAATACTGGGTCGACAACCCTCTGGAGGGACACTCCCAAGAGGACATAAAATCAGGGACTCTTCACCAGTTGTTGTTAGAACTGAAGAAGCTTCTTGGATGAAAAGTTTTCAAGACATTTAAAGAAGTCCAGACACTTTTCTTTTCAAGCTCCTTAGACATGTATACAGATGATTGAAGGAATAAATCCAGCAGATTGTGAGGAAAAAGATTGTTGCATAGTCAGGGGAAAGTGCCAGATTGAGCCACCAGGGGTCTCCATCTTATATTCACCTTCTGAAATTGGCTTAGCTCTCTAAGGTTATCAAAACGTTAACACTTTGCTTGGAGGATCAGTTGAATTTTTTAAATTAAAGGCTCTTCATAGAGCATCATAGCTTACAGCTTCATGTTGTTAAGTTATTAAGTGTCAAACAAAGTGAACAAATACCTAGCTTCTTTACATTCAACACTTCCTGCTATAAAGAAGCATGAAAAGACAAGCTGACAAAATGTGCAGCAACAAGCTCTGATCAACATCTGAATCAGAATCTAATGATAGTTTGTGAGTTGTTGGTACACTTTTAAGTCATTTTCTTTGTAAAAAGCATAGACTTTAAGTGTGTGTGTTTTGTCCTATATGTTTCATAGGGTTATGATTGGTGTATTTCCCAATCATTGTGTATTGTGCGTGGGGCAAAATCCTTTATTCAGGCTACTAAATCATAGTTTCCTTCAGCGTGGAAAACTTTCTTACACAGTGACCATCTTTATAGCTTCTCTGGTACCCCAAACCCAGCAGCAGTGGGTTTGGGGTACCAGCAGTGTATATGTGTATATGTGTATATATGGTGTATTTATGCTTATATCCTTACTCTCATTCCCCTTAATGTATCTGTAACATGCAACTTCTTTCGGTGCTTTGCTACTGGAAACTGAATTTCCCGGAGGAACCCACCCGAGGGATTAATAAAGTTTCATCTAATCTAATCTAATCTAACCCATAATGGATAGGGCAGCCTGAGACAAAGTCAAAGAAATGTACTGAGCTGTAGTTTCCCCCTACTACTGTAAAAGAAACATGTTTGAGATTTGAGGCTAATGTTTAGGTTTTTTTTTTTAAAGGTACTTATCCCATGACTCTGCGGTGGTGCAGGGGTTAGCACTACTGTCTCACACCAAGAAGTTCCTGAGTCTGACTCAACCATGTGGCTGGGGCCTTTCTGTGATGAGGTTCTCGCCATGTTTGAGGAGACGCTAATCTGGGATAAACAGCCAGCTAGCGTCAACAGGGACAGCCTATTCAGCTGGGGAGTCTTAAAAGATGTGGACATTTGAGTGTGATGGGCTGTGAACCTGTGGTGAACAAAACAACTTGAAAGAGATTATTATTATTCTAATCAGATGATTTTTTTTTTTTAAATTAAACATTAACATGAGTATTTTCATCATGTGTCATTTAACCTCATAAGGCCTGAATTCTTTCATGGCATGCATATTTAATTTCTCTTTGCTATTTGGGCTGATTGGGACCTGATGAATGTACCGGTACCGGTCCGTGAGTCGTTTGGTACCGGGCCGCGAGAGTTGAGACTCAGGTGTGAAATGTATGGTTTTCAGGGTTTTTAGCAGTTTTTAGCGTTATTTTGTTATCGTTTTTTTCGTTAACTCAGTTTTCCTGGGTCTTTTCACGTGTGTTATGAATAAATCTTCTTTTTTTCAGTACCGGTACTAGTTTTATTTTGTTGTATTTATCCGTGACACCTTAAAGGCCGGTCCGTGAAAATATTGTCAGGCACAAACCGGTCCGTGGTGCAAAAAGGTTGGGGACCGCTGGTCTAGACAACCCAAAATGTGATGTCCACATATGTGGACGCAAGGTCCTAGGAGGTTAAAGCTTTGTGTGTTCCATTGTCTTCTTCCCAGATATTGACAGGGATTTTTAGAATAACCTAAGGATGTTCAATAATGATAATAATAATAACAACAACAACTATTGTTATTATTACTCTGGGATGTGTTCTTTCTTTCATCTTTAATAAAATGATCAGTGTGGCTGCTTTACCAGGTGTAACAATTAAGTTTAACATCCAGGCATCCATGAAAACAGAATTTATTCAATTTAACCGAGTTAGAAGTTAGCAGGAAGACTTAATTAGAAATCCCAGTCTTCAATTAATTCAATACAAAATACTACATAGAGTACACTATGCTGGTCATCGGATGTTTATGATGGGCTTTACGTCTTTCAAGAACTGCTCACACTGTCAAACCAATACACCAGACAATTGCATCCACTCTCTTTGGTTCTGTCCACCAGTCAGGAAGTTTTGGCGCGAGATATGTGAAGACTTATCAAAGAGTCTGAAATGTAACATTCCAACTTTCCTTTTGGTGTGCTTGTTGGGCAACTAAGATCATGTCACTAAAGAAAAGAATATAGCCCATATGGTTTTCACTGCTCTATGCATAGCCAAGAAAACATGTATCCATGATCGTTTATGTTAATGAGAGTGTGTGGGGAGTGAGTTGGAGGGCGGGGTGGGGTGGGCTGCTTTTAACCATGTAAAGCACTTTGTGCTACATCTTTGTATGAAAAGTGCTTTATAAATAAAGATTGATTGATTGATTCACTGTTGTGAAGGGTGTGGGGTTAGGGACAGGCTACTGACAGGGGCGTCAGGGGATTACCTAGAAGCGTCTTCCTTGGAGGGCTCAACCTGGGGTTGTGGTCATGACCTGTTACGGGCTCTGGTGGCTGTAAGATGATGGTTTCCTTGTGGCTGCGTGCAGTGGGGATGGGGGAGGGTCTATGCTGATGGACATGGGTTACTGACCTGTAGCCTGGCTGCCCCTGGGTGGGTTCAGGGCGGGCATGGGGTTCTGGGGGTGCTCCGTCTCCGGGCTGGGGCCCTGGCTGGTCCTTGGGGGCTTGAGGCCTGGTTGGTGTGTTGCCGGGCTTGTGGGCGGGTGGGTGCATGGGGGCTCAGCCCTGGCGCGGGGGGCCTCTGGTGCATTGAGCCAACTGGTGGGGAGGTTGTTACATCATTGCAGAAGTTCTCTGGTCTCCAGGAGTTCACTCTGCAGGTGGGGGAGAGATTATAGGAGAGGTGGAGAAAGAACTCAACCTGGGTGTCTATTGTCTTGTGTAGTCTGGTAGATGAGTGAATGTTGAGGTGGGTGCAGTTTTCTCTGTGGTGGGGTCAGGTGGGCTGCCCGGACTCTGTGGGGCCGGGCGGGGCTGCTGCTGTGGGCCCCGGTTCGGATGGGCCTGGGCCCCCTTGCCCTGGTGGGTTCCAGAGTGTGAGGGTACCTACTGGGGTCAGCGGGGGAGCTGGCCCCAGGGAGGGGCCTCTTGCCCCTCCCTTCCTTCCCTCCCCATCTCCAGCTACCTCCCTCTTCCTGCTCCACCACAATTACCCACACATGCAAGGCCTTGGGGTGCAGGTGTGTCATCAGGGTGCAGGGGAGGCATCCCCACCCCCCCGCCCCCTTCTGGCTGCCTGTGCCTCAATTTTATTCAACAACTTAGGCTACGTTCACACTGCAGGTCTTAATGCTCAATTCCGATATTTTGATCAAATCCGATTTTTTTGTCTGCTCGTTCACACTACAAATAAAATGCGACAGCAAACACGCTCTAGTGTGAACGCTCAAAGCGGCCCGCATGCGCAAAAGAAGATGTCACACACAACGCGCTCTGTTTAGACCCAGAGCAAACAGTATTGTTTGACTGATGGCCCTTAATATAAAGACTTCGGACTTCACGTTTCCCAACTTTTGCTTTAAGTTATTTTGTTATTTACATAATAATGTAGATAACCTAATAATTATCCTTATTGCTGTTTTAGAGAGGAGCGGTGCTTCAAAGGATAGTTGCAGATTTCTGTCAGAATCTGCAGATTATACAGTACAAATAAAATGTTCACGTTGTCTTCCCAACAGTTTCACTGACATCTACACGGGATGGCCAGGAAGCGCTCGCGATGTCTTCTCGGGCGCTTCTCCGGCGCTGATAATTGGCGTCTGTCTTGTGCCAGTGACGTAAAAGACGGATTTAATGCGACATGACCGTTCAAACAGCAGTCGCTTTCTAAAACATCGGATATGTATCGGATTCAGTACCACATACGAAAGTGACCCAGATCGGATTTGAAAATATCGGATTTGTGCCGTTCACACTGTCATACCATGATCGGATATGGGTCGCATAGGGTCAAAAAAATCGGATTTGATGCGCTTTCGCCTGCAGTGTGAATGTAGCCTTAGACATTCACATTATTTACACTCTCATAACACATACATATAGGACCTTGGGGGTGGGCACGCTACACAGCATCCAGAAGACCATCAGGGTGTACAACCTCACCCCTGGCACCGTCCGACTGGGGTCTGGAATGTGGGGCCTCCCTGCTACTGCGGCTACTGAGGAAAAAAAAGAAGTTAGCAGGAAGTTAGCTCGCTAGTTTCCATCTAAACATATAGCATGTTCTGACTGAGAGATTTCTGAAAAAAATTAAAACTTACAGCTCTGCTATCACTTCCAACATAAATGAAGAAAGAAAAAACTAAACAGCAGTGACATTTGTAGGGTTACTGAAGTTGGGCTAGCTCAGACCATCCCAAAGTGTGGGGCCCGCCCCCTAGGGGGGGCGCACAGCCATTGCAGGGGGGGCGCGGCATGAAAAGGGAAAAACAAACAAACGGACACTGCTAGCACGGGGCGCCTACACAAACGCAAAGCAGGGCCCTATTTCAGGAAGCCGGTTTAGAAAACTCAGAGTGAAAAACGATACTCAGGGTTGAGTAACCCCGAACTGTCCAACTCGGAATATTCGGTTTCAGAAAGGCTGATAACAATTAGTTCAATCAACGCGGAGTTGCGTCAACCCCAAGTTAAGCGCGCGCACGAGGATACATAAAGCCCTGATCAGTGGAGCACAGATCAAGCGAGTCACCATGGAGACGGGGGGAAAGAAGGTGCGGTCGACGTATTTCACAGCGCTTGAGGCCGAAACCCTGATGGCAGCATATGCCGACAACATGCACATCTTGCAGAAAAAAAGTAACACAGCCACAGCTGCAAAAGAAAGGGAGCATGCATGGCAAAACATAGCCGACAGAGTCAATGCGTGAGTGCAAATGTAAACATTGATCTAGGGATCTCCACCCATTTAACACGGTAATGTACTATATCCTATCTATTATCATTGTATACATTTAATGTTGTGATGTGATGTGAGCGCAGGTGCAACCCAACAGGCCCCAAACGTTCCTGGCAGCAAGTAAAAATGAAATACAAAAATATAGTCCAAACAGGTGAGGTGTAATTGTATTATGAGCCATGGTGCTTGGTCTGTTTGTCCCATGCAAATCAATTGCAGTTAGAGGCTACATTCATTGTCCTTCTGTAAGCACTCATTGAAATTATCTGAGCACATTACAAGTACATATTTGCTTACTCTGTATGCTCAAATGTGAGCCGTTATAGCCAACAGAAAAAAAGCGGAGGCCCGAAAAACAGGTGGGGGTCCTCCACCACCACCACTCACAGAGGCTGAGCAGTTGGCCCTCAGCCAAAACAGTGGGCGCCCAGTGGCTGAAGGCATCTCTGCGGGGACATCCTCTTGAGTCAATAACCCCGCAAGACACAAGTGCCTACATAAGGGGTAAATCCAAAACAATACATGATGTGCATACATCCTTTCTTCACAGTCACCTTTGCAGTGCGACACATTCATTTGATGAACTCCTTACCAAAATGAACTATGTTGTAGTGAAGTTATTGTCCTACTGATTTTGCCTTCCCTCAGTGTCGGTTGTCTTTGAGAGCATAATGACAATGAGGTGTACAGTGATTGGTATGTCTGTTAATTGCCAGTTGGGCCCTTGTAAGTTATGAGTGACCTGTATGAACCCCATATTCTTTCAGTTGATGGTGATGGTGTACTGCATCTGGTGCAGCCCCCTGTTGAGCCAGACCAACATGCAGTTGTGAGTACTCGTAATACTCCACAGACTACATGTGTCAACAGTAGAACAGCAATGTTGTTAATGTCTCCACTACAGGCAAATGATGACGAAACAGTGACAGCTGTTACAGAGGAGGAAGCAACAGAGACACACCATGAGGTTTACATCTTACAGTGGAAAATATAACAACTGAATACAATGTGGTACTATGATAACACCATGGACGTACTATGTCCCTGACAGAGTGATGATGGAAATGAAGAGGAAGAGGGTCCAGCCACTCCTCCAACAAACCTTTCCACAGTAGGATGTTCAGCACTGAGTCACAACCAACCTAAGTAGGCATGTACTATGGATGTCAATGCTATGTCCTGTGTTGCAATAGCTCCCTGTAAAGCAGCTGTACAAGACATATTTGGTCAAGAAAATACAGAAGTGCGACATGGAAATGGTACACCTCGAGCAGCAGATCCAAAAGTCCAAGTTGGAGATTTTACTGCTGGAACAACAGTTAAGGGTGGGTGAAGTGGTCAGAGATGGACGAATTATGTCAGTGTTTGTACAACATACTAATATACCTTTTTATACCTTGTGTACAGGACATACAGGGCGACCAATAAAGCCAGTTGACCAAAAAATCTGTGTATTCGTCTTGTAACATGTTGAGGTGACGGGTCACAGGAAATGGTTGTGACATATGGTGTCTCTGACTACTCTTCCATCCTGTATGTTCGTGGGTGGGTCAGGATGTACATCGTGTGGATCACTGCTGATGTCTGGTTCAGATGGACAGTGTTCTCCTCTAATTGTGGCAATGTTGTGAAGAATCACACATGCCACAATAATGTCACATGCCCTTTCTGGGGCGACCCTGAGTCTTTGCAGGCACTGGAACCGGGCCTTGAGCATTCCGATGGTCATTTCAACTCTGGCCCGTGTCCTGCAATGGGCCAGATTATATCGCTGCTGTGGGCCCGGTTCAGGGTCAGGGTAAGGGGTAAGCAAATAGGGTAAACATGGATACCCCCTATCACCAAGCAAGTGGCCAGTGAACTCTCCTAGGACAGAAGGATACACGTCAGTGCAAACGTCCCTGTAGCAATTGGTCTCTGTATATTTCAAAGTATTTTCGACCCACCATGTCCAAATTTGGTGCTCAGTGTACATTCACGGAAAATTCGTGAGTCATGAACAGAGCCTGGCCACTTGGCTTCCACATTTGTGATGATGTTGGCAGCATCACATATGATCTTCACAGTGCAGAGAACACAAATTAGCATCCATTACTATAATGACATCACTTGTTAGTGTGAAATGCTACAGGGAACTATGTACCTGTACATTGATGCTGTGGAAAGACTTCCTGTTCACATAGTCCCCTTCATTTACTGAGGGTGCAATGATTGGAATGTGGGTGCCATCTATACAGCCAATCACGCCTGGGAACCCTGAAAATTGCTGCAACATGTAAGTAGTAGTTCAAGTATCACCACATCATGGATTAGGTTTTGTTCATCCTGATACCTGCAATTTTGTGGAATCCCTCTTTGATGAATCTTGTGGGTCTGTGACCGGGGAACACCACAAACGAGTGCAGGAGACGTTTCAGTGCAACTGTAACATTCCTGACTGCCCGACAGACGGTAGCCTTGGAAACGTGCTCAGCGTCACCAATATTGTACAGAAAGCTCCCGTTTGCAAAAAAACGGAGTGCAGTACAAATAATATGTAATGAACTGAGAGCATGTCCGCGATGTGTCACATGAGCAATATATGGCCTGAGGATGTTATCCAAATAAATTATGGATTGTGCTGAGAAACGGTAACGTTCACACAGGAAATCATCAGGGAATGATAATATGTCCAAACGCGCTCTAACCACTCTCTCCCGGCGGAGAGCTCTGCGGAGAATTTGGGCTCCAACATCTACTGGCTCTTCAAGGAAGGGGCACGCCATGTCTGACACTTCCTACAGTCAGGTTTCCGACAAAGAGGCGGGGACAGTCAGGGTTAGTTGCAGTAAACCTGCTAGGGGGCAGGTTAGCTTCACGGAGTGTGTCGTCATGGTGACTCACTCAGGCTTCATCTGAACTCGCTTTGTGAAACCGAAGACCCAGAGTTTTCGTTCACTCAGGGTGTACTTACTCAGAGTTTGCACTAAACCGGCTTCCTGAAATAGGGCCCAGGAGATGAAGCATAGCTGAATATGTTTCCAAACCAACTTCATTCTAAGCCAAAGACTAGAAAATATGGTGAAGCATATCTTCCCTTTGGTTTCACCTGCACAAGTGCCGAGGTAGGTCTTACCTGCAGAATTGGTTTTCCCTTCGTGGGGAACACCGCTGGGCTCTCCAAATCACGGGCAAACAGTATCCCACATTCTTGATTTTTAGTTCACAAACACTTGTTGTAATGACTAATTACTCCTGACATTTTGGAGATGTTAGCTCTTTACACAGTAAAGTTACAGCGGGATACAAATAACATCAGGTTGATCCTGCCACGATTTGTTCCCCGTCTAAATCACGGACAAACAGTATCCGACAGCTGTTTATGTTTTTAAACCCATTTTGCACAGAGAGGCATCTTTTTTGACAAATGTATTGATAGCAATGTTGAATATTATTACACAGGAAAAAAACAACTACATGTAAAATAATTACACCATGACGCCTCTGCCTTTCTAAATGGAGGGACAGTAACTGCCTGTTTATATGTAAGTGTGTAAAACCTGAAGATAGAGACAAAATACTGTTAATCTGACTATCTGCCATTCTGCAATTCCTCTCATGTAAGCAATAACGTGGCGCACAGCTGACGTGAAAAAAGGCACATATAGCTTTAACATTGCATGACGAACTCTGTATTCCTCGTCCACACATAAACACAAAAAAATAGTTTTAAAAAATCTCAGTTTTCGGTGATTCCAAACGCCGTTTACGTGTGGACGAAACAGCTGCGTTTTCAAAACTACCCGTCTAGGTGCGGACGTAGCGCAATAGAGTTAGTAGTTTATTTTCTTACTACCTGCAGATTACTTGTATTTGCTTAATTGTTTACTAAATGTTTGAGGTGTGAAATAAACCGCAATTGAGCAAAATATGGGTGTGTGTGGTTGGAGGATGTGTTAGTGCGTGTGCGCGCCTGCGTGTGCGCGCGCGGGGGGGCGCGAACATTTTTCTGTAAAACAAAGGGGGGCCCAGCGAAAAAAGTTTGGGAACCACTGGGCTAGCTGGTATATAATAATGTGCTATGTGATCGCTAGCTATACAGCTATGTTAGCATAACATAAACACAGTGAAGCTGGAGGATGAACGCTAACTTTTTTCCACTCGATAAAAGTTAACGTGAGGGTTCCCAATGGTTAGGGACAAATGCAATCGCATGGCAGGATGCTGTAAACGGACCAAACTTCAGTCAGCAGAACAGCTGAGATAATCCATCCACAATACGAAGTTAGTCATTAATATACTACAACAACATGGGAATAGAGCAGCTGCCAGAGAATTCAACATTATTGAATCAATGGTACGGAAGTGTAGGAAGCAAGAAAAATGAGTTGAGTAAAGTTTTACTTATCTGACTGCTTTGTTTTGCTTAATGTGCCTTATAATCTGGAGGGCCTTATGGTCCAAAAAATACGGTAATACAGGATGAATCACCAAATATTAAAAATCTGCTTTGTTATCACTGGCAATCAATATATCATGTAGGCTAAGCAGGGGGATGTTTTGTGAAGTTAATATTCTTACTAGACTGTCTACAACTAATAGAAACAAAAATTATAAGCTAACACTTGAAAAAATAATCTACAAAAAGCTTATTAAACTTTTGAGGGGGGTTTTCTGTTAATTAATAACTTACTTACTTAAAAGCCTAATAACTGTTTTGTAAACAACTGTTTCTGCTGTAGAATATTTGGATGGTAGGGTCAGAACTTTGTCATAAACAAAATGAAGGCATTGACCCATCCTGGCTTGTGTCAAAGGGTTTAGTTTGTTTAATATGTGCATTGAAGGACATATCCTGGT
The DNA here is from genome assembly GCF_051167445.1 of Perissodus microlepis. Classification (NCBI taxonomy): domain Eukaryota; kingdom Metazoa; phylum Chordata; class Actinopteri; order Cichliformes; family Cichlidae; genus Perissodus; species Perissodus microlepis. Next base: position 19,626,792 of record NC_140480.1, read on the forward strand.
CAAAAATGACTCCAAGGTTCATCACAGTGTTACTGGAGGCCAAGATAATGCCATCCAGAGTAAGAATCTGGTTAGATACCATATTTGTAAGATATTTAGGGCCGAGTACAAAAACCTCTGTTTGATCTGAATTAAGAAGCAGAAAGTTAGCGGCCATCCAGGTCTTTATGTCTTTAAGACATTCCTGCAGTGTAACTAATTGATGTGTGTTATCTGGCTTCATGGTTATATATGCTATGGGAAGCATGTGTAATGTGAACAGAATTGGTCCTAGCACTGAACCCTGTGGAACTCCATAATTAACCTCAGCATGTGAAGAGAACTCTCCATTTACATGTACATCATGTCACAAAACTCATAACATTTCAAGCTGGTCTCTAGAACATAACAGTGAGCTCACTGTACTCAGATCTCCATCTCAATCATGGACTAGTAAATATCACACAGATGTCACATAAAGTGGGACCTTATATTCCTTACCACTGAGAAAAAGCTTACTAAACTCTAGATCATTAGAGGATAAAATACTTTAGGCTGAAACCAGTTGTTTTAAAAATCTTTCTACAAACAATGTGCTTGATATATTATCCACCATGTAAAACTTTAGAACAGCTCTACTCTCTGGCAGCACTCATCATGTTTGGTACAGGCTGAGCAATGACATTGTTTGCTGTAAAGTGTAGCAGCACTAAGTCTTTAAACCATCAGAGATGTGTAACATATAAACACACACAGCACATACCCAGGCACACCCGCCCATCTCATAGTTGCAACAACTCGTCATTTACATAACTTCCTGTATCATACCAACAGATCTGCTCCAAAGAAAATGCAAATTATGCATCATAATACATCTGCTACCCATCACCTTATTGGCATGCTATCATCTATTGTGATTAGTTTAAAAGACAAAATGTCCAGTGTCAAAGTCAGAATGAAGAGAGAAACAGTTCCATCTTTCACAGGGTGGAGAGCTTTTATAAAGCCACAGTGCCAATAATACAACACAGAACACAAGACTTTAAACTGCCTGATGAACAGGATGTGGTGGCAGATGTGATAAGTGTGTGACAAATTTAGAGAGGAAAGGGTAAGCTTTGCATTATTTAATAGTATTAAATATTGCATCAGACACACACTGTTTGGAGAAAGTAGCACACTTAAAATAAGCTACATGTAGTTTTTAACTCCATAAACAAATGTGTGTTTACTGAGTGACAGAAAAGAACATGCTCTATCATTAGTCAACAGAAACACTTGGCCAAAGAAACAAGAGAATGTAGGGTTTGAGACACTATTATGTATTTACTATATTTACAGTGGCTTGCAAAAGTATTCAGCCCCCTTGAACTTTTCCACATTTTGTCACATTACAGCCACAAACATGAATCAATTTTATTGGAATTCCACGTGAAAGATACAAAGTGGTGTACACGTGAGAAGTGGAACGAAAATCATACATGACTCCAAACATTTTTTACAAATAAATAACTGAAAAGTGGGGTGTGTGTAATTATTCAGCCCGCTGAGTCAATACTTTGTAGATACCATTTGCTGCAATTACAGCTGCCAGTCTTTTAGGGTATGTCTCTACCAGCTTTGCACATCTAGAGACTGAAATCCTTGCCCATTCTTCTTTGCAAAACAGCTCCAGCTCAGTCAGATTAGATGGACAGCGTTTGTAAACAGCAGTTTTCAGATCTTGCCACAGATTCTCGATTGGATTTAGATCTGGACTTTGACTGGGCCATTCTAACACATGGATATGTTTTGTTTTAAACCATTCCATTGTTGCCCTGGCTTTATGTTTAGGGTCGTTGTCCTGCTGGAAGGTGAACCTCCGCCCCAGTCTCAAGTCTTTTGCAGACTCCAAGAGGTTTTCTTCCAAGATTGCCCTGTATTTGGCTCCATCCATCTTCCCATCAACTCTGACCAGCTTCCCTGTCCCTGCTGAAGAGAAGCACCCCCAGAGCATGATGCTGCCACCACCATATTTGACAGTGGGGATGGGGTGTTCAGAGTGATGTGCAGTGTTAGTTTTCCGCCACACATAGCGTTTTGCATTTTGGCCAAAAAGTTCCATTTTGGTCTCATCTGACCAGAGCACCTTCTTCCACATGTTTGCTGTGTCCCCCACATGGCTTGTGGCAAACTGCAAACGGGACTTCTTATGGTTTTCTGTTAACAATGGCTTTCTTCTTGCCACTCTTCCATAAAGGCCAACTTTGTGCAGTGCACGACTAATAGTTGTCCTATGGACAGATTCCCCCACCTGAGCTGTAGATCTCTGCAGCTCGTCCAGAGTCACCATGGACCTCTTGGCTGCATTTCTGATCAGCGCTCTCCTTGTTCGGCCTGTGAGCTTAGGTGGATGGCCTTGTCTTGGTAGGTTTACAGTTGTGCCATACTCCTTCCATTTCTGAATGATCGCTTGAACAGTGCTCCGTGGGATGTTCAAGGCTTGGGAAATCTTTTTGTAGCCTTAAATTTCTCAATAGCTTTATCCCTGACCTGTTCTTTGGACTTCATGGTGTTGTTGCTCCCGATATTCTCTTAGACAACCTCTGAGGCCATCACAGAGCAGCTGTATTTGTACTGACATTAAATTACACACAGGTGCACTCTATTTAGTCATTAGCACTCATCAGGCAATGTCTATGGGCAACTGACTGCACTCAGACCAAAGGGGGCTGAATAATTACGCACTCCCCACTTTGCAGTTATTTATTTGTAAAAAAATGTTTGGAATCATGTATGATTTTTGTTCCACTTCTCACGTGTACACCACTTTGTATTGGTCTTTCACGTGGAATTCCAATAAAACTGATTCATGTTTGTGGCTGTTCAAGGGGGCTGAATACTTTTGCAAGCCACTGTATATTTTATGGTCTGGACAATACTGATTGGTCAGTTCATGAACTTAATGGATGTGGCTACTCCCTAAAGTAACGTCCCAAATAATGAGATAATGATAAAATTATAATACTAAAAACTAAATCTGCTGATTCACTGTTTTGTGCGGGATATATATCACCAGTATTTGCAGTATTAGTGAAGAAATCCTGATGTAATGGAGATGTTCTGAGTAACTTAACTATGTGCTTGACTAAGTGTCTACATCCAGAATCCATACAGAATGAAGGTGACATGCCAAAACCATCTGTCATCCAGCTGCCATTCAGGCTGGTTCCAAAGCAACTCAGCTTTAATATATATATATATAAATAAATATATATATATATATAACTCATTGCTCTGGATACTGGGGTTGATAAAAAAAAATGCCTTGCTGTGATAGGTTCATGCTTCAGTTGTAGTGAATCAAATTCTGTGGTAGCTATCTGTGTATGGAGGAACCAGCTAACCTTCACCTGTGTTTAATTTTCACCAGTTTTAAGGTATTTTTGCAAGACAGGTTTGTGTTTGAAACATACCAAAAATATGAATTCAGCTAAAATAATTATATTAAAAACAAAACAAAATAAATGCTTAATTTGCACCCTTCTCTTTCATACTGGCATCTCAGCTGCCACAGAGTGAGAGGCAGACACAGACAATCATTTAAGCTCACATTAACGTTAGAACCATCACTTACCCTGACATGCATATTTTTGGACTCTGGGACTAAACTGGAGAGCACCACAAGGAGACCATGAGAACATGTACCGCCTGGCCAGGATGTGCTAACCACGAATACCATATGACGCACACCACAATAATCATTAATACTTGAAAGCATCACATCACCAGTAAAAAGTCCCTCTCTGTTAATCGTCTTAATGATCTGACAGAAGTGTGTTTGCAACTTCCACATTTTTCAGACTGCAACACAATCCAATAAATGATTAGAAGGAAATATAAGCTGACCCTATTCTTTTTTTATTTATCATGAATGTAAAAAAGAATTTCATGTATAGAAATTACATTATTTTAGTTATAGTGTGGCAGGATGAATATTATGTCTTGGTTCATCCCACTTTCAGTCAGACAATTTGGAGTAATACGGCGACTCCGTCTGCTCCAGATTTAAGGTTTTATTTAGTTTGTATGTCTGTCTCTCTGTTGTTTTGATTTGTAGTTTGGGTGTTTGTTACACCACTGGTAGGAGGCCCTTTTTCTAGCTGCAGATCACCAGTGTGTTCCTGCAGTTGGGCTAACCCCAGCGTGTGCAAACTAGTTTTTTGGGGGGTTTTTTGAAATATATATCATAATTTATGTGTTACGGATTTGTACTAGGTCTCACTCAGTAGATAAAATACATTTTTGCCAAAGTTTTTTCAATTATTAATGGCTTAACAGCAGCACAAGTCACTTTATGCAGAACTTGTAGTTTTGTATTCATGCACCAAAAAAGCCCTCAGAAAACATGTTTAGGACAGACACCTGATAGAAGTCACTTTCAGCTGCAGCCATTGCATCCTGTGCTTATGTCACTGCCATTGGATTCTCGAGCCATGGTTCTCTGGACTGACGAATCCAGTGTGGGTTTTGTGGCTGCCAGGAGAACAGAACGTGTCTGACTGCACTGTGCCAACTGTCAAGTTTGGTAGAGGGGGACTTATGGTGTGACGATGTTTTTCAGTATCGGCAGTGAATTTGCAGTGAAAGGAAATCCCGCCACAACGGTTGCTCGCCACCACAACCTCGTTTCACAGTCACTTGTATTTACACCTGCCGTTAAGGAAGGAAGCCGCTGTTGTCACCATTTAGATGCCACATAAGCAATGATATGGGAGGAGAGGAAGTTAAAACACAAACCAAGACTTTGTTACATTTTTTTTTACAAACTCAAGTTTTCAAACTGTTCCAACGTCTCCCTCTGTATATCTGTATGTATCTACATTTCTGTACTGGAACATCATAAAATGCTGGGAAAAACTGACACGATCATACGCCCGTGTCTTCAACCCGGCCGTGGTGCAATGTGCCAGGTTACAAAAATCTAGAACTGCATGACCAACCACAAAGACACATGATCCATCCATCAATTTTCTTCTGCTTAGCCGGGGCGGGGTTGTGGGGGCAGCAGCCCAAGCAGAGAAGCCCAGACCTCCCTCTCCCCTGCCACCTCCTCTAGCTTGTCCAGAGGAACACCAAGGCATTCCCAGCCAAGAGATATAATCTCTCCAGCGTGTCCTCGCCCAGGAGGCATCCTTGTCAGATGCCCGAACCATCTCAACTGGCTCCGTTCGATGTGAAGGAGAGCGGCTCTACTCTGAGCCCCTCCCGGATGGCCGAACTCCTCACCCTATCTCTAAGGGAAAGGCCAGCCAACCTTCAGAGGAAACCCATTTCTGCTGCTCGTATCCGCGATCTCGTTCTTTCGGCCACTACCCACAGCTTGTGACCATAGGTGAGGGTCATGATGTGATGTCAAAATCAGCGTCTGACACAGCGAGCAAAATGGTCGGTGCTTACCAGCATACCAAGATCAATGGTAAATGGACCTTATATAGCTCTTCTCTACTGTACCTGAGCAAGCAAGGTACCTTTCACTACTAGCCATTCATACCATGCCATATTTATACTCCAATGGAAGCATCAGAGAGCAACCTGAGGTTAGTATCATGCCCTAAGATATTTGGCATACAAACTGAAGAGGCCAGGGATCGAACCACCATGCACAGTTTAGTGGGAATAATTTGGGGTTGGCCCCTTCCTGCTCCAGCATAACTACACACCAGTCTACAAAGCTGTCCATGACAACATGAATGAGTGAGATTAGTGTGGAAGAACTGACGGAGCTGCACAGCCTCAATCCCATAGAACACGATGGGGACGAGACTGCGAGCCAGGCCCTCTCATCCAACATCAGTGTCTGATGACACAAATGCGCTTCTGGCATAATGGTCAGAAATTCTCCTGAACATTGTGGAAAGCCTTTCCAGAACAGTTGGAGTTGTTATATCTGCAAAGCTTGGAACAAAATCTTATTAAACCCTGCAGATTAAGAACAGGATATCGTTCAAATTCATACGCATGTGAAGGCAGATGAGCAAATGCTTTTGTCACCATAGTGCATTTTGAGAAATTCATTTTAGAATATTTTGCTAATATCAATAAATCTCAAATTGCAGTTGATCTTTACATCAACAGAAAACAAGGGACAGAAAATGCACTTTTTGCAGGACTCATTATCAGCACCAGCCAGAGTGCTTACAGGTTCACAGAAATGTGACCATGTTACCTCAGCACTGAGTTCTCTTCTTTTGCCTCCAATGCCTTAAGAAATGCCTTTCAAATCTTTGTATAAATTCACAAAGCTCTGTGGTTTGAACCCTGTACATTTAGTCCCACCTAGTCCTAGAATTAGATCCAAGTTTGTTTGAAGCTGCCTTAAGTTACCTCGATTTGAACATAATGACATGTGCTGTACAAGTAAAATTCCTGTTGCACTTTTCGGCTCATTCAGAGAAGTCAAAGCACTTTTTACAACAAACAACATTCACCAGGCCCGTAAAGCTCGCCGACAGATTGTGCAATATTAGATTACAACCCTGGCAGGTCTATACACGCTCTTAAAATAAATGTTCCAAGAAATACAATGCTTAACCAGTTATACAGTTAAAGAACAGGTTTGACTGCACAGCACACAACAGCATTGTGCTGTCTGCGTCACTGTACCGTGGTTTAACACTGAAAGAGGAAATCCCAGTCTGAGAGTGAAGTCCGTCAACCACACGTTTCAACAGCTGCACTTCCTCATGCATGTGCACTTGCTGTTTCATTACTGTTTGACACATATGCTGTCAAGAGGAGCATTTTCTTGTTTACCGGGGAAGAAATAAAATCAACCGTATGTCAGAGACCTAATATTAGCAGTGGATAAATCAGGAAAAATGGACGAGCTATCCCAGCAAACGCAGGTGGTGAGTTTGTTACTTTCATTACGTCTTTGTGTCTAAAGTTCAAGGACTGCAACACTTGTGTGGCTGTTTTTGATTAACCTGACATTTTCAGGCTAATTTTGCACAAGATTAAATGTAGTCTGTTTCCGGCTGGGGGAAAAGACGGGTGATATATAAGGTTTAAATAAATAAATAAAATCTTGACCTTGACAACTTTCGCTGCATGTAATCATGAATTACATCACAATAACACACCAGTCGCCTGCAAGGTTTTTGACTGAGTGTCTGCGACTTTTGAAGCCACAAAATATTTATATTTAACTTCAGCTATCAGCTTTTACACTACAACTTTTTACTTGCTTTTTACTATAAAGCTGCTTGGTACAGAAATAATGTTATAGGTTTGACTTTTACGCTGCTTACATTGTCCTATCACTGACTAAAAACCACCTTTGATGACTTTGTATTGTAGCAACCTGCAGTATCACGACAGGTGCAGCCTGGAGAACTTATTAACCCTTATTTCTGCCACTTCCTGTATAATGTTTATGTATTAAATGGTGGTTAGTGTCTGAAAAAACGGAGCTGTTATACATTAAAGTACATGTACTCAGTGCATATATTTTACTACCTTGTTGTGGTAGAGATTTTCAACAGCCATACTTTACTAAAAAGGTTCAGGTCCAAGGGAAGAGGCAGGGCACACCTTGGACAGGTCACCAACCTGTTGCAGGGCCAACACAGACTGACAATCATTCACACCTATTTAATATCACTAGTTAACCTACTATTAACAAACTAAGTGCATGTCTTTGGACTGTGAGAGGAAGCCATTATACCCAGAGAGAACCCACACAGGCACATAGTGGATTTGTGCCCAGGACCTTCCTGCTGTGAGGCAAACAGGGCCACCATGCTGCACCAAGTTACATAGTTATAATTCAAAGTTTACCACCCGGGCGTGTTCTAATCTCTTATGAAATATTTCTATAAAATATTGTGGACATAAGCAGATCTTCACTAATGATTGACTAATACTTATCAGCCTGGCTACGGTGGCTGTATAAAATCTGTGCAAAAATTTTGTTACTTTTGCATTTATTTATTTATTTTTTAACTAATCTTAGTTTTATCAGATTCTGCTGATGCAAATAAACAGATCTGACCAATTAAATTACAGCTTTTGGCAACAAGTGCGCTCTTAACTCAAATCACTGAAAAATACCCCAGACAGCCAGATCAGCTGGAGCTCAAACTGCCACAACGACATCCTGAAATATGTACAACAGTCGTCATACAGCTTCAGTTCCTGAGTCAAACCCTGAGATTCTCCTTGCTGCTGCCTTCTCGTGGAGACTGAATGGAGTCTTACATGTTTACAACCAACTCATTACGCCTTGATGTCAACTTCATTTTTTTTCACAGTTTGTTTCTTGAGGACAAATTTAACCCCCTTCAGTGTACGGATTTTGTAGCAGAGATTAAAGTCATTTGTGATTATTACATATAATTTATGGTCGGATTTCTTTGCATATACTATATAAAATTAGTGACGTGCTCATTACTTGTTATTAAGAAATGATCAGACAAAAACAGAGTTTTTCAGGAATACTGTTCAGTTTCTGTCAGAATCCTGCTCCTCACATACACGGTCTTCACTAATCAGACCCATGTTATCGTAATAATCTTATAGCACCGCATCACCCCTGAGAACCCGTGGCTCTCAGACGGCGAGCTTGTTGTGGCTCCTAGTGTACGTAACAGGAGAAAGGGAGGCAGAGCCTTCAGTCCCTTATTCTCTGGGGCCAGCTTCCAGTTTGGACTGGGGAGACAGACACCCTCTCTCCCTTTACGACTAGGCTTACAACTGTCCTTTTTGAAAAAGTATATAGTTAGGGCAGGATCAGGTGTGTTTATTCAAAGCTTCTATGTGTTCTTTAAAGTCATATGTTTAGTGGCAAAATAAGGGTGTTAGCAGAGTTTGTTGTTACAGTGTTTTGTATACATACACTGGGAGGCCAAACAGTCTCAAAAGTTTCTGTATTTACAAAACAAAATGTACTTAGATGTGTTAAAACAATGAAATGATCCAATAATGTGGTCGAACACTGTCCTGGTATAATTACTCAGGCCTAAAATCACTGAAAGGTCCTCTTTAGTGGGGCTTATTATGTCATTCATGTTGTTTATTTCATAGTGATTGTAATAATATGATACAGCGCCTATGAAACTAAAATAAATAAAACAGTAAAAATACTTTTATTAAACTAGTATCTACTGTTCATTACCGTTTATTGTACCAACTGTATAATGGTTTTTATGTATAGTCTGACATAAACATAATGGATTTACCATTTTTTAAATATCCATAAAATGTAATTTTAAACAATATACTGTTAATTATAGATGTACATACTGATGGATTTGAATATTGAGCTTAAGAGTTAGAGCCGTAATAGAGCTTAATAAAACACTAGCTACACTTATAGTACCATAGTACTACTGTAATACAACAACAGCACAGTTCACTTTGCTATATTTCTCCTTAAAAACATCTAAAAGAAAAAAAAATCGAACACAATTAGGACACTTCCTGTGCTGCTACTTTTAATTCTGTTAGCCTAATTATTACTATTGGTGCTGTACAGGTCGCTGGAAAAACAACGAGCCCACTCTGATCTTAATTTCATGAGAGGGATGAGTTGGTTCAACAGTTTAATAAACGTTAGTTGATACCTTTGTTAAATTTGTGTAATATGACGGCTCACAGCGATTTGGTGCCAAGCTGGCGTAAAGACACTGTGTTATGTTAGCATGCTATTGCTATTTAGCTTGAGTGTGTTGTACCGTGGTACCTGCTGCACACTGTGAGTGGTCTTCGTCCTCCCTCAAAATAATTGTTGGTGTTTTTGCAAGAACTTTATAGTGTTCGAGTGTCCGTGGTGCTTATATCACTGCTTAGTCTGGTCCCTTTCTCATTCTTCACCTGGTACAAACTATAAAGTTTTCCTCCCCTGAATTTTCTCTTGTTGCTGTTATTGAACAAAAGTCTTCAGCTTCTCTTTCAAAAGGTTGGAAATTCCACAGTGTATCCTTGTAGAATAACGTGCAATGTGTGTCTGTGTGCTGATTTGAAAGATAACTGCTGATAAAAACAGTGTTGAGTGCCCGCCCTGCACAAATGTAAAATTGGTTGCAGGAAGCTTTGTAATTTAACCCTTTGCCTTCTTACTAACATTTTTATAGTACAAAAACTAAGTAATTAAAGTAAATAAAGTAATATAAACCAATACTGATTATATTTTGAATGAAGTAAGCCTGTAATTTCACAGGCATTTCTTTTTCACAGTCATCAAGTTTGTGGATATCTTAAGAGTAATATAAATTATACATTTCTATTTTTTTCTATCATTTTTTTTTAGCAATTTTGGTCAAATAAACTACACTATCTGTGAAATTACCGCACAATACCTTGCAGATGTTATATATTCATAAAAAAAATGTAATCATTTTTAAAGCAGAGATTGTGTCTGTTTCCCAAATGCAAACTAGGAACCGATTCCCCAGAAGAGCTAAACGCTGAAGGCTCTGCTTCTGAGAGCCACAAGCTCTCACAGGGTGATACAGTACTGTGAGGTCATTAAGATAAGATGGGGCCTGATTATTTAAGACCTTGTATGTGAGGAGCAGGATTTTGAATTCTGGATTTAACAGGAAGCCAATGAATGGAAGCCAATACAGGAGAAATCTGCTCTCTCTTTCTAGTCCATGTCAGTACTCTGGCTGCAGCATTTTGGATTAACTGAAGGCTTTTCAGGGAGTTTTTAGGACTTCCTGATAATAATGAATTACAGTAGTCCAGCCTGGAAGTAATAAATGCATGAACTAGTTTTTCAGCATCACTCTGAGACAGGATATTTCTAATTTTAGAGATATTTGCTTGATGTGCGCATCGACACGTTGGGCTGATAGTTGAAAGCCTGCCATATTGGACACTCATGAACCCACATGTGCACCTTCACTCTCACAGTAAAGTGTTCTGTCAGGATAATATGGTGCCATGAGAACTAGATATGAAAGGACCCGATCATTCGAGACTGTAAGGCTTTTAAATTGAACTTTAAACGTAAAAAGCCAAAGAGAAACAGATGTGAAACTAACACTGGAGAAAGATTGATATAGACATTTATGCTGGAGCTTGTGTACATATCAAACAAAATAGATTGTAAAGATAAAGGTAATTGTTGGCTTTACAGATGTTAGCAGGACTTGTTCTAGACTTTGAACAGACCTTTACTGCCTCCTACATAAAGTAATAAAATAAAGAGGAGACCATGTTTGGATTAATTGCACATATTTATACTGAAGAGGATCAGTGAGTCAGCTAAATGTGACAATTTGATTCAGAAGCTGTTTTTAAAAAGCAAAATTCCAACTTGTATTTCCACCTTTATGCATTAGCTCTAATTATTCATAATAAATAAGCACTGATTGCCTTTGTGTATCACCCCCAGTCTGAACAGCCTTCCTGGACATTCTGCTGAAGAGCTTAATAAGGGATCATTTCGACTACTGGCAAAAGAAGACAAACACCTGTGTTTTACTGCTGCAACCTAATTTTTCAAATATTTTCCACCATGCTCCACTGATCCTACTGCGATGCATTCCTTTTCTACACATGTGGTTTATATTGCCGGGGAGTTTTCCCATAGGGCCTAATCATGTCCTGTCATTTTGCTCTGTTATAAATAGTGGCTGTCTTTCCATGCAGGACCAATAATGTTCATGCAGTATGTGCAGCTCAGCTGAGTATGTTCAGTCGACAGTCAGAAAAACTCATCAACAACTGGGATTCAGTAGCGACAGTTTACTACTAACACACACACACACACACACACACACACACACACACACACACACACACACACACACACACACACACACACAGTAACATAAAACAAGTGTTAAACATAAATACCAATTAAGGTGCTATTTTTGGAAACTTGCTACATAGAAGGACAAAACATGGCGGTCAGTCTACATCGAATACTGTACAAAGTTTATATTTTCACCTTAGTACCTGAAGAATACCAAGTAATGTTCCAAATGGCAGCCAAAAGTGGACAATCCATTCATCATCTTCTTCTTCAATAATTTTTTAAAACCTGGGGTGGGTTACTGTGTACTGCAGCCAGATGGCTATAATTCAGTCCAATTAGTTTTATTTATATAGCGCCAAATCACAACAACAGTTGCCTCAAGGCTCTTTATATTGTAAGGGAGACCCTACAATAATACATATGCAGAAAAACACAACAATAATATGACCCCCCTATGAGCAAGCACTTTGGCGACAGTGGGAAGGAAAAACTCCCTTTTAACAGGAAGAAACCTCCGGCAGAACCAGGCTCAGGGAGGGGCGGCCATCTACTGCGACCAGTTGGGGTGAGAGAAGGAAGACAGGATAAAGACATGCTGTGGAAGAGAGACAGAGGTTAATAACAGATATGATTCAATGCAGAGAGGTCTATTAACACAGAGTGAGTGAGAAAGGTGACTGGAAAGAAAAAACTCAATGCATTATGGGAATCCCCCGGCAGCCTACATCTATTGCAGCATAACTAAGGGAGGATTCAGGGTCACCTGGTCCAGCCCTAACTATATGCTTTAGCAAAAAGGAAAGTTTGAAGCCTAATCTTAAAAGTAGAGATAGTGTCTGTCTCCTGAATCCAAACTGGAAGCTGGTTCCACAGAAGAGGGGCCTGAAAACTGAAGGCTCTGCCTCCCATTCTACTTTTAAATACTCTAGGAACAACAAGTAGGCCTGCAGAGCGAGAGCGAAGTGCTCTAATAGGGTGATATGGTACTACAAGGTCATTAAGATAAGATGGGGCCTGATTATTTAAGACCTTGTATGTGAGGAGCAGGATTTAGAATTCTGGATTTAACAGGGAGCCAATGAAGGGAAGTCAATACAGGAGAAATATGCTCTCTTGTTCTAGTCCCTGTCAGGACTCTTGCTGCAGCATTTTGGATTAACTGAAGGATGAATCTTAATATCCTATAAGCAAGCTTGTCTCTCAAAATGTATATCCCAATGAAGCTACCCAGGATCTGTAGTAGGGCTGGGCATAGTCACTGATTTCTAGAATCGATTCAAATCGAATCGATCGATTCGATTCTGACGATCACAAAGTCCCGAATCGATTCGATCCACAATTCGATTCGATTTGATTCGATTCGATTCGGGGAAATTTTGCCTCAGACAGTCAGAAATATTATAATTCTGATCGCGTATCAGTACATTTCCATATTTTTATATCTATAAAAAGAAAGCTGACACTTGCGAGACTTTATCAAAAGTGAGCATCACAGCAGAGGCCTTTGTGTCAAAGTAACTGAGGATAAAAGACAGAAAAACATAAAGGAGATTTTCCTGGCCTGGTTTTTTATAGCAGGTAACCTTAAACATATTCTGCAATTTTACATAATTTTAAAAAGTTTAAATTTCTTCAGTACTGAACAGCAGAAATTAGTCTCTCTTGTCCAAGGTCATTTAAGTTATATAAAAAAAAAAGACAGCGGCCGACAGCGCAGCGAATAATGCAGAAAACAGAGATTTGAGATGGGAAACTGTTCTTGAAGTACAGAGAGAGAGAGAGCTGTGCAGGAAGTGTGATTTTATCGTGGTGGAAGCAAAACAGCAAAAGTTAGAGGAAATTCATGACGATGTTTATGTGAAGCGAATTGTGATCCATAGTTTGGATCTTCTTTTGCTGCTGGTTCAGTCAATATTGTTTGGAGAGAGATAAAAACCTGCAGTTTCAGAAAGGGCGCAAACACAAAGCATGGAACCGCCGAAACATCAGAATCAGTGAGCTGTCGGCTTTCAGCCCCGACCGTGCCCGTGCTGTCGGGTGAGAAAGGCGACATCTCACTGACTCTGATGTTTCGTGGGGTCCTTGCTTTTACATCTTTGTGCAGAATCCGTGTACCTGCTCTCATTTACTGTTTTAGCTGTTTGGTGGTTGTTGAAATTTCGTGAGGTTTAACCTGAGATTCTGGCGTTTCGGGCAAAATAAATTTATATTTAAAAATCAATTCAGGATTTTAATGAATCGATATCACGTTATCCAAGCTAGAATCGATTTTAATCGATAAATCGATAACCAAAACCCACCCCTAATCTGTAGTTTAAAACAGTCATCTACACACAGAAACAAACCAAACACATACACCCAGAGTTTCAGTGCTTGCAAAATAAAAAGTAAAAAGCAATGCAGAATGGCTGATTGCAGGTTGCAGCTTTCTCTAGAGTAAACCTGGGTTCGATCAAACCCTAGGGGTTTGGTGAGTTGGTCTCAGGGGTTCGGCAGAGCCTCCGCCGTGACATGCACGGCTCATTTTGTGCACCAGTAAAAAAACATATCTGAATTTGAAAAAAAATCATATTTTATTTTTCACTAAAGAGGGGTTCAGTGACTGCGCATATGAAACTGGTGGGGTTCGGTACCTCTAACAAGGTTAAGAACCACTGCTCTAGAGTGAGGCAATTTATTTATAAATTTATCTAAATATCTTTGTTTTCAATAATAATAGTGTTTGAAATATAAGAGTTGGAAGTTTTTTAATTTTTTACACCCCTGAAAAGTCTTGTTTGAGTGTCGAGATTTGCTTCAGGTTAAATAAAGTCTTGGTAAGGAATGAGTTTGGCACTGAGCTGTTAGACTTATACTTAACAATGGCAGCAAATATCTCACGAAGATTGCCAAACACAGATAGCTGTGTGCATGTGTGTCATCCTCTCCCTCTACAGTAGTCATTGTAACTAAAACATGAGAAATACATTCATTAGTTAGATGACCCCAAAGTGACATGTTGTGCACTTACGTATACACAGATGTCTGCAGAGGACTTACAGGAAGACAAAAGTGCCACAAACCTCATTCCTCAAGAGCGTACTGAAGATGTTTCAGCAACACACCACAAACTTATTACATGTTGACTTCTGTTACTGCACTATTACAGGTCATCACTGACAGCTCCTGCATTAATGTGAATGTACTGAACATTTACAAAGATGTCGTTTCTTCTTAGTTGTCATTTGATTTTTTTTTTTATAGAAGTTGGAGCAGCAACTGTCTACAAACACAAGGAGGAGCTTTGGTTTCTCATCTCTCCGAATCAAAAGTAAGACAGTGATGATACAAATTCATAGATGTGTTCATGTAATCAAGAATGTTCTGTTCAGCTTAGTAATAACTTTTTCATTGAGTCGGTTTGTATTGTGCCTCTAGAAAGGATCAACAGTGAAGACGGTGGATTTACACGGCGAAGGGGCCTCAGGTCTTTTTCATCGACGCGAGAGTCATCAAGAAAAGGTCAGAAACCTGTTGTGTTAGTCTGACTACCATCATGCAGCATTATGCAAACACAGGCACAGATATTCTCATAAATAAGGCCTTATATTTACAGCGTCACAGCACTAAAAGAAAACAGTGTTTTCTGAGCCCTTTCAAGTTGACAATTAAATCAATCCATGTTTGATAATGTACCAATTAACTGTAATAAATCAGTAATATCACTAATCTGCTGCCATCTGTTGTTGTGTACATCGGAGTTAGTGTTACTGATAGGCCCCAGCCTGAGGGGCCCACAGTGAACAAACAGTGTCTCTCAGCCAACATACTTACATCACTACACTGGGCAAAGTGTACAATTTAGAAGTGTATAAACAAACAAAGATGAAGATTGTTCATTTAAACAATCACCAGCATTCTAGCAAGAGCAGTGTAACTCACAAATAAAGGTTTACACAGGTTTACCTTCTGGCAGTGGCAGTTCAGTCACACGAGGCGAGGCTAAGGAAGAATCTATCACACCTGCCCATCATACCTGTGTTAGTAAATCAGAGTTAAATAAACCAAGTGGCATACCACCTGCACATAAGAACAGTCACATTTCTCTAAATAAGGAAACACCTTTACCTGGAGGTGAAGCAGTGACAATGCTGTAAAAGAGAAGCATGCGCCCTTAAGGCAAAAACAAACAAAGAAAGGTGACTGTAAAAACTTCAATAAGAGTGTTTTAGGTCCAACTACATAAAAGTGACATTTCCCCTCAGACATGCACTCATGAGGGGAAAACCAGAATCAATGCTGATGTTAAAAAAGATTAGATGAAAAAGAAAAAACAGGAGGATGTTCAGTCAGCCCGAGATGAGAAACCAAGTCCAAATCAAACTGCAGCATCCATAGGATAGTGCCAAGACATTACATTGTAAATAATGAAACTGAGTCAGGGTTGACTGATTGATTTTCTGTTTTGTAATAAATAATAATCTTCAAACTCATTTCCAATCCCAGAATCGGTTCCAGATGACGATGGGGACTCACAGCTCTCAGGTGGTGAGAAACACATGATGAAGACAGGTATGTGTTTAACATGAATGCTAATGTGGACTGGTACTAATATAACAGCTTTCTACTCAAACATGCAAAGCTCCTTCTACTACAAGTTCTAGCTAATGTTCACACTGTGATGGACTCACTGGGGCAGCTCTGTGTTCAGTATCGTTCCCATTGATATTTCAGCACATGCACAGGAAGAGCCTGTGCATCTTCATGTGCCCAGAACTGGCTAATCGCCATCAGCGGTTTATCACACTCCACAATAACCTCCTTCACTTACTACCAGAGATGGGTTACTGTAATCCGATTACTTTTTTCAAGTAACGAGTAAAGTAAGGGATTACTATTGCAAAAACGGTAATTAGATTACCGTTACTTTCCCGTAGGAACGCTGTGTTACTGCGTTACTAAAACCGTGATTTTTTTGCGAGAATGTCTCATGACAGTGAAGTAAGCGAGTGCGACGTTTGTGACAACAGCTGTGTGCAGATCAACAATGGATAATATATCGAGTGCGGAGAGAGTATGAGGTGCAGCGTTTAAAGTGTGGAAGTACTGACCTTACTTTAAGTTTGATTCCATAAAAAGTGACAAAAACATTAGTGTCCGTTGTGCATGGGAAGAAAACTTCTTTTTACAGCGAAAAAAAACCCCTAAACTTCCAAGCAAGCACCGAGTGCGCTATGACGTAATGGGAAATTCACAGAGAAACTCGTGGATTCTTCCACTGACCACTGCGGCACACCCGCACCAGGGTAAACCTCCGCCTACGCCACTCCTGCTTTACAGGTGAAAATAGAGCAAAAGGACCGCTAGTCTTTGACTTTATTTATTTTCTGCTGTGTTTTACTTGCATCTATTTGAAAGAGTGAGTGTAAACACACAAAAAAAATATATGTTTTATGTGCTGGAATGTGCAGAAAATCGGTTTAAATATTAAACAAATTTCTTCCAGTCAGAGAATGTTGCATATAATTAAATTTTTGCTTGATGCATAAAGTTAAAAGATTAAAACTAATAAAACAAGTTTTAAAAAGGGACTTTTCCATTTGATTACATTTTGTATGATGGATTATGTAGAAAAAGTAGAATTGGGCTGAAAGATCTATCGCTTTATCACCTATTCAGGTTGTAAATCGTGTTTTTAAGAAGTAACTAAGTAACTAAGTAATTAATTACTTTTGAAAATAAGTAATCAGTAAAGTAACGGGATTACTTTTTTGAGGAAGTAATCAGTAATTAGTTACTGATTACAAGTAACTTGACCAACACTGCTTACTACCAGCTGACTTAAATAGTCATCTGCAGATGCAGTGTGTGGCAATTTTTTATTTACACTTTAAACTACTTCTACAATACAAAATTTTATTCACACACAGTAAATAGGGAATTTTAGATGAAGTGTCATTGCTCACACTGAAGCAAGGTAAACATGCAGGTGTGAAGAAACACCAAAATCTTTACCAAGAAAGCCAAAGGTGGGGAAAGAAGGGACATAGCAACAACCCAAATACTTCCAGTTCATGTGTGAAATATGGAGGAGTCATGTAGTCATGTGACTAGATGAGATCATGTAGTCACATGATTCCCCCATGCTTAGTTGACTGAGCATGCATGACTGCTTCTGGTACTCGTCATTCTTGTTGATGAAATTTAGCTAGGTATGACTGAGCTCAAACATACTGCTCACCGACAAAGGTGAGCAGTATTCCTAAATAGCCAATTTATTTGGGAATTTTGATCTAAGAGGTTCCCCATTAATATACAGAGTCAGTAATGTAAACTCATGGCACT
The DNA here is from genome assembly GCF_051167445.1 of Perissodus microlepis. NCBI lineage: Eukaryota > Metazoa > Chordata > Actinopteri > Cichliformes > Cichlidae > Perissodus > Perissodus microlepis. The sequence goes on from NC_140480.1 coordinate 19,644,844, forward strand.
CAAACACTGTCTTTAAACAGCCTGGACTATATAAAGTATATAAAAATGTCCTTGCTTGTTACTTTTGGTTGTAATTCTTGTGGATAAAGACAATCCCTAAAAGTACTGCAGCTGTGTTGTCAGCATTTTTCTCCAGATGTGTTCAGACACAGTTAGACAAATAACACAAATACTGGTGGTTTGAATCTAAGAAAAAGCTTTCGGTTACAGAATGAAAATGAAAGTCATTTAAAAAAAAAAGTGAAACCAATGTGAAAGGTCTTGTTTCATGAATCATCATAAAACAAGGTTGACCTATTTTCAACAAATCCACTCCCTCTAAGGAGGACGCTGTCAGGAAATGGCTGTGTGGTGAGCATAAATGCAGAACTCAGGAAACCAGGTGTAAATGATAGAAATGTAGTTTTAATGCTGATTATTCACAAAGTTACAAAAAGTCCAAGACAAATGCAGGTCAACACCAGGGAACCGCAGGGTGGGAAAACAAACAACCTCGAGGACGGACATCACAAAGAAGAGGAGACAACACGGGGGGAGGGGAAACCTGGCGCACTGCTGAAACTAGGTTTCAGCAGTGCGCTGAAACTAATGGAGAAAGTCAAATGACCAAAACTGAAACCAAAACACAAAATGAAAAACAGGTAACAGACGTATACAAAACCAAGGCGGAAAAAGAGTTCAGGTGATGGCTAGATAATCCATGACAAGAGTTGAGCAGCTCGAGGGGCCGGCCAGGAGCCCAACGGAGGAGGTGTTCTGGGAGCCGCACAGGTGGCCAACTGGTGTAGATGAAAAAGACCTCCAGTGGTTTGGTTGGAGGCTGGCATCGGCAAAGGGGATAGGACCCCTTAGAAAACCATAAATGGAGGAAAGCCCAAGGAGGGCTACTTTTGTGGAAGTGACAGGACTCCCTAGGTACCCGGGCTGGTGATGACAGAATAAAAGACAAACCCTCTGGCTAACAGGCTGGTGGTGACTGAGAAGACAGAGGTCTTCAGGAGGCCATACAGATGGAGTCCCTAAGGAGGGAAGCGGCTGGCAATTGCTGACTGGCAGACGAATGTTAAGCTTTTGGAAATCCTTCCATAGCTGTGACTTTAACACTAGTGAAAATTTGTGGACAATGCTTAAAAGCTAATTGGAACCAAACAGAGTGTCAGATTAGATTAAAATAAATACAAAGCTCATGTTGCGACACTGTAAAATGTAAATCTAAACCAAATAAAGAATAGAATAGAATAATCCTTCAATTGTTCCACAAGGGGAAATTTGGTTGTATCAGCAGCAAAAAAAAAGAAAAGAAAAGAAAAACCACACACATATACAAACAGAACAGGACACAGAACAGAAACACAATTTTTACATATTTACATCGTGGACAATAGTTACCAAAGCAGAGTACTGTACAGTTATTACAATTAGAGTGCAGATAAGTGGCAAACCCAGGTTGTAGTGTGCAAACAGAGCAGAGCAGGTTACTGAAAGATGTTTAAATAGTAAAGAATATTTAGAATAATTAGAAAAGTGAAGATTGTGTATTGTACCTGTGCATTAAAAATTATGAAGCCGTGCTGCTGTGAGAGATACAGTGTGCAGTTTAGCATTATCTTGCTGAAATCTGCCAGCCCTTCCTTCAAACAGACAAACTGAATGGGAGCATACGTTGCTCTGAAACATGTATATATCTTTCAGTGGACAATTCTACAGTCACTGATGCATACCCACACCAGAGATGCAGGTTTTTTAAGTGAGCGCTGAGAACGAGCCGGGTGGTCTCTCTCCTCTTTAATACAAACAGCAAAATTTCGCCTGTAGTCAGAGTTTTCTACTTCAGCCCAGAGGAGACGGCGCATTCACACCGGGCTTCTTCTTTGCATGACAGGGCATTTGTAGATAAGTAAACCATCGTAAACCAGATCAAACTAATACGTGAAAGTTTACTGAATATCAATTTATTTTAACTTTTAAAATCACGTATTTTTGAATATGACAGGTAATTGAGTAAAACATGTCCTAAAGTTTCTCATTTGTTGATGTACATTATTTCCAGCTTGAACTCGTCCCAGGAGCCTGTAACATAATTTATCCTTATGCCTACAGCAATATTAAATATAACGAAGCGTACTAATGTTTATATTTACGGTTGCATCGTTATTACACAGACTACATAATCCTTCAGACAAATACGATAGTTCATACACGACATATTGGCATGAAGCTAAATGATTACAGTCAGAAGATAACATTCCCTGTGATTAAAACATTTATATTTTGTGTTTCACAACATCCCAGTTTTCCCATTTAATTGTACCTGACCTGATCACTAATTCCCGTAGGCGCCCTCACTAACAAACAGTATTTCTCAGAGGTGTCATCCAGTCTCATCATGTCTCTGACAGAAAACCAATTAAGGAGGCCCGACTGTGCTTTGTGAGTTTGAGTTGGCACGCTGCTGTTTCAAATCACCACCTGCTTGCTGCATACAGCTGGAAGAGCTAACCGCTTCCGTCGAAAAACAACTAAATGAAGCAATGTTTGAGGGCTCTAGTGCTGCGTTCGTGAATATCGGGTTTTTTGCGACAACATGACTCCAACATCCGCTCATTAACTTTCTTCTACTTATTTTATGGTATTTTTGTTGGCTTTTTATTCTTGGCTCGGTAGTTTCTAGAAGCAAATCAGGTCCTCAAGAGTGGGACGATAAAACCGCGAAGAACCGAACGAAACACGCAACACTTCGTTTGTCCCACATAACGCGAACGCAGCACCTACAGCGGTAACCTACTTCAGCGTACACAGTAGTTGAGCGCGAGGTTAAAATGCTATGTGTGTAGCATGCAGCGGGATGACGATGGTAAAATACTGCCGTGCTGTTACTGAGTGTGCTGATAGGAACCCCCGACAGTAGAGCGGCAGCAATGAGTGAGACTGTGAAGAAGAGACGGAAAGGAGTCCGACTGACGAACCCCAAAAACAGATGGAGTGAGTACTGGATATTAGAGAAGTCTTACCGCTGGATAACCCGAGTCCACCTAAGTTAGACACACTTACAGTTATTATCATGATTTTTGTTACTGAGCGGTGTAGTTTCTCGACAAACACGGTACCTGCCGAAACTTGCTGAAGTAACTTATCTCGAACAGGTTGCGCCCATGTGTGTATCGGTGTTTTTCCACTTCATTGTAGGGAAACCTCTGCTGTTCATTTACAGCTGACATAAAGTGCAGCGTGGAGGTTACGACTTAAATACTTGACCTCGGTGATGTGTTTACGGTCTGTGACATGAAACTTGTTGAGCTTGTCGTGATGCTGTGTTCATGGTATGAGCCTAAAATGTTGTTTGGGGCTGTGTCAGGTGCACATATGATAATTTAGCTTGTGGTCACCTTGAACTGTGATGGTCTGTAAGCTTGCCCTCACATCTGTTTTAGTTCATCTACTGTGCGCATGTTTTGGATGTTGCTGTAGATTGCCTTGTAGCCTCAGGAGGTGAAATTACAGTCAGTTTGAAAGACTGCTTTTAGCTGCATTAGCTGCTGGAAGAGCACCTTTTCAGCGCAGGCTTAGGTGAAAAACACATGGTGCTTATGAAGGAAAACAGTCTATATCATGGATAAAACTTTCCATTGGGTAAACAGATAAATTGGCAGATTTGTAATATAAAGGCTGCAGGAATGAACAAGAACATGGAAACAGGATATCAGGCAGCTTTAGTTAGTCTTGCTTTAATTACCTCCTTTGACTTGACAGCATCTTGTTATAACATGTTTAAGACTCTTACACCCACATCACATCAGAGCTGAAAAGAAGTAGCTCAAAAACGCAGCAGTGTGTAGGGTCAAGAAAGAGTCAAACTGACACTAAAACACAACCTGAGACGTGTTTTTGTCCCCGGGGCTCATTCAGCACAGTTATGCAAGTTACTGAGTAGGAAGGCACTGCCACTGGTGTTTACACAGGACAACAGATCGCAAATGCCAAAGTTGTGTACTGCAGACTCAGTAAACATTGTCAGGGACTTGGCCAGACTGAAGTGAAACCTGGACTGTGTCCTGCAGCTGCTTATTTAATCTGCTCTGGCTGCAATTTGTCTGTGTGTGGAGTGTGGTCGCTCAACATGTACATGCAGCAAAGAGTGGAGTGACAACCACAAACGAGTTAGCTCAAAATGATTTAGAAGAGCTGCGGTGTTCAAAGTGACCTTTGGTTTAACAGAGTTCAGCTCAGACGGATCGATTGAATCTAACCTAGAAACTGTCTTTGGTTTGTTTTTGTTTGTTTCTGTTTTTCCACCAACCACAAAGTCAGCGTATACTTTAGCCTCCTGATATGATGTGATATGTTTTCAAAATGATTATTTAATTGCATTATGTGTATATCTATCGATCTATCGCTTCCACAGTTCATGGTGACTTGTGCAATTGGCTTAAAGTTGGCATGTAATAATAATAATAATAATAATATGTGTGTGTGAGAGAATGGGAATTATAATGGATTTGTATTAATTTTAACTTTACTTTTACTTTTTTGCTTAAGATAGAAACTAGTTACTTCCTGAAGTCTTGAGTTCAGCTGGCAACTTGACTCTTGAAGCACCTGCTCCCTGCTGAGAGCCCCCCCCCCCCCTTTTATGTGATTTAGTGTTTTTGACTGACAGAAATGGTTCAGGGCTTGAACACTCTGATTGGCTGGGGGTTTCAGTTGGTAGTTTACACGATCGCCTTGTGCATGTGAGTTTTTTCCAGATACTATTCTAATTGTTGGCTGTGGATGTGAGGTAGATAAACTTGGATAACTTTAAGTTTCCGGGACAAAACGCAGTTTCATTGTATGGTCAAACAGTGGTTTGAAGTACTGTGAGTGGTTAGTGTGATTAGAAAAGAGCCAAATTCACTCTGTTTATCTGAGCTCAGGGACCCTTCAGTGAACACCATCTATTTAGAGGAAGTGATACTTTCATGGTTTCATAGGTGAGCCAGTAGAAAGTCTGTCTACTTTTCTATTTTTTGACCAGCTGGCAGGTTCACATCTCGATCACTCGTCGTCGTATGGCTGCTGTGCTGGTCTCCCAAGGCAAGTGACCCTGCTGCAGCCAGGGCTTCTCTTTTTGGCCTTTGTCTTTAGTCTGCCAGTTGTGCATGGAAACAGGGTTGTATCTAGCCTGCTATGTTTGGGTTAGCAGCTTAAAAACACTAGATGGGAGCTTAGGAGCGACAAAGACTGGTGTTTAGAGCCGCTGACTACAAACCCACTGGGAACTAATTTAAGTCTTTGTTCAGATGCTGATGTCTCTGACTTACTTTAACTGTCTTCCATGCAATGATTATTTGTGTTTTAGACACAAAGATTTACTTATTTTATGGTAACTGCTTACTTGGTGATGGATCTATTTAATATAGAAAGAAAACCCCCACAGAAATAACACTGGTATAGTTGACTTTCACTTTTATTTGGCTGTGGATGTGAGATAGATAAGCTTCCAAAGTTTGTAGGACAAAATGTTGTTTAACTATATATTTAAATGTATTTTGTTGTCCGAAGCACTTCTTTCCCTGCCTTTGATTGCCTCTTTAATACTTTTTGATTTTGAAACAAATAAACTGATAAACCTGAGCTTTGTCTTTGTTTGTCTTGGTGATAGAAACCAGCCTATCACCAAGTTCTTAAGTGATGTACAGTTTAAATGGTATTTAACACATTGTTGTTGATGCTGTCTATTTATCAAAAAGGCTTGCTCTCCAGTGTTTTTGATTCTGAGATGATGTGAAGCACAAGTTGGGGGAAATTCCTTCCTCAGAGTGTAAAACAAACAGATGATTCAGCAGACTGTCAGTGCTGCAGTATAAACATGGGATTAATAAAGAGGACCTATGTAGCAAAAGCTTTGTTGCTAGGTAACAGAAACATGTTAGGGGCTGTTGTCTCAGTACATCGTAGCTGCTAATCATAAAGCTACGCTTGTTATTTACACAGGGCGACTTAAGGCGTGGGGTCTAAAGGGCTCAATTCCAGCTCATTGGTTTCTAACGTCTCACTGTTGTAGTGCACTGCATTCTTATACTTTAATTAATACAAACCAAATACCTGTAGCTGTCATTTTTTTGTGTACGTGCACAGAACATAGACAGAAGCTGACTCGGACATCTTCATTCACGTATTCTGTTGTGTTGTTTAGGTGAACAACCCAAGGGTAACATCATCACGGATGTTTCTGAGAAGCATGGTAAGTGCAGATCATCTTTCCTTTGGGTACTCGAGTAATGGTTTCATAACTGAAAGTCAGTCTTAAAGAATGCTCAACTAAAACAACTGCCTTGTGAGTTTTATAGTCTACTCATAGGACATGTTAGTCACAGTTTCACATTTATTTCAGGCATAATGATGTTAATGGACTTAACCCGAACAGAAATCTGATAAGCTAGAGTGCTGGAAAAGAGGACAGAGATTTATGAGGCTTTAAACGAGCAGAGGAGGTATGGGGAAGTGAGCACCGACGTATGTTTTCAGTACTGAGCAGCTGCTGGTTTCTCCAGGTGCCATTCCATCAGGCGAAGATGACGGACAACAAGGGGCCCTCAAGAGGTTTAGTGCCATGTGGTCCTCCCTCCGCAAAGGCAAAAGGGACAGTGAGTATTATCCTGTTGAAAACTGATTTTTGAAGGTGCTGCTGGACATTTGGACACGTCGTGATTAGATGTCAACACAGTTTCCAAATGTGTGACTGTAGTCGTGGTTGACCTCACGTGCACCGCTGAGCTGATGTGAGCAGTGTTCTGTTGCAGATGCTAGGTCTTTTTTGGCCAGTGTTAAATCTCGTTTCCTCTTGTGCATTTGTTGTGACAACACAGGAAGTACTGGTTAAATAACCCAGTGCATCAAGGGCAGAGATTTTAATATTGTGCAGTACAGTCTCCACCGGACATCAGGGCAGTGAAATGTTTCTATATTTATTATAATATTTAAGTATAATTGAATAATTAATAATAGAATGATTATAATTTTAAAGCCATTATTAATTGTACATACAAGGCTATTGTTTAAAAATGAGACATTTAAAGGTTTTCAGCATCAGAGCAGCTGTTTTATGTTTGAGCCTGAACACTGTCATTACAGCCAGGTGGTTCAACCTCTGGCTCCCTCAGTCTGCAGCCAGAGACTGAATCCAGTTTTGAAGGTTGTTTCCTGATGTGTTCAGTATGTGTAAATCTTAGATAGAAAGCACTTAAGTGTTGTATGAATGGGTGAATGGAGCGTGTTGTTTAAAGTGCTTGGAGTGCTGAAGCAGAGTAGAAAAGCGCTACATAAGAACCAAAGAACCAGTCCATTTAGCATTTCCCTTTTTTGAACAGCAGTGGAGACACTACTCACAAATGCATGCAGAGGTGCCCTGCTGGCGCCATTCCTGCTGTCGGCACTGGGTCGCCACGTTATGCTGACAGATCGGTCTCCAAATGAGTCGTCACACCCCCACGATCAGGCAGCAGGTCCCTCTTTTCCACGCTGGCCTTCTGGGGCCTTTCTCCCCCCAGTGCTCACCTAGCTTCCTTTTAATAGGTCTTTTAAACAGCTGATAGGCCACATCTGGACACACCCATGCCCCAGCAGGTGATCACTATCAGCTAATTGTCCCATACCCAGCAGGTCCACAGTGGAACATCATAAAATCATGTAAATAAAAACTACACTCACAAGTAAACACTAAAATCAGGTCCAATATAAAAGATAGATACAAATTTCCACTGTGTGACATACCCCAGCTGGGATAAGCTCCGGTGCCCCCCGCGACCCTGAAAAGGATAAGCTGAAGCGAATGGATGGATGGACTAAAAGTAGTTGCAAAGTGAGGATGTGAATAAAATGTTATAGAAAGGAGCTTCTATTTTTTCCAATGTAAGTTTGAGAAGATGGAAACAGTGACAATGATTAAAAATGAATTAAATTAAATTTGATTTATATGGCGCCAGATCACAACAACAGTCGCCTCGAAGTGCTTAAGTCCAGTTCAGCTACCAGCCAGTAGAATACAATACATTTATTGTCATTGTATGTGTCGCATACAACAGAATCACAATGTCTAAAAAATCTATACTGATGGAGAGAGTTATTTTTGGTGTCACAGGGTGATGGGCAGAGTTCAGTTTAGTGATGGCTGTTGGATAAAAACTGTTCCTCATGAACCTGGCATTTGCTAAGCTATACTGTTTGTCAGAGGGGAGCTGGGTGAAAAGATTGTGGCAGTGTGATGTCCTTCACAATGCTCCATCTCTGCTACTTCAAAGCAATGATGATTTAGGGAGAAGTTGTTATGGGAGCACCCCTCAGACTGTGCACCTCACCTTATTCCTATTTGAGATGAGTACCACCAGTGGGGTGTGGGGCACAAGTCTTGCCATCTGTGGACTGTCACTGAGAAAATCCAGTATCCACTGATATAGCTGACTGCTGAAGACAAGGTCAAGCATTTTACTTATCAACTACTTCTGGTAGATAGAAAAGTCACTTGAGACTTTTAGACCAGATTGACCAACTGTGCACAACCTAGATTAACTACAAGAAAGCTTATGACTCTGTGTCACAAACATAAATCCTGGAATGACTAGAACTATACATGCTCTAAGAGCTTTCATCAGACTGGGATGGGGCGAACAACACTACAGGCCAACTTCAATAGCACAACTCTGCATGAAGTGCAGGATTTAGTAAGGAGGAGCTGCTCTGTCCCCACTGCTTTTCTGTACAGGCCTGAACCCCTCAGCCAGGTCAGTCCAGACACTTTTCTTCCAAGCTCTTTAGACTGTAGTTCTAGACATTCCAGGTACCGTGTGAGGCATCGAGTCATAGGTTGAATAGGGTCGTCAGTCTACTCGTATATTCTCAAGGAACTGCTCTGTCTAACAGTAGCTGGTGTTTCGCATTTCTCTCTTATATCTCTCATTAGTGTGTTTGTGTGTATCATATATGGTCTTTAATGTTGTAACTTCTCCAATTTCTAACTGGTGTGTTGTATTCATACAAATAAGAACTATTGGGAAATGCATGATCAAGCACACTAAATGTGTTTGTTTTCTTTTTTATCTTCACATAGGAGTCAAAGAGCCTGAGCTTACAGAGCCACCTGGTCTGGAGGCAGCAGAGAACACAACCAGGCAGCACCGCTATGCCAGTGGTCAGTACTTCTTTGAGTATCTGGTGGTGGTCAGCCTCAAGAAGGCCAAGGACAGCAATACCTACGAACCTCAGATTACCTACCAGTTTCCCAAGGTCAGTATGATCGTGAAGGCCAAATATGCTTGTCTACCACTATGTCTGGTGTTGGTTAGCCACCACCATTTTGTCCGTCTGTATCTGGAAGTCCCACAGGATCTTAGCTCAGTCATTCTCCACCACCCTTGGGGGCGTCTCCCATTTTGACATCGGGACTTCCAGGCCATACTCGGCACAGATGTTCCTGTATACTATGCCGGCCACTTGGTTATGGCGTTCCATGTATGCCCTGCCTGCTAGCATCTTGCACCCTGCTGTTATGTGCTGGATTGTCTCAGGGGCATCTTTACACAGCCTGCACCTGGGGTCTTTCCTGGTGTGATAGACCCCAGCCTCTATGGATCTTGTACTCGGAGCTTGTTCCTGTGCTGCCATGATTAGTGCCTCTGTGCTGTCTTTCAGTCCAGCTTTGTCCAGCCACTGGTAGGATTTCTGAATATCAGCTAGTTCCTCTATCTGCCGCTGGTACATACCGTGCAGGGGCCTGTCCTTCCATGATGGTTCCTCCTCTTCCTCCTCTTTCTTGGGTTTCTGCTGCCTGAGGTATTCACTGAGCACGCGGTCAGTTGGGGCCATCTTACTGATGTACTTGTGGATGTTTGTTGTCTCATCCTGGACTGTGGTGCTGACACTCACAGTCCCCGGCCTCCTTCCTTAGCTTAGCGTACCGCCTCAGGGTGCTGGACTTGGGGTGAAACCCTCCATGCATGGTCAGGAGCTTCCTGGTCTTAATTTCAGTGGCTTCTGTCTCCTCCTTTGGCCAGCTTATTATCCCAGCAGGTTACCTGATCAGAGGCAGGGCGTAGGTGTTGATAGCCTGGATCTTGTTCTTACTGTTCAGCTGACTCCTCAGGACTTGCCTGACCCTCTGCAGGTACTCTGTGGTTGCAGCTTTTCTAGCGACCTCTTCATGGTTCCCATTTGCCTGTGGGGTCCCCAGGTACTTGTAGCTGTCCTCTATGTTTGCAATGTTGCCTTCTGGTAATTTGATCCCCTCAGTTCTGACTACCTTCCCTCTCTTTGTTATCATCCAACTACGGTTCTCCAATCTGAATGACATTCTAATGTCATTGCTGTGTATATTTTGAAGATACTCAGAAAGGATTTGAGAGAAGGGACAGCACTGGCTCTAACATCATGTGGCAAAACTAACTGCACTCCATGAACATCTGACAGCCCAAATAAGCATGAACCCACTGTCTAACTGAAAGCCCGGACAGTCCTGATCCCCACAGAGGGGTCCCGTCGTTTCCAACTACCGGCTAAAATCTGTCTCAGCACAACATGGAAGCTAACATCAGCCATTATAGCAGGTAAGATGAACAGGTATATGGAATGGCAATACATGAGCAGGACCCAGAAAAGAATTGGCACCAACACCAGAGGGGCAAAACTATCCACTGGTAGATAGAGCAGTCATTCAAGACTGTCAGACCCGACTGACCAACCTGTGCACAATGTGCATTGACTACAAGAAAGCCTCTGTCTCAATGCTCCAGCCACTCACTCACTCGCTCACTCACTCACTCCAGGTGCAACTTGGAGTTGTCAGAAGGACCAAAATATATTTCTCTCTCACTGGAGTTATTTTGGATTTAGTTAAGGAGAGCACCAAAGCAGGGTTCTGACAGTGGATCCATGGATTTCATTCTGATACCTAATAGTAGTCAGGGGTGGCGCTGCCTAGCCTCTGGCGGTCTGTGTGTCCCTCCATGAATATGCGTGCCAGGCCATCACTTGGTCATTTTACTGGCAGCATAATATTCTCTCTGACATGCTAACAGTGCTGACACTGACCCTGGCTAAATGCAAAACTAGTGAAAAAAAACTATGTCTGTTCTGGGAATTGTTGCATTAATTTAATGAACACCAAAGCAGCTGAAACGACCTGCTCTGCTACTTAACTGTCCAAATCTATATCAGAGAGGTTCAGTTAACGTAATGATATACTCTGATTAAAAAGTATTCCTTTAATTTTGTTTTGTACAATTGTACAGTTATAATAAGTTGTACATATGATGTATGTATCTATTTGGAAACAGTGATTTAAACTTTTATATTTACTTGCAGAGAGATGGAATGGCGAGATCTCAGAAGGAGGAGGAGGAGAAGACTTTAAAGGCAATCACACTTTTTTGTTTCCCAGAAGGCATCAACTGGGCTCCTTTGACAGAGTACCACAGGTAATGCATGTCAATCAGGTGGTCTTTAACCTTTGAGCAGTATTCAGGGTTCTGTTCTGTGTAAACCAGCCTACAGCCCCTGTTTTCAGTTGTTGTTGTCCATTTTCAGTGAGACCTTCTCCTTTGTTCTGACTGAGATCGATGGCAGCAGAAGAAATGGATACTGCAGGAGATTATTGGTCAGTGTTCAGAAGCTGTCCTTTGCAGAGTGTCCTCATTTGGAAACTGCTGTTTGATATTTGTTTCACTCTCTGATCCACAGCCAGGAGGGAGAGGAGCGCGACCACCTGAGGCTTACTGCATCATTAGTACACTGGCTTGTTTTGGGCTCTTCTCCAAGGTGAGTTCAGCACAACAGCTCTGGAAGAAAAATTGGCTGAATTTTAGGAAACTTGTTGCAGAGGTTGTGCGTAGTCAGATTACTTTGGTAGCAGTTAATAGTACTTGGTTTAGTTGGCACCAAGCCCTGTAAGCAGGTTAAACACACCCAGGGCATCATCCTAACATCCGCAGTCAGAATACACGGTCACACGATGCTGGTTATCATTATGGATTTCCCTGTGTATTCACATGAAAGGGGTGGTGTTGGGGTTGGGGTTTAGGGCCTTGAGGTGGCTGTTGTTGTGATTTGGTGCGATTATAAATTAAATTGGTCAAATTCAGTTCAATTCAATCACAGTTATGTGTACTTATGTGGCTACAACTGTAGCTTGCCTCCACCAGTGTGTGAATGTGAGAGTGAATGAATAGTGGAATTGTAAAGTGCTTTGAGTGCCTTGAAAAGCACTATATAAATCCAATCCATTATTATTATTATTATTATTATTATTATTATTATTATTATTATTATTATTACTTTCAGTAAAGCAACTGCTTATATGAAGCAAGACAAAAATATACTGTTGGAAATACATGAGGAAGTTAAACACATAGTCTGAAAGCAACATGCTTTGGTTAAAAAGGCCGGTGCTGTTTTAATAAATGTTAGCGTATTTGAAGCCAAGAAAGAAAGCTGACTAATCAATATCACAACTCTGTATTTTTACATATGTGTGAATCTGAAATTTTTCATTGAAATTGATTTTAAACAGTCGTTTTAGTTTGTATTCTTTGAGCTGCAGCTGCAGTAGAAATAAAAATCTAAAAGCAGCTTATTCAACATGCAAATGTGATATTAGGTCATCCACAAACAGATGTTTTATAATCACAGAACATCAGATGAGCTGATGTTCTGTGTTTTATTGTTTTATTGTCCTTTTATTATAGAACAATAGTTTGTAGCCAGCAGGAAAAAAATCAATAAAGTTGTGCTTAAGAATTTATATTTTTTTACAGATCACCTGGGAAACAACAAAATATTAAGACACTATAAAGACTTTAGACCCTCTTACTATCCTACTATATACTATATATTATACTACAGTACTGTCTTATAGGATTGCTGATACTAGTTTCCAGAGAAATTACTGGTCAGTAGTCAGTGATTTCATACCTGTTGACCTCTAATCTGGAACATAATCTGCTCCACAAAAGGTTATGGTTGCAGCATGAGTTACCATGGCGATATACCCGGTAGTGAGGAAGAAGAGAAACGTGTTCAGTACAGAAAAACCCAGAATGAACCCTGAATTTGAAGATGAAATCCTGCTTCGTAATTATGGCATTCCTATAAAAGACAAAGGTTGGGATGAGATGGGATTTCATGTGTACCAGTATTAACACAGCGAGGATACAAGGTAGCAAGTTACAGTAGCTTGGGAAGGTGTTGCTGATAAATCATTTAACTGGAAAGTTAACTTTGTTTTTACATTTCATTCTCCATCAACGACAGAAGATGCCAACAGTGTTAATGGGAAGTAGATGACAGACCTCGCCGACCGTACATACAATACACAAACTTCACATTGGGGAGACAGGTCAGGATAGGTAGCAAAAGGAAAAAACAACAAAATGTGTAACACAAAAGGGCAAATCAGGAGAGAAAAAGAATGTCTGCTCATACTGATCCCCAAAGGAGTCGGCATGAGGAGAAGACAAAAACTCTAGCACATGAAAAACAGAAATATCACCACACCATAAAAATACAAGACAAGCAACATGGGGGAGTATGCCAGTGTGCACAGCTGCATCTGGGACGCTGCAATCTCGCGATCGTACCTCCGGCTGAGCCCCTGTCCACATCGGATGGGAGGTGAGAATGGGAGGAGGGTAGCTGCATGAAAGATGATGGATATGTTGTTTTAGAACGAACAGACAGTTGTTCTTAGTGTCCATCACTGGTCTCCAGGTGTATCTCCCGTTTAAGAGCTGTGAGCTCCTCCCAGATCTTTTCCATCGTGTATCCGGCAGGGAACGTCCCTCCAGGACACTCAGGCTCTCCCGAACCCAGGCTTCTTGTCGAGAATAGAGTGTCAATTGCATTCAGGGACCAGTTGATCAAATCCATAGTTCTTCTTCTTTAGTTTTTAGAGAACAAGAGCGAGAATGAGAGGCTCTCTCGGGGTTAGAGTCAGACGAGACCAGACAAGGACATAGAGGCAGCAGCAGGGAAAATAAGGGAAGGAGGGGGTGTCCACCTCCTCCGAGAGCCAAAGCAGAAGTATGTCATATGTTCAAGTGTGAAGGTAGAAACTAAATGATTAACTAATTGTGTTACTGACTGTGAGGATTTGAGACAGCTTGTCCATGAAACGGAACAAATTGAAATTAGATATTTAAGTCAATAACAACATAAGTAAAATAAAATAATCTTGCTTTAGCATATGTCGTACTTTGAGTTTGTGACTATTCTCTCCCATGTGTGCAGATATTCGACGAGGTGGAGAAGCGCCGGCAGATCTCCATGGCCATGATCTATCCATTCATGCAGAAACTTAGAGAAGCTCAATTCCCAGCACCAGGGAACACAGTGGAGATTAAGAGCTTCATTCCTGAGTCGGGCACTGAGGTCAGAGTGAGCGCCTCTTTGATGTCTATTAAGAAAAGACTGTCATTTATCTCGTCTTCTAACTCCATTAGTAAATTTAGACTCAGAATATCTCTTTTTGTTCAAAACACAGTACAACGATCCTTTAAAATGTGTGTAGCTCAGGTTGTCATGTCTGTGAGTTTGTTATCTGTGTTTTCTGGTTCATTTCAGTTCTTCATCTGTTTAAATCAGGGCTGAGGAACCTTTTCCATGTGAAGGGCCATTTAAATTTTTATATAGTTCTCCGAGGGCCATACTGTTACGGACACATAACTAGGGATGCAAAAAGGAAAAACCAAAAAAAGTCTGAGGTTTCAGCTTCTTGGCTATTAACTCACCAGAAAACTCGCGTGTAATATTCTCCCGGTCACTCTGTGGTCGTGTCACATAATGACGTACACCACGTGCTGTTTGACTCGTTTCCCACACCTGATGTAAACGGTTTTGATAATCTGGAAAGAAAGAAGTAAGCCTATGTGTTGACGTCGGACTGTTTGTTTTCATGCCCTGTTAGAGCTTCTCTCTCAGCTTTGAGGTATATTCAGTGCAATGCTGTTGGAACTGCCTAAAGACATGTAAACTGTTCAGGACTGAGTTCCGTAACTTCAACAGGTGTTACTTGTTAAACTTGGGACAAAGACAACAAATGTGACTAATGTAGCATTCGTTGTTATTAAAATTGGCAAAAGTTTAGACCTCACAAACATTTTAGTGATTTCATATAATGTCAGCGTCTTCAAATAATTTGACACTGTTAACCACATACCTAGCATTCGTAGCATTATTAGTGCTGAGAAAAAACCTTCCTTTTTTCTTTTTGTAGCCAAAATGTGAATGTTGAGGTCAAGAAATGACAAGAGTTCACAGCTAAATTGATTGTAATGAGTGATCTGAAGTGCTTTTAATATAGCCACGTCATGTAAGCCCCCTGTGCACTGAAAATAAGTGTCAGTGTGGCAGTAAGCATTTAGAGACAAAGCAGCAGTAAACGATGTCTGGAAGCAAACTGCAGACAGCCTAAAATGATGCATGCTGGTAGGAACGCCCTCTGCAGTGATCAAGGAGATTTTTACAGTCGTCGAGTAGATGTCTCAATATCAAGAAGGAAACGGCACACATCAAAGAGCTGAAAAACCCACTAACCACACACCTCTATCTGTAAAATAATATATATGTTGAGCAGTTAAAGGTATTAAAACTACATTAGGCAGGTCACACAGAGCAGTAACCCAGGGACTATAAGAGATCCCTCAGGCTGGCATGTTTCTGAGGATTTGTCTGAACATGTTTTGCATTACCCAGCCTCTGTCTCAGAGCAGAAACCTGACACCCGTCATAGACCATGTTTCAACAGCTCACAGTCATCTCAGGTATTCACTGATGGTGGTCATTGTTTGTGACCAGGCCTCAGGGTGGGGGACAACATGGTTCTCTGGCTTTGTAAAGACATTTTTATGGGCAGTTTTTTAAAGTGGAAGAAGAATAAATATAAAGAAACGGTGATATAGAAAGAGCTGAAAAGCAGAGCCCTGTCAGTTGAGTGATGACATGCTGGCACCACTGTTGACATATTTGTGACAGTGGTGACTTTCCACCAGATCATCAGTCTGACCCGGCCGCTGGATTCCTGGCTGGAACACGTCAACTTTGCCACGCTCTTTGGCTGCCTGACGGACCAGCAAGTGCTGCTGGTGTTTGCAGCGGCTGTCTTGGAGAGACGGATCATTTTCATCGCAGATGAACTTGGGTAGATCACATCGTCTATACACTCAGACACATACTTTAATCATACCAAGGTATACTTTTATGTCATTTACTGTACAGCATAGCCCCGGTCGTACCACTCTATAAACAGGGGAAGTCAGTGTAAGGCCTGCAGCTGCAAAAACGACTGGATTAGAAAGATTTGTGGGTAATTTACCAACAGTGTAATAGTAGTAACAGTTCAGGATGTGCAGAAGAAGATCCTGGGCCATGTTATGTGAGACTAAAGTCAAAGGAATGAATTTTATAGTTTCTCCAAAATCTGAAACGACCGTAGTCCGAACATTTGAACATTTAGATATTAACCACAGACACAAAGATCTCTCTGGGTGATAGATTCTTGTTGACAAATGTTATGTTTGTGTTCACTACCGAATGCTCTTTGTAGATTTTATAATTAACTGATCTGTGCTCAGTTTGATTACACAACACGAAACGCTGCCAACTGCTCAGTTTAGTGTCTCTGGTATCTATGCACCTCTGATGCACCACTTTACATCCCACTCTTACATTAAATTCTAGCATTGCTGTGTGAAAACACTGGGACTGGACAGAGCCAATCACAGCTTTAACCCATCCCTGACATCTTAGTTCTTGTTGCATCGGATACAAAATTTCAAATAATAATACATGTTTATTGTTTGAAAAGAAAACTCGTATAAATACATGAAGCAGTGTGTTTTTGTATCTACACCTTTCAGTCAGTATTACTGCTTAACATATTAAAACATTGAGTGAGGCGCAGCTACGTGTACTTAAGCCATAAAAGAAGAAGAGAAAAATTATTTTTTTAATCACAAACGTGTTGCCATCGGGATACCACCTCTGATGTCGACTCTGTCTGTCTGCAGCACATTGTCTCAGGTCATTCATGCAGTAGCAGCCCTCCTCTACCCTTTCACCTGGCAGCATACCTTCATCTCCATTGTTCCAGAAATCCTCATCGATGTAGTGATGGCACCTACCCCCTATCTACTGGGAGTCCAGAAGCGCCTGCTGGACCAAGTCACTGACCAGAGTGATGTGAGTTAACATGGAGACCATAAAAACAACCAAAAAGATGGTGTTAAGATTACGGTGTTAATATTGGCACTCTGTCCTTACTCTGGTCCTTTTTTGTGTGTAACACAGCTGCTGGTGGTTGATTTGTCTGAGGATAAAAAGGACCCATTCATTGTTTCAGTAAGAGTTGTCAAATGATGAAAAACCTAAAATGTTAAAGTCATTAGGTCAGGATTTGTAGCTTACAAAAGGGCTTCTGTCACAATTGCAGATTGGTGATGAAGGCTCTATCCTGCCTCCAAAGCTCCAGGCTGAAATATTAGTGGCTCTAAGTAAAAGACAAAATGCATCAGGTGGGTGAACAGCAGCACATGAACACATATAGCACAGTGTTTCTTCAATGATTCTTAAATGCTTTCTGTCCTCTCCTTCAGTGGGGGAGGAGCTAAACCGAGTGGTTTCTGAAGCCTTCCTGCAATTCTTCGTGAAAACAGTCGGCCATTATGCCTCATATGTAAAATACGCACGAGCTGGAGAAGGTGGGGTGTTTGATAAGAGAAGCTTCTACAAGGCAATCGAGCCCAAGGTCACTCGACACTTTGTCAAGAAGTTCATTCAGACGCAGATGTTTGACTTGTTTATCCAGGAGGTGGAGCAGCAGCAGCCTGGACCACAGCAAGGTAAAGGAAGTAATCCCAATCCCAGGGACTCACGCTCTACACTTTTCACTGTGCATGTTTTGTTAAATATATGAGCTGTGATTGTATAATTTCAGTCTATAGTCTTTAATGCCCACTTATTCGTGCAGTTCTTTCAGTGTGTGAGACATGAACGACGTGCTCTCAGTATTTCTTTCGGAATACCCGGGAGACGACCTAAAACAGTGCCTGCGCGACTTCAGGGTGCACCAGGGTGCACCAGGGTGCACTCAGCCTTTGACCAAGTGACAATATCTGTCACTTGGTCAAAGGCTGAGCGTAGCAGCACAAGACTTCTCTAGTGGAACATTTAATCCCTTAGGCTTACTTCTTTTTTTCCAGATTATCAAATTTGTGGAGCCCTTGTGGCTTCCTCCACTGCACACTCCTCTCTCACCAGTGTTCTGCATCACTATAAAAGGGTAGAGAGTCATTAGTCCCATCATAATCACCTGTCCCTCTGTCATCCCGGCACCGCCCGATGAGCTCACTGCAGCGGGTCAGAGACCACACCCCTGCCACAGCTACCTTTGACCCCACTGACTACATGGGCCTGGCTACCACAGGATATTCCAGGGTGCTAAGCCGGGTCAAGTCACTAATCCTGGCCTCCAGAGCTGCAAATAGGCTTCAACTTTTTGTTATTAGTAAATGAGGCCGAGGAGTAGCTAAACATCTGACACAATGAGCATAAAAGTGAGGGAGGGACACGTCTGCAAACACACAGTGTGTGTTTGCTGATGTTTGTTGAGCTTTTTGTGAAACTTTGCTTTGAAATTTAAAAAAAACCCTGACTCTTTTCATGCTTGTTTCTCTTCAGTAGCACTAGCTTGATGCTGAACTACCACAAATGTAACATGGACACCTGAACTGTTCTGCCCAGTTTAACCCTGGAGTATAAATGATACAGTGATAACAAGGAAGTGATACAATACCCAAGTGAGAGCACCGCCACCAGAATCCAGTCAACAATTCAAGAACAAATGACAGGAGGAGAGGGAAAGGCCTGTGACAATGTGTGCTTCACTGAACCAGTCATTTGATTGGAATAGAGTGAGAGCCACATGAGGTTGGGTGCAACACCTACAACCATGTACACCAGTGTGTTAGAAGTCTGAGCAAAATAAAGGACGAAATGATGACATGATAGAGCATCTCATTGGTAGATCCCACACTTGATGGTGACTTGCGCTATGGGCTTGAAGTTGGCCTCTAGTGTTGTACGCCACATCCCCACTGAGTTCCTGACATGTAGATATATAATCTGTGTGTGTGTGTGTACAGGATTGCTCTCTGATCATTAGGCTCCGTCACTCTCCTTCTGGTTAAGCATATAATTCATTTAAACTTTGTTGCTCTTTATTTGAAATGGTGGAAAGTTAAAGTCTGTCTGATGCCCAAATATTGTGCTATGAATACAAAGTCAAGTCATTATTTAAGATTAGTCAAGCAAGTCCTCACATTTGTGACTTATGTTAAGTCATGCACTTGACTTCTTTGGTAATTGTGCTGCAGCAAAAGTCCAACCTGATTTGCATTTCCTTTGTCCTGCAGGAATATTTCACAAAAAGATCCTTGAATATCAAGAGAAGAAGAAAAAGGAGAAGACAAAGAAACACTAGCTGTCTGCATAGAAATATGGCTGTATAAAGGGGTATATAGATGTGAATATTGCACTGTGTTTTCTGTGTTGTGTAGTTTGGAGTATATTAATTATGTTCTCATGTGTGAATTACTGTATGTCTGTGTGACTGCTCCTCACAATGTGAAACACTGGCAGAATGCAGGACTTAAATTCTCTGTGGTGGTTTTTAGCCTTTCTGATAATCAGGAACTCATTTCAAATAAAGACGAGCTTTTTAAGTTCATGAACCTGCAGTTTGTTTTTAAGGCTACTGATAGAAGATGTATATTTGGGTGGAGCAGCAGTTTGTATCCAACACTGTGGCTGTCTCTGCATAATGTTCAAAGTAGACATGTACTCCCAACGCATGCACAGGAAAAAGAGTACATATGTCTTTATGCATAGTGTATATATGTCTGTTTTTAGGGATGTGCTGTTGGCGGGGACTGCTCTACCTGTTTGTAGTCAGATCCATTTGACCCGACCTTTATTTCATTTTTACAGAAACCGTCAGCCAGTGTTGTACAGAATAAATTATCAAATGATTAATAATTAGCTGCTTTGTGATTTTCCATCTGTTTAGTAATGGCCTCTTCACAAAACACACAATGTCACTGTGAAGTGGATCTTTGATTTTTGTCAGTTTGGAGAAATTGCTTCCATTCCTTGTTAAGATATTACATTCATTACATTTATTAAATTAAAGTTTTCAGATTCACACAGACTCTCACTTTATTGTGCAGACTAACGCGGGGCAGTGGGTACACTGTATCCAAAAGTGGGGAAATCGATTTCCCCACTTTTCCATTCTATTCCAGCTGTGTTTGGAGTGCAGTGAATCCTGTTAATGGCTACTGATCATATCCATGGATGCTTCTATGTAGATTGTTCACTGACATTTTTAACTGTGCAGTGAAGCATCCATGAAATGCATGTTCAAATTATTTTGTGATTTTTACATTTTTTGTTCAACATTTATTTTTCCACCTCAGTGTGTCTCCTGCCTCTCCTTCGTCCTTGTTTCATCTTTGCACTGCCACAAACACACAAACACTGCAGTTATAATGCTAAACCTAGCTTAGCATTATAACTGCAGTGTTCACTTTCACTATGTGCCAACTCTCACCTCTTACCGCTCTCCTCCCTGCTCGTTCTCTGTCTTTGTAAAAGGTGAAATGTCATTGACAGTAAAGTTTAGAACAGATTATAACTGAATATGGGCTGCTGGACATTAACAGGCAACATTTATTTGACTTGCTCTCACCTGGATTTGGAGTTGTACTGCAGTGTACACAAACACTGAACCACAATATGAAACAGTGTACAATAAGGTACATCAGCTCCTTGGCTAGTGCTGGAACTCGGGCTGTACCACACTAGCAGTTCTGAAAGCTAAAATTAGCTAATGATAGCTAGTGATCCAGCCGGTGTTAGGAATCATTTTAACTCTATTTAGTGTAGTGATGGGCTTTCCGGCTCTTTAGAGAACCGGCTCTTTCGGCTCGGCTCACTAAAAAGACAACTCTTTCGGCTCCGAACCGGCTCCAAAAACTCCAAAAAGCATGTACAAACTCCAAAACACATTTCTAGCGTTAACTGAACTTCCAAAACAGAGCTACCTAGATCACTTAAATTACACAATTGAAAGCATGAAAGCATATGTGTATTGTTTGTGTATTTATACACAATCACTCATATATATTCAAATAATTAAAAAAAAAAAAAAAGTTCATTTACCTGTTACTACCACACTAGGTAACAAAAGCTCAACACTGCCCCTAGCATCCTTGAGCACTTCTGTTGTCTTTTGTACGTGTTTTGGTGTTTTTACGTGCTTCGGAGTTTTTACGTGTTTTGGAGTTTGTACGTGCTTTGTCTCTAGGGGCCACCGTAAATATACTTTTATTTATTCACTCCACATAAAATGTAATAAACAAATCATATAATACAAAAACAAAATATTCACATTTTAACTTTTAACTATTTAAATTTTCAGCTTTTTCCTTTTAAACAAATTTAAAATGAAACAACACAAAACACAGCAAACCACAACACAATTAAATAAATTAAAATATAAAACAAAAAGAAGATGCACATTCTCTGTCATATGGGCCTGCATGAATAAACTTTCTAAATCCTTTATCAGCCGCAACTGAAAATAGTTGTGGATGATTACTATACCTTTCTAATGTGACGTTGTTGTCCTGACTCTCTTTCTCTCTCTTTCCCTCCTGCTCTGTTCCTGTGCTACTGAGAGTGTAACTACCGCCCCTCCCCCCTCTTCCCAGCGCAAAGCACAAGGCTGGTATGAGGAGTAAAGCGGAAAAAAAGTGTGAGAGAGTGGGTGAGAGAAAGAAAAAAACAAAACAAAAACCCTCGGCTTGCGATAAGGAGCCGGCTCGCGTCGTTCACATCAAAGACCCGGCTCTAAGAGCCGTTTCGTTCGCGACCGACACATCACTAATTTAGTGGGCAAACGTACACGAGCAGGCAGTTTGTAAGTCATGTTAACTGTAGTATCAGTATTGCGGTTGCTAACGTTTTAGGTAACGTGTTTTGAATCAGCTCCACTGATTTGCGTCATGCTTCCCAGAAACGTAAATAAAAAATTAAGACTAAATCAAGACTCCTGTGCAATATCACAATTAGAATAAGATATAAAATGATTCAGATTTTTAGTGAATAACTGAAATTTAACATAAAAATCCATGTATGTACATATATGAACGTTTATATATTTTTATATATACATATACTCTCCCACAGTGCTCTCAGCAGCTCAGTCAGTTCCAGCGTGGTACCATGATAGGATGCCACCTGTGCAACAAGTCCAGTTATCATTGCTGCTAAATATTCCAAAGTCAGCTGTTCGTAGTATTTTAACAAAGTGGAAGTGACTGAGAATGACAGCAGGGTCAGCGGATGCTGAGGGATATGCAGAGGTCACAAACTGTCTGCAGAGTCGATCCCTACAGACCTCTAAACTTCATGTAACCTCCAGATTGGCTCAAGAACAATGTTTAGAAAGTTTCATGGAATGGGTTTCCATGGACGAGCAGCTCCATACAAGCCTAACATCATCAAATGCAAAGTGTCGGATGCAGCACACCAAGACATTTGGGACAATTTCATGCTCCCAACTTTATGGTTAAGGGATGGCCCCATCCTGTTTACACATGATTGTGCACTAATGCAACAAAGCAAGGTCAATGAAGACGGGTGGGTTTGGTGTGTGGCCTGAGTCCTGGCCTCAACCTGCCAGGACACCTTTGGGATGAATTAGAGCTTAAACTGCAAACGAGGCCTTCTCATCCAAAATTAGTGTCTGACCTCACAAATACGCTTCTGGCAGATGCTCAAAGATTATCTAAACACTCTCCAACCTTGTGGAAAGCCTTCCCAAAAGACTTGAAGCTGTTATACATGAAAAAGGGTGAGCCAGCATCTTATTAAACCCTATAGAGCAGGGGTAGGCAACTCCAGGCCTCGAGGGCCAGTGTCCTGCAGGTTTTAGATGTGTCCTTGATCCAACACAGCTGATTTAAATGGCTAAATGACCTCCTCAACATGTCCTGAAGTTCTCCAGAGGCCTGGTAATGAACTAATCCTTTGATTCAGGTGTGTTGACACAGGGTGAGATCTAAAACCTGCAGGACACTGGCCCTCGAGGCCTAGAGTTGCCCACCCCTGCTATAGATTAAGAATGAAATGTCTTTCAAGCTCATTTGTCCCTAAGCAGGTCCAGGATTTGCAGGTCTGTACAGGAAAAGCAGTTCTAGTACATTTTTGAAACCAAGACATGAAGAACTTGAAAGGTTCATCACATGAAAACATGAAAGGTTCTAAAATGTTAAAATCAATTCCTCAAAGTTTTTTTTGTTTGCTGAAAAAGAAGAAAAAAACATTTGGAACAGATTTACAGCAAATATCATGACATCACAATAAACAATTAAAAATCAAATATGGATTATTTACATTTCAATCAATGCAGCACACAGTACATGAGAAGGGTGTACAGCGACCTCTGCTGGTATAATAAATGTATGCTGCAGAGCAATGTGAAGAAACATTATAAGAATATACTTGTGTGTATTGTGATGCATGTCCCTGTCAGAGTTTTTCCACTGGTAAGAGATAAAGATAAAGAAGAAGACAAGCACCAGTCCCAGGTTTGAGCAGTCCTGTATTAGAGGAGAGGAAATAAGCAGACACTAGAGCTTGGAGGATGATTGACCTGGGTCAGTCGTCACATTGCTTGTTACTGCCACATTAGAGAGTACTGTGTAATTCTGTGATATCACATATTTGCCCTAACAGTCTGTCTGGTAGAAACAAGAGTAGGGGAAGAAAACTGAATCTTAAACTCAAGAGATAACAAAGGCAACCAAAACACCTCTGTGTGAGCGCACTGTAACACTATGACACCAACAACACGGGATCGTTAAACCTGTTTTCTTTCTATCCTGCAGGTGAACACAAAGCCAGAAATTAATACTATACATTACTGTTACTACTGATAGTTATTTTTAGGTGTGCTGTGATGAAATTTGGGGGCACTTCAGCACCCAAAGAAGGGTCTAAACTGGCCTATGCAGGACACCGACACTGTGGGGTAGAGTTGGGTTGGATGCCACATTAGAGGACACTGTTGACCTGACAGTCTGTCTGTGTTTTCGAGTGGTCAGTTTGTGGAAAACACAAAAGTTTGAGGAGAGGAAGTACTTTGTACTTTTTATGGGTCAGGGTCTTTTTTCACCTTGTTGTTGTTATATTAAAAGATAACACAATATTAGTCTCTTTTTTTAAGGGCAGTTATTAAAAGCTAAAGCCATATGTTAGCTAGGTTCAAATGTTTATCAAGAGGGCATGGGGAAAGGCAGTGGGTTTTTGTTTCTTTATGTCTTGGCACAATAGTTTGTGTTAAACCATAAACAAACAGCCAGCAGAAGGAAGAATGGCTTAGATGTGTTGTCTGCCAAAACTGATCTCACAGAGATTGTACTCCTGGAAATCCAGGGTCAGAACTGACTTGTGTGACTTTGAGTGAGTTATAGAGTTACTGGATCAAGACTAGCAACCTTTAAATAGAGAACATAAGACGTTCCTTACCTGGATGATTGAGCATCAAGATTTTAAAATGGAGAGCAGTTCAGTTTAATATTGACGTTGTTCACTTTTATTCTCAATCTTGCAAAAAAGATGTAGGGAACCTCTTTCCTTTGTAATGATATCAATGACACATCAGTTAGAAATACAAAAAATACAGCCATGGAATTTGGAATCTGTCCACAGTTGTTTTTTTTTTGGCTTTAACAATAGCTATATAGTACTGTAAATTCATTCCTTTCACTGCTTGTATGTAAAATATTTCATAATATTTAGCACTGCTTCAAATTCATGGGGGCATTAGGTGGTCATTTTTAAACTTACTGACATCTCTATCTGAAAAACATACATAAATAATTTTTTTATGGTCAAAATTTAAACAACACCCCAATTTTTCCAGTTTTTCTTTTATTGAAAATTATGAAGTTTGATGTCTCATTGCACTCTGAAATGAAAGGATAGTACAAATAAAGAATTGGAGTTGTCCTGTGAGCCGCCTATCACTCAAGCTATTAACTCTCAGAAACTTACAATACAATGTATCAGACTGTTGTTGATGGTAATGGCTTTTAGTTCCAATTAAATGCAAAAATGAAAACATTTCTCATTTGGAGGCAGCACCTTAAGCTCTGATTTAATGAAGAAATGATTATTGAAAGACTTATCAATTATTAGCAATTCATGCGTAGAAAGTGTAACAAGCGGTCTACCCTACATACATGTGCTGTGAGTGATACTAAACCTAAAAATAACTCTTGGTTGATTTCTAATAAAACTTTGCAGCCGAACTTTTTCATGGTTAATTATACAGTTAACTATGAATCTTTAATTATCCATTTACACTTGTGTGAAACTTTTCCCAGCATTACCAGCAATACATTATCCTGAAATTGGACTTTGAGGATCCAAAAGAGGCCACAGGGAGTCTTTAAATACCGGACAGAGCAAAAATAAATATTATTGCGAAACTTGAGGCCACTCATTTCTCTTTATGCAGAGAATAGCCTATTATTTTATAGCTGTAACTTTATTGTTTGCTGAGTTTAAAGCTTTCTTGATTTCCTTTAAATGTGTATTATTATTTTTATATTCCTTTAAAACTGTTATTTTCTATAAAGAGCTTTGTTACTGCTGTCAAATAATGTTGCTAGCTTACAGTACAGTGCATACTTGGTGTTAGCAGTAATGCCGTTGAGCTGTTTCTCGGTCGTCTTATGAGAATCAAATTATTAACATGTCGCCACGTGTTTGAGTGAACGCTCAAAGTGTCATGTATGTGACGAGCAGTGGAGAAATCCACTCTTTCCTGTGCTGGCTCACGGAGGAGGGCATGATGCGCCGCTAGGTGTCCGCTGAGTTCAAACTGCTGGTGACTCAACGCTCATCGCAAAGCAGAGCAAGAGGCGACAGCTACCGCACCTTCGACCAAGGTAAGCGAACAAAGAGTAACTCTAAAAACGTGGAATTAAACAACGACAAGTTGCTGTAGTAGCTGCTTTCTTTTTTTCGCTGCCTTGTGAAACAAGTAACGAATATGTTTTTTTGTTCCTTATTGTACTTGTGACAAACGACTGGGGCGCTTTGAGCAGATAAGTAGCTAACGTTAACTAGCTAACTTTCACTTAGCTGTTTGCTTTGGAGAACTTCAAGTCAAGTTGTAAAGCAGTGGATACGATGGCCGGAGTTTTCTGGTCAAGGCTTTAAAAAAATAAAGACGCATACATTCAAAGCTGAGGCGAAACATTTCCTCGAAAAAGGGCCGTTTTATTTTGAAGGAAGTATTGGGTATCGCTTATGTTTTCCCTCGCTGGCTTTACGCTGGCAGGAACTTTAATAGCAAACTAGCTAGCTAACTAATGATAGCAAGTTAGTGTAGTAGAGTGAGATTAATGAAACTTTGTAAATTTAAAGTTCTAAACTTCAAGAGAACTGAGGAAGGATCGTGAGTGTTGGCTTAAGTCATTCTCTATCCGTAATACTTTACTCTTTCGGCACTGCGTGCATCCGGAACTACGTGTTGTTGGCTCCTGTCGGGTTTAAATGCTATTTCTTGACCGTCGCGTTTTATTTATTTCCTCTTTTAATGTACTTGTTTATCTGAGATCATAAAACTTTGAGCAGATGCAACTTGCGGAAAAAGGCAGACGGTGTGGACTTCAGTGAAACGTCATAAACGTCTGACAAAACATGACATAGCCCCCCCCCCCCTGTTTTTACCTCTGTTTTTTCTCTAATTGTGTTACATGTTGCATATTTCATAGAATTTGTTTACTACACATAAAAACTAATTTACTCTCCCACGCACCAAATGTAACTAAAGTTACTAATGTTAGCTGTACAGGCTGCAGGGGAGCATGACATTGTTAGTCTACCATTATAAACTTGGTGAGATAATACTTGTGGTTCTTAGGGATTAGTGGTGGTTTGGAGGTTGGAGATGTGCTGATTTCCCACAGTGGAAGCCTGTGTGCTTTCCTAACAAATTGTTAAACAGTCCGATGTATAAGTTCCTTCTTTATACATATTTGAATCCTTTGTCACAAAGTATGTAACAATATAGTGTACAATTCATCAGGTAATTCAATTATAAAAGGTTTTGCTTCAGTGATGCGCCACTCTGTAGCATGAGTGCTTCACCCACATGTGCGACTAAAAACTGACCTGCAACAGTATTTAGGGGCAGCGTGTGAATAAAAAGTATAACAACATTATGCCCACACAGCCCCCAGTTATAAACAAAAACACTGATAACATAGCAGCTGAAGTGAATATGATGTTGTCACATGGAGCGTGCACACCACTAAGAGCAAAGAGGCTGAGCTGTTACTGAGACGCTGAGTGAGAAACATGTTTCCAGCATCCAAAACAGCAGCACTGGTCCTGTAATCGTCAGGGATGGGGAAGAATTGAGCAGTTTCTACTCCATTATAGATATCACTTATCAATTCTCATTGGCTCCACTTTGAGTCACCACCATCTCTAAGCAGCATATCAAAGTCATCATATTCATGCAAATGAATTACATGTTTGTGCATGTTGGAGGTGTTGCCACTCTTTGTTGTGATCAGTGTTCCTGTCATTACTCAAATAAGTAATTAATGCACATATTACACAGAACACTTTCCTTGAAGGTAATGCAGTAGGTTACTTGATTACACCTTGGATTTGTTACATTACTTTCATGTTGAATGATCTGAAATACTGTCTCATAATGACCAATTAACAATATAAACCTGAGGCTACAGCCAACACAAATCCCTGTCCTAATGAGGACACACCTGAGCTTTCTCAGAGCATTTAGGTATGAAAACAGAGCTGATGACACAAATCAAATATAAGACACTTTAAAGTGATCACCACAGATATTCTACTGTAGGAACATGAACAGGTAGAACGGAAGCTGCAGCTTGGCTGTTCATCAGTTTGTTACCTGTTGATGTTCAGCTGTGGCTGACTTTATCACGGTGCTGGTCTGGGGTCAGCATTTACTCAGCTTTAACATCACTCTGGGCTCTCGGCTTAGCGTTAGCATGCTTGCTGTGCAGGTGCTTTCAAAGAGCCAAAGTTGTGTTAACAGTATGAGGCATTTGTATCTGTCCTCCACTTTACCATTGCGCTCTCATCCTTTTGTGCAATAAAGCTAATGTCCATATCCTCACTGAAATCAGCTGATCGTAGTGAGAGTGCAAGAATCGACAGGCAGGCAGACTAACGATTCGATATATTATTGTGTCATGAATGTTAGCCATCTGCCACCAGATGACACATTGTTGTTGAGAAACACCATGAATCTGTAAATGTAGGCATAATCTTTTTGTTAACAATATTAGAATTAGATTGCGGATACAAATTGGCTTTGTCCAAAAGGTGGATGAGCTCTCCCTTAGATAAAGAGTTCAGTCATTTGGGAGGGATTCAGAGTAGACCCGCTACTCCTCCACATTGAAAGGACACGGCTAAAGCTGTCGCCTCCTCGGTAAAGTGTTTAGACCAAGCATGTCCTACTTGGAGGAGGCCGCAGCGTAGACCTGGGACACACTGGGAAGCTTATATCGATTGGCTGGCCTGGGAACTCTTCAATGTTTCTCTGGATAAGTTGGAGGAGGTGGCAGAGGGAGATTTGGGCTTCCCTGCTGCCCTGCAACCCGACATCAGATAAGCGGATGATTTATTATTTTGATATTTTAGATTTAAACTTTTAATTCAGTGGCTGTCATGAACATTCAAACAGTGTGCACAGCACTAAGCACCACACTACACAGTTCATTCGTTTTTCGGATGTCATATTTTAGTAATGCGTGAACGCGTTCTGTTTTCATGTCATGTTAAACGTCGATTTGTTTTCATCATTTTTCTTCTGCGTTGTCAGCCTGCAGTAAGTGTGCAGTGTTGGTAAGGCGTGATGTGAGGTGCTGTGCATTTAAGCAGCATGATTCATTATTGAAGAATGTGATTCATGGTGTCAGGTGCCTTTGTTAGTTTGACACTTTCCATTACCTGCGTATCAAATTCAACCTAATACCTGCGTGTTTCTTGGTTTTTAGACTAGTCAGTTAGTCAAAAAAAATTTTCCTCGTGTAGTAGACTAAGAGATCTGAGGAAACGTTGAACATCCCTAATTAATAAATAAATAAGCAGTATATGCAATAATTTAACATCTTTAGAATCTTCTTCCTTGCAGAAGAGCAAAGTGTGAACTGGAGTCAGGTTCCTTGTCCGTGTGCACAAACTTGGCTAAATAACGACAATCCTGATTCTAATAATACGTACAGAAAGAAACAATAAAAAGGCGATAGTCTAAGGAAATACTGGAGGCAAGCTGATTGTGCTCGCAAACCCAACAAATAAATGATGTGACATTTGTTTGCTGAGGAAAGTTGTGACAGTGGCGAGATTTGTGACATTTAATGTGTTTGGAGTGTGTAGTTGGTGTGCAGTCTAGTTGTTTCTTTTGTTTCCCAAAAACTCACAAGGCATTGTCAGCATTTTAATATAAATGGTTGTATATAACTGTATTTGCTGCATGACATTTGAATATGACAGTTTTATATTTGGATTTCAGGTCATAACAGTGATTCATGAAACATGTTTGCTGCATTTTTTTTTTTTTAGGTCCAGTGTGTCACAAACTGACCTATGAATCATTCAATCATAAACAAAAGGGATGAACCAGTGTTTCATCTACACATACCAAACAACTTGAATGCAATTTTAAATTGTATGGCTCTTTTTACTAGCAGCCTATGTCACAAATGTATGATTTATTTTCTTCTTTAGCTGTACGTCAGCCATAACAGTTTGGCAGGAATGAAATAGTATTTTTGATTGACTTTTGATTCTCAAAAACTCACAATCTCAGCGAGGTTTGCAGATTGTCCTTAAAAATTTGAGGAAACTTGATAAGACACACAAAAAAACCCCAGTATGACAAAACTGTCTACAGATGAACATTATCTAAAAGACCTACCAAAGCACTAACATAGCACCTGCGAGATGCACAGGCCAATCCTCTGCAGCAGAAATGGTCTGAATGAAAGAGTAGGCTGTCAAGTAGCCATTCTCAAGTAAAGGAAACATGGAGAAAAGGCTGAGCTGTGCCAAATTACACAAAAACTAGACTAAAAATCAGTGGCAACAAGTCTGATTGTACAATGAATCTAAAGAAATAGTTGTTCAGAGTGTCTACAGCGAACTGTAAACACGGTGGAGTGTCTGTCATGGTTTGAGGCTCCATTTCAGTGGTGTTCGGGATTTTGGGATTTTTTGGAATACTTTACCCAGGAGGCGACCTCCTCGACTGCCTCCTGTCTCCTTAGAGTAGCAGCTCTATTCTGAGCCCCTCCAGATGACTGAACTCTTTAACCTGTGCTAATGCAGAGCCCGTCCACTAGGGCTGGGCCATATTATACCGTTCACGGTAATACCGGTACAATGCTAGGCAACGATAAGAAAATGAAATTTAGCGATAGAATATGGGTAAAACTCGCATGTGCAGTGCCGAAAAACACTTTTCCACTCGATAAAAGTTAACGTGAAGGTTCCTGATGGTTAGAGACAAATGCAATCACATGGCAGGATGCTGTAAACGGACCAAACTTCAGTCAGGAGAACAACTGAGATAATCCCTCCACAATACGAGGTTAGTCATTAATATACTACAACAACATGGGAATAGAGCAGCTGTGATAGAATACAGCATTAACGAATCAATGGTACAGAAGTGGAGGAAGCAAGAAGAATGAATTGAATAAAGTTTGATTTATCTGACTGCTTTGTTTCGCTTAATGTGCCTTATAACCCCGTGCACCTTATGGTCCGAAAAATACTAGGGCTGCCACGATTAGTCGACTAGTCACGATTACGTCGATTATCAAAATCGCCGATGACTGATTTAATAGTCGACGCGTCGTTTGAAGCTTTGTAAGATCACAAAAGACGCAGGAATAAGTAGTAGGATTTAAGAGTGTAATAACGGACTGAAACAGAAGATGGCAGCACTGCATGTACAAGGATGCCAGCTGCCGTTAAACCCAGAAGAAGAAGTAGCTCTGTCCCAGAATTCATAGCACAGCCCAGCTCAGTTTCCAACAATGGCGGCAGCTAGCTAGTTTTAATATTACTCTTATTATTCTTTCTGGGTCACAAAATAAACATTTAACATATTTTCAGTCGAGAATGTAGCTGTGTAAACCTCAAATATCTGCTCAGTTTATCAAGACCACATATTTTCAAAAGCGCTCCGACGTTTTCGGAGACGTCTGTTACCCACTAGCTCGATAGCTAGCCGGGGGCAAGGTTCACTAGAGCCCGTGAGAACACCGGACTCCCGGCAAATCGTTTTCAAACCCACCGCCGTCTTTCGCTACTCAGGTTAAACATATATTAGTCACTTAGATAACTTAAAAATGTTATTGTTTGGCTTTTTCCAGTGTTTTATTTGTTCCTGAGTAAATCGGTTTGGCTGAGATTAAAGTTATAGTTTTTACACAGCTGAATAAACGTCAAGCAGACAACTGATTATCAGAAGTGTGAGATGCTCGAGAATATACTCCGGTGTCCTGTTATATTTTAGATAGCAAGGAGTTTATTAAACTTCACGGAAACAATCTGCAAATTTCATTAAAATGTAATAAACTATCATCTTGTCTTTATTTTTAGTTAGCACATACCTTAAACACTTAAAGCTCTAAGCTAATGATAGTTATATAAGAGCAGATGCTGCTGGTGCAATAAGCTGTACGTTTTACGTCCAATGGATGCGTGATCTGATTAGTCGACTAATCGCAAAAATAATCGGTGACTAGTCGACTATCAAAATAATCGTTTGTGGCAGCCCCAAAAATACGTATTTGACTTTTTTATTTGGCACACTGCAGTTTAATGTAGCAAAGCACCTCTTTTTTAACTTAAGTGGATATTATACATGGTTATGCTCAGGATATGTCAGCCCATTTCTACTGGAAATGCCTTTTGGTTAAACTTGGAATTTGCCTTTGCACTGTTAAATGTTTATATAGCTTTAATGCACATTAAAAAACAAAAAAAAAACCCAAAAAAACAACTGCTTGTTTAAGTAAAATAAATGGATGGGCGTTTTTTTTGCGCTAGTAAAGTTGTGGAGTTGTATTTTGTCTCGCAGAAATTATATCGTTATCGCAAATTTTCAAATATATATCATGATATATATTTTTGGCCATATCGCCCTGCCCTACCGTCCACGATCATCTAGTCCACTAGTCGCGCACATCACTAGCAGACATCATCCAAAGAAAGCTTTTGGAATATCCTTCAGGAAGCCTGATAAACCTGAAGATGACTGAGAGAATTAGTTGGAAGCTTGCTTAAGAGAGTTCAGGCTGTGTTCAAAGGTAATATAGATACCTGGTTGTATCAGTATGACTGTTCAAGCTTGTTCAAATGGTCCAAACTGTTTCCTAGCAAAACATAAAGTGACATGTGGGAAAAGGCTTTTGCACAGTTGTGTTAAAGCACAATAATCAACAGTTGCTCAATTTCCTGACTCTCTAACCCAATGCAACTCTAACCCAGCCCTTCCACATAATATTTAAAATATCCTCCTCTGGTCTGGTGTCAGTTTTTTACATGTTAGATTTCCTCATTGTTTCTTCATAGCAGCATTGTCACAGGCAGCAGAGCCTGCTACTTTCCTTCCTCTTTCTGTGGACCAACGGTCTTCTTATTTCATAGTTTAGTATTTTTAGATGTGGGAAATCTGAGATTACCATAACACAAAACATGTTTTAATAGAGCAGATGTCTTCTCTGCATCCTTCAGTGCACAACTCTTTGCTCTTTTTATTGTCTCAGGTAAAGCATGGCAATGACCAGCCAGACCTCGTACCCCTCCATGAGTAACCACACCAAAGAGAGGGTCACCATGGCCAAAGTGACCCTGGAGAACTTCTATAGTAACCTCATCGCTCAGCATGAGGAGAGAGAGATGAGGTAACGCTCGCAAGCTTTAGTGCTTCTTACGTGAACAAAGGCTAACGTTGCCATTTTAGCTTTAGTTATGAGCTACAAAAAAAACAGTGGGCCGATTAATTTCTCCTCCAAATAAAACAACTAACCACTGAATTCACAGCACAACTGAACCTGATGGCTAATGCATGGACAACCCACTTTGTTTGTTTTGGTTTATCAGGATGTGGCTTCTGTCAGTATTACACTGAGGAGGGGTCACTTCCTGTTGTGACATTCACAGTACAGTATAGTCATAACCTCGTCCTGACTGGTTTATTGCATTTTTAGTACAGAACGTTTTTGCTATATGAAAAAGATAGGGTAGTAAAAGTGCACTAAAGCTTTGTTCTGTGTTTGTCATGTGTTTAATAAAGAAACATAACTTATGCCTGTAACCAGTAATAAGCTGTGCTGTGGTTTCAGGCAGCAGAAGCTGGAGAAAGTTATGGATCAGGAGGGCTTGGCTGATGAAGAGGTGAGTAAGGTGTTTACTGACCCCAGTGTTTCTGGAGACTTATGTCACAGTGTGTGTAATCTCCGTGTTGGTGTAGGTCAGGTAGGGCAGGTCAGCTACTGATTGGAAGGTTGGTGGTTCCAAATATCCTTGGGCAAGATACTAACCATCTGAGTATGAATGTTAGCTACACAGCACTAAAGTATAGAAGAAAGTGCTTGTATGAATGGGTGTTATTGGCATGAGGCATGTTGTATAGAGCGCTTTGAGTACTCCGGGAGAGTAGACAAGCACTATATAAGAATCAGTGCACTCAAATGTTATACTCAAAGAGTGTAACAGGAACAACCAATCAGCTGTTGTATCTCCAGCTGTCTGTGTCTGCTCCAGAGTATAATAAAGTCTCACAGTGGACATGAAACGCTTCATGTACAAAGGCTAATTTACAGCATGGAGCCCTGCTCTCAAACGGCCTCTGTAGCTGCATTTAAAAAAGAAATCAGAACTTAAAGTTTTAAAAATGAGTCTGGTTGCTTTTGGTCAGTAGACTTCCATTTGTTTATGTTAACTAACTGGTAACAGAACCAATAACACGGGTGGATTTCAACTATAAACCAGTCTAAGGGATCACCTTTGTGCTACCTCGGGCTGCAACAATGAGCTTTATGTTTAAAAATCATGGCTATACCGTCCACTTTCACTGTCAGTCCCTTAAACAGTAAACAGTTCTTCATTCTTTTAGCTAGAAGCACTGAAAATCCACCAGACAGTAATCTAAGCTGGGCTGTTGGAGGTCATTTTTCTTTCTTACATCTTAATTTGCTTAACAGTAAATTTTAATTATTGCTTTAAAATAAGACACCTCTGAAGTGTGAATTAAACAGTATAGTGTATTTAAAGTGCTGTGTCCTCTGCAGAAACGTATCCGGCGCTCTGAGCATGCAAGGAAGGAGACCGAATTTCTGCGTTTGAAACGTACTCGACTGGGTCTGGAGGACTTTGAATCCCTGAAGGTGATTGGCCGAGGAGCTTTCGGAGAGGTAAAAGCATTTGATGCTGTTGTTTTGAAACATGGAAAAAAACGGAAACAATTCTAACTCTGCTCATCACTGTGTAGAAATGCACCAATTACAATTTTGACGTACACGCTGAAGTTTGCTAATGCAATAACTCTAAAATGAGGTGACGAAGTTTCAAATTGATAGTGTAGGTGTATCTGCTGAAAATGTCAGATGAGTTTAAATGTCGGTGACCTAAACCCCAGGGTGAAGGTTAGACGTCAAGTCTTGTAAAAATCTTGTGAATGCAATAGCTAGGCAAAAAGCCCACATGGGATTTTGAAACTGATACTGTAGCTGGTCTATGCTAGGAGACTGAGGGGAGCTCATTCTGATTTAAACTGTTGCTTTAAAGGTTCAGTGAACATAGAACTTTACTCTAACGGAACATGAGATAAGAAATACTTTATTTTTGTCCACATTTGAGATATTTTTTGTTACAGCATTTAAAAAAACAAATGTAACAAGTAACCACGTCTTCACTGTTACATGTTGCTGATTCCTCATATTACTAGCTCCAGTGCTGGTCCCTCAGCATATCACTGCAGAGTGTAGTGCACTGGCTTCACCTGATTGATTAGAAAAAAAATTCCATAATTTAAAGAATCTCTACTTCATTAGTAGATCTGTCCTCTATGGAAGCCCATTTCCGCCACTAAAAAAAAGTATCCATAACTCGAAATTTCAAATTATTTTCTCGAAATTTTGACTTATTAACTCTAAATTTTCAGAAAAGTAACTCAAAATTTCGAGTTAGCTCTGCCAATCAGTAATCTACGTTAATGATGTCATTTCCTTGTTACCCGGAAGTTGAAGCCCTCAAGTACTGCTACAGCTAAGCTACCAGTATTACAGCCAGTCATGAATGCACATGAATGAATTGCTGAGTATTTTCAGCCAGGCTTCACAAATGATGAAATCCTTGTGTTATTAGCTGAATCACATGGCGTTAAAATCAGCAAACGTACTCTCGAAAACTCTGTTGCGGTCTGGTTTTGAGTACGCGTTACTCTGCGCCATATGCTTCTGGGTAACAAGAAAATGACTTCGTTCACGCAGATTGGCAGAGCTAACTCGAAATTTCGAGTTAATAAGTGAAAATTTCGAGAAAATAACTCAAAATTTGGAGTTATGGATACATTTTTTAGTGGCAAAAACGGGTTTCCATAGTCCGCTCCATCCATCCTGCAGTCAATCAGTGAAAGAAGAAGAGAGGCTAACTTCTGGGCAGGAGAAGCTCCCACACCCATCATCAGCTTTTTTGATGAGCACTCTTGATTTCTACTTGCAGGTACGCTTGGTGCAGAAGAAAGACACCGGTCATGTTTATGCTATGAAGATCCTCCGCAAAGCTGATATGCTTGAGAAAGAACAGGTGAGCTACAGGATACACACCCTGAAGTGCTGCCCTTTGACATCTGTGTGTAACCCCTTCTTCCTGTCCATGTACAGGTCGGTCACATCCGTGCTGAACGAGACATTCTGGTCGAGGCCGACAGTCTGTGGGTGGTCAAAATGTTCTACAGTTTCCAGGATAAGCTGAACCTTTACCTCATCATGGAGTTTCTACCTGGAGGTATGAACGGGGCGCTGCTCAGCATGAAAAACTGCTGTGACACAAGAATGCTGTTGTCATCTTCAATAGTACTGTAGCTGCACCCCTCTATAAGTCTGGCAGTCAGTTATGATTTCATCACTCACACAATTTCAAAGTCAAAAACAGTTTAGGGGAAAAAACCAGTCATCCTGTTGCTTCACATTAACAACACTCTCATGTCTCTGTGTTTTGTTTGTTTTTGGTTTTTTTTTTCGATGCATTGCACAGACGTTGATGCTAATTAGTAAAATAAACCCACTTAAATGTGCTGGAAACCGTATTCATCCGTCTTGTAGAATGACTGTTCTCTGCTGCTGTGGTGCAGGCGACATGATGACCCTGCTGATGAAGAAGGACACTCTGTCAGAAGAGGCTACGCAGTTCTACATAGCAGAGACGGTGCTGGCCATTGACTCCATCCACCAGTTGGGCTTCATCCACAGAGACATCAAACCAGACAACTTGCTGCTGGACTCCAGGGTGCGTCCGAGCTCTCGTTTTTACTACACTCACAGTTTCTGTGGAAACACCATTTTTAAATGATTGGAACATGTGACCATAGTTAGACTGAGTTTCTGTTTGGTCTGTTTATCTATGAGGAACTTTGACCTTTGGTCACAGTGGGGCACACGTCTGGTTTTGTGACCCTGGTATGACGTCATACTTTGCTGCTATGTGTAATGTTGTGCTCTTGGTTTCAGGGTCATGTGAAGCTGTCTGACTTTGGGCTGTGCACAGGCTTAAAGAGGGCTCATCGGACTGAGTTCTACAAGAACCTGAACCACAGCCTGCCCAATGACCTCAGTAAGCAAAGTCAGCAAAGTCCATTTAATTCAAATATAGCTTGCATGCAGCACCCGTCACTTGCTTGCATTTAACTTGTTTCCTTAAAAACAGTGCTCACAGCTCAGAAGTTTGACCACGGTCAGTGTGAGCAGACTTCCTCCTCTGCTCAGTTTTCCATAAATCAGATGACAGGAAATGTGCAGGATTGCTAGGAATACTGATATAAGTTGGATGTTTCTACACAGTGTCTGAGTGTTTGCAGTCACATTTGACATGGTGACTATAATATTGGGGCCTACAGTACTGTACAAAAGACTTTTATTAAAATGTGCACACAACAGAATTTGTACAGTTCTAGTAAGGATGAAAGTCAGGCTGCAGCGATTGATTATTTTAGTAATTGAGTAATCTATCGATTATTCCATCGATGAATCGTATAAGAAATAGCTTTGCAATAATAAATATTTAATATACAAAGAGAATAAACACGGGTCTTTTAAAATGAACTGCTCAGTGGTTTCCATTTTAGAAACTGTAACATTAACTCAACCCTTAGGCTGTTTTTATATAAAATATTACATTAAAATTTTAAAAGAAAACACTTCCTTAAGTGCCAAAATCTATAAATGCTCTAAAGTTCTCTCTGACAGTGTTTTATCTCGTGGATGAGGTATCTGTGGTGTGCACATGTTCAGTGTTTGTGTGTGGGTTAGTGTGCAGCCAGTGACTGTAAGTCTTACACGGAGCGTGTGCTGGCTGCAGTGAAGGAAGGCCAGTTTGCTGTGCTGCTGAAACAGATGTTATGATGGTGCAGATGTTCATTCATTCTGATAACAACCTAAAATTGCTTGGCTCAGTGTCTTAGTTTTACTGGCTTGTGAAAAGGTGTTTATATTTATTTTTAAATATTAATGTTTAATTCATTTCAATTAACACTTTTAATCTGAAAAGTGTTACAAAGCCTTAATATGGTCCAGTACACCCAATGCCCCCCTTTAGACTCCCCCCGTTTGCTGCAGGCATCAAATAGGACAGCTGCTGTACAAACAGGCTAAGTTAGCAGTTCATCTGCAGGTTTAAATGCAATCTCTGGAGGCTTACTGCAGATTTCTGTGTGAAACAAACAGCAGCTGCTGAGTTTGCTTTTCTTCATGTTGGAGTTTGTTGATCAGCTGCTTTGATGAAGGACACTCACTTTTTCCCAGTAAAGGTTTTAATGGTGATCGCAGGAGCAGCGCTGCTGTTTTGGACGACAGACACACTTTCTTTCACTCACTGTCTGTAAGGACTCCACCTCTTTGTGTTTGTGTGTGTGTGATCAAACTATGACAGCATCATATTCATCAGTGTTTTTGTTTAAAACTAGCGGCTGTGTGGGCTCGTCATACGTTTTATTCACACGCTGCTTCTAAATACGTTTCTATTGCAGGTTTCTTTTTAGCTCCAAATGTGTTTGAAGCAGTCGTGTGAGAGCGGCGAGCTGCAGAGCCGAGCATTAAATGAAGCATTGAAAGAAACCTTTGTGTTGAGGATTTTTTTATGTTTGAATTATTCCAAATACTTGATGAATCACTGCAGCCTTACTTGAAAGTCGGACACTTTTATTCCTCAGCACAGGTGCTCTCTCTCTCTCTCTCTCTCTCTCTCTCTCTCTCTCTCTCTCTCTCTCTCTCTCTCTCTCTCTCTCTCTCTCTCTCTCTCTCTCTCTCTTTAATTATTTCTGTAAGGAGTCTTCAGGAATACTTCTCCTGAACACTCTAAAGCTCTTATTTGGATGATGGCTGCCCATTTGTATCATCCTTTCAGCGTGATCCCACTCTGCCTCCATAATATTGGGATCTGGGCAGGCCAGTCTGAGTGTATTCCATTGTGTGTTTGTCTATCCAAGAATGGTTTCACTGCTTTGGCAGTGTGGGTGAAATCATTGTCATGCTGGACAAATTAAGCCACTGGCAATCAGATACTTTCCAGATGGTGTATCCAAGTCTGATGGTACATTTCTGTGTATTGAAGCATTGGCTGAAGTGCAGCCTCAAAACATGAGCTGTTGTGACTGGTTTCAGTCTGGTTCTTGTATAGTTTGGCACACCTCAGCCTTTTCACAGTTGTGTTCACACAGTGATCATAGACATCATGCTGAAACAGCA
Source organism: Perissodus microlepis (assembly GCF_051167445.1). Classification (NCBI taxonomy): domain Eukaryota; kingdom Metazoa; phylum Chordata; class Actinopteri; order Cichliformes; family Cichlidae; genus Perissodus; species Perissodus microlepis. The sequence continues at coordinate 19,683,978 of NC_140480.1, forward strand.
GGCCTGACTGTGAGGAAGACTTGCACTCACCTTCAGTGGCACACATGTTATGTATTCAATGACTGATGAGAGCCTCGCTGTTTGTATGCACAGTGATGGAGTCGTAGCTTTTAATACGGAGTTGTCTTGCCTACACAGCATCCCAGAACATGAACTCTAAGAGGAAAGCAGAGACCTGGAAGAGGAACAGGAGGCAGCTGGTAGGTTTGAACACACATGTGATTAGAAAGTGTAGAAAATGTCTGCTATTTGGTATTGTGCTCGATTGTTTTTGTGGTGTTACCAAATCCAATGTTAATGGAAATATTTTTGTCATTGGGATAGTTGTTAGAAATAGTACATGGCGCCACAGTCAGGGGCTCACGATAAACCCCAGAGCCAAATGTTACTAGTTGTGAATAAAAAGAGAAACCCACGGGAGTATTTGATTGTACAATTTGAAATGTAAAAAAGAAATGCTAAGTGCGTGGAGCGGGCGACCACATGCCATAAGGCTGAGAGCGGACGGCCGGGTTCGAGTCCGCCCCGCATGTCTTCCCCTCACTCCTCTGCCCCCGCTGTAACGAAATGCTCATTATTTAAACTATTAATTCATTGAATCTACAGAAAAAGTGTAATAATGTGCTCTTCTTGAAACTTATGACGACAGCAGCATTTGAAGGATGAAAGCACAGTGTTACGCTTTTCACAGTCAATAAAGTCCTGCATGTTATCGACATATAAAGCTCATATTCATTTATTATAATAATGTAAATGTATGGCACAAAGGAAGCATGACATCGTGTGGCTAGAATTACAATCTCACTTCCTTTTGTTTTGATTAGATCAGCCCTGAGTTAAATCTTGATCTTACCCGGTGCAGACAAAGCTATGTCTTTGTGAAGCCTGTCTGTGGGAAGTGTAACATTTAAACAAAGGTGGTAGCTTTTCCCATCCTTTCATCCTATGTATTGACCCCCTTCCTTTATCCATCAGGCATTCTCCACAGTGGGAACACCGGACTACATTGCTCCAGAGGTCTTCATGCAAAATGGATACAACAAACTGTGTGACTGGTGGAGCCTGGGTGTGATCATGTATGAGATGCTGATAGGTAATTTTTCAGGAAATGAATCTTATTCACCTTTTGAGGTTATTATAAGATGGGCTTTTATAATATCTGACTCCTGTTTTTTGGTCTGTGCAGGTTATCCTCCATTTTGCTCAGAGACTCCACAAGAGACGTACAGAAAAGTGATGAACTGGAGAGAAACACTCGTCTTTCCTCCAGAGGTGCCTATATCAGAGAAGGCCAAAGACCTCATTCTCAGGCAAGTGCACACCTCTGCTTTCCTTCATCTCCCATCCTGTCATATTAGTTCATGCTGTTGTCACTCTTGTTTTGTATGCTGACCATGGACGTTTCAAAAATGTCAACTTTCTAATGGCTTCTAACACCTGAGGTGTTTGTATTGCATTGTACTAACTGATCGTGAGTTTACAGGTTCTGCTGTGAGGAGGAGCACAGGATTGGGGCTTCGGGCGTGGAGGAGATCAAGTCCAATCCTTTCTTTGAGGGCGTAGACTACGACCATATCAGGTGGGCATACTTACCACGCACGTTAAAGTTGGTTGTGCTGACATGTTGAATTCTCTAATGTCTTCATTTTAAATTGTAATAATCAACTTAACATAAACAGAAGAACCCAGAATCTCTGAGAGTTGTGAACGTGCCTACAGGTCAACAGGAAGCCATTTAAAAATGAGTTTCATTTGATGATCTTTGTCTGGCTGGAGTCCTGTGCACCCTCAGATGTCCTTGAGGATAAAGACCTGGTCCACTGTTTTGTGACCAGGACAAAAAAACACATTATTCATCCCGTATCTAAGGTTTGACTAACAGGCAAACCTTGGCGTACACCTTCCCTGACAGGCAGGCGCTCGAGTCCCCTTTCTTAAACCGAGGAACCACTACCCCAGTCTGTCAGTCCGGAGGCACCTCCCCAGATCTCCACGTGACATTTCAGAGGCATGTCAGCCAAGGATTAGGGTCACCCTCCCCTCATCCCGAGACGCTGTTTCCTCTATAGAAAGCGTGTCAGTGGGATTACAGACATACTTTTGGCCTCTGCAAGACGTTCCCAGTGATCCCTCACTATACGCTTGGGTGCACCCGGTCAGTCTCTCTCTTTACGTGAAGGTTCAGAACATACAGCCACAGATCCGATGAAAGAATTCCAAAATCAATCATCGACCTGTGCTCTAGGGTGTTGTGGTGCCATGTGCACTTATGGACATCCCTATATTTGACTGCAGATTGAAATAGAGTCAAGGCCCTCTCTACAAGTCTGGTTCCAGAGCCCAAGCCATGCGTTGAGGTTAGCGCAACTGAGCCGACATCTCTCAAACTCACACGCTAGCTCAGGCTCCTTCCCCGCGGGAAGGTTGACGTTCCACTTCCCGATAGCCAGTCTCTGTATCTAGGGATCGGACCTCGGGCCTCTGCCACCGACACACACTTCATTTGATGCCTACTGCGCCACCTGTAGGTGCTGGGCCTACAAGAGGGTAGCCCAAGCTGGGCACAGCCACCAAACGCTCTCTCTCCAGTTTCCTCCCCAGGCCTGGCTCCATAGGGCGGGGCCCCCGTAACTCTATCCCGGACAGGGTACACTGGTCCCTTGGTCATCTTTTATCAGTAGGGGTCAACTGAATCGCTCTTCATTGTTTGCCTTGGGAGATCCTACCAGAGGTCAGCATGTCCCTTGGGATCACTGGGACACACAAAACCCTCCAACAAAGTAATGCGGCGATTTGTGGAGGGAACCGTTAGCCATTCGAGCAATTTGCTGATTCTGTTTTCAAATGCAAACTTTGACTTTCGTTTTGTAACTTTACTGATGTTTCCAGGGAGAGGCCTGCTGCCATTCCCATAAATATCAGAAGCATTGACGACACCTCAAACTTTGACGAATTCCCTGATTCAGATATCCTCACACCTACAGGTACATACAGTGTAGCTCCAAATATTTCATGCTTTGTTGTGAAATCTCAGATTATTAAAATGCCTTACTACTTGTTGTGTTACTCCAGCCACTCAGGTGTCCAATCAGGCTGAAGCTGATCTGAAGAACAAGGACTGGGTCTTCATAAACTACACCTACAAACGCTTCGAAGGCCTGACGGCTCGAGGTGCCATCCCGTCCTACATGAAGTCGGGAAAAAGATGAACACCACCACACGGGTGCTTGTCCAACTCCTCCATGAATCCTGAAGGAGCTGTCTCGAGTCCTGAAAGAACTGTCTGTGTGGTGTCACACAGCTCTTTGCAAATAAAAAGGGGACTACTTTTCCTCTGTTGCTTTCCACAGGAATGTTTCGTTTCACTAGTAGGAACTGCTGCAATCATTCTGCAGCTGTTCGCTCTATCTAATGCTTCCGAGGGTACTTCTCTACTTCCTGCTCACAATGACACTGAACTGGGAATAATATGTCCACTTGTATTTTCCACCAGTGGCTGCAGATGGTTTTCTTCACTCCTGATAGCACCATTGATGTTCCCTGTGTGTAAAATGAGCACTATATTGTTGGACTTACCAAGTGCTCTTGTCTTTCCAAACCAGCACATCCCCCTCCTTGAAATTATTTTTTTAAACATGTCAACTTGAAGATGGCATCAAATCCTCACGTGACATGAAATAGATGCTTTTCAGGGATTCCCTTCTTATGTTTCTTTTTTCTGGGCTTGTCTAAAGTGCTGCTGGCTTCTTAAGATCAAACCAAAGACTGAACTGAATGTTTGATCTCTCCATTTCTTCACTTCCACTAACTCTGTTGTGCTTGTTTAGGTTAAAGCGTGCATATTTGAGAATTATGAATTTTATGGAACAAACACACACAGATCATGTGACATTTGACCCCATCATGTCTGCCTTCTGCACCTTAAATGATGTGGATGTCGCTGTAGTATAATCAAGCCTCCAGCTCCTTATATTGCATGCTTAAAATAATAGTTTGGGTTTGACAGGGCAGGGGAAGGAAACGCCCACTAATGGCTGTGCTCATTATTTAATGTGCAACTAATCATTTTGAATTGGTGACTTGTTTTCAGAGTTATAGAGACAAATGTTACAAATGTTCAGGAGAGCCAACCAGCAAGCATCTTTAGTTAAAGGGGAATATATTTTAATTAAAATTGATTATAAGATTAAATTGAAGAATGAATAATTGTTTGAGTGATTGATTAAGTCTTATGATGGATGTGCGACTAACTAGTTGTTATCAGACACTAGTCGGTTAACAATTTTAGAAACGTTTGTATTATGCATAAAAGTGAGGGTTTTAAGACATGATTGTTGGTCCATTAATATGTAGCTTTAAATGGTGTTAACACTTTGACCCCAGGATTGTGCTCCAGCTCTGTTACTGGTTCTTTGCCACCTCTGCGCTTATCACTGCTTTCAAAGCACTTTGGACTGGTTTGATTTTCCTTCAAACTGGTTTGCTGCAGCTTGAAATCTATTTGATGTGATAAAGAGGTGGTGAAATGGCTTGAACATGAGTTTGTCTCCACTATAGAGCAGACAGGACCAGTGGGGAGTCGGTCCATCCACATTGAGGGCTAAATGATTCTTCAGTGAACACAATATCCAGAATGCTGTCATTTAAAGTGAATGTAAATGAACTTTTTTGGAATTGTGGGAAAGTGCTTTTTGCCACAGTAGTTTCAAAATGCTGTTTGTTTGAATGAGGTATAGACCCCTCCCCCCCCTTTTTACTTCAGCGAATCCAAACTCTTAGCAATGTTGTTAAATTGTATTTTGATCAGATTAATGCTGTGTTTTTAAATGATCAGATGTAATATTTCCAAGATGAAACTCTGCTCGTATAGTTGAAGCTGTATCCAAAGATATCACGGATGTTAGACTGGTTTGTGAAAACTAAATGTTTGGTATGTTTCTGCTGGAATGGTCTTCTGCGAGTCTTAAATCAAAGATTTGACTTTTCTATGTAATATAGTATATACAGGTAGTGGGTAGATAAATCTCAGTACATTTTAGGATACAGTGCTCCTTTTATTTTAATGGCTGGGTTCCATTTTTTTAACAGTCTGTTATGATGCTCCAGCTCTGCATGCTTTAACCAAACCGTAGATGTGGTGGCTTAAAGAAACTGATGTAGAATGACTTGTTTTATTGGTGTGTGTGTGTGTGTGCGCGCGCATGGGGGTTATTTTTTTTTTTTTTAAACCAGCAATGTTTGCAAATGCTGTGCTCGTCATTATGCTCTGCATGTCGTCTGAGTCACAGATAAGGGCTTTGGAGAAGGTGGATGTACAATATTTATATACCACTGTTTGCTGTTGTAAGTTTTCTAATATTTGACAATTAATTATTCTGCACTTACTGTATTGCTTCTGAACTCTGTAGCATTATATTTTTATTTATTTATCTTCTTTTAACCAAGAAGTGAACCTCTTGGTAATTAAAAAAAGTATTTTGCAAGAGTATTATGGCCCCAGGTTTGCAGTATTAATACTGCATATTCTTGGAGAAGTCTTGCACAACTAGAATCGAAGCAAAGACCACAGACATGAAGCTTCATCCTAGACTGCTCGTTTTTTTTCAGCCATAGAGTATGTACAGCCCTTCACTGGTTCCGCGTCTCGTCATATTTACAGCCTTATTCCAAAATATGAGCAGGACGCGGCTCATCTGACACCTTCACTGGATCAGCTGCTACGTTTTATCCAAGGAGTGTGGTACTACAGAAATGCAAAAACTAACAGAAACAGAGGCTGCAACACAAATCATGTACATGTTTGTATTCATATTTTAATACTTAACAATGTTTATTGGTAACACATTTTCAATTTTCTTTTAATAATGCAAAAAAAAAAAAAAAAAGAACAAGTTGTGTTTTCTGCAGTTGAGTTGATTACAGTGGAGGCTCTGTGGTTCTAGCTGTAGTTCCTCAGATACACCAGTCTGTGAGGCTGGAACTTGTCCCGACACAGGGGGCACTCTGCCTGTAAAACACATGAGGTCAGGTGAAGACTGCTCTACCATCTATTAATGCTTCAACATTAAGTATCATCAGTCTATCTTTAATCATGGCCATGTACTGCAGTTACTGGTAATTAAACATAAATTTAAGATGTCAATTGACCAGCCTAGCTTAGCTAGTTATGGACCGATCTCAGGCCTTTAGTTTCTATTTCAAAGAGACTCCTGTGCTGTGAAACAGCACACTGAAAGGTTTACAGAAAGCTCTATTGCATGCAGAAGCACACATTTTCATTACATGGCAAAGACAAAGGCCTTGATGTCAGTTGATGTCTAAACTCAGATAAAACTGAGATGTTAAAAATCTTAGAAACCTGGTGTCTAACCACACCCTGGATGGCTTTAACGACCACGATGTGTCCTTCGATGTGTAAATATGTAAGACTGCACAATATAGAGTGATGCTGAAAAAAACGAGTTCATGTAATGATTACTTCTGGCTGGACTGATAACCTGATAATAACTTGTAGTTCATTGTTGTCTCAAAAGGCGGGTAAAAATGCTGCAGTGAGTAGAGACGGCGTGTTTCTGCTATACTGGCTCCTCTTCATTGGCTCCCTGTTAAATCTTAACATCTGCTCCCACACAAGGTCTTGAATAATCATGCCCCACGGTACCAGATCACCACAGTGCCTCTTTTTATATACACCCACAAACCACAAGCAAGCCTGCATTAGTAGCTGAAGGTGTGAAGCCGACGGTGCCACAGGAAGGCAGCCCAACAGGAAGGAAGCACGGTGGAGCAGTTGGTGTCTGTCTTTGCCTACTTTCAGTTTATAGGACTATCCATTGGATGACGTGCCCAAAAAAAGGAATTAAAAATTAAATGTATCTTTTTTCCCCATTTCTTGTTTCTATCTTTTAATTAGATAGAAAAGTAAGACTTACACTTAGGCACCTCCAGAGGACAGAAAGGACTCACGTCAGAAGGAAAACTGCATTCTTTCTGCAGTAAAACTTGGTCACTTGCTTTTTATTTCAGTTGTCAAGTATTGTAAGACTTTATATTAAAAGAAAATCTCAACAATCCCTGATGAGCATCATGAAGAACATTCAGGGAGGGGCAGCCGTTTGTGAAAGCCAGCTGTGGGAGGAGCATGGCACGACCACACACCACAAATCAGCAGAATTCCTGTTATAGGAACAACATCTGCAGAGACCGTCCAGGGTACACCGGGATGCTGACCCTCAAAAACTACCTGTGCTCCTGTTCCAGGATTCCCTTCTGTTCATTGGTTAAACAAGCTAGCTTGTAGATTTAATCAGCTGTTAAGTGTCTTACTGGTGTAAATGTAAGCAACGCTGCCCACCACGACTGAACTGGCATCACTGTGGGCAGACTGGAAAATGTCTACATTTTCACTGGTTTCAAAATTTTCGATCAGTTATTTCTGCCCATTTTAATGTTCAAGTTATTAAAAATGTGCGCTTACAGTGTGTTTCATTAATTATCAAACATGTCAGAAGCCAATAAAAGGACATTGGCTTGGCTACAAATACCATTAGTGTCAGTAATCTAGTAAGCATTTTGGTTCTTTGTTACTTTATTTTGACAAGACGACAACAGGAACTTAATGACAGCGATCACACTGGCACTGCTGTTTGTCCAATAACACTGAAGATGGTGCACACTGACCTTGGTGTTGCACCACTCTGTGATGCACTCCCAGCAAAACAGGTGTCCACAGGGGGTGGAGGTGGAGTGTCTCCTCTCCTCCAGGCAGAGGATGCAGAGGGCAGCTCTGGGGCCAGAGCTCTGTCTGTGCTGTGGACTACACAGACATACTTCAATTAAATGTTATTTTTTTTTATAAAGACGTGAATTTCATCAGGTTTTATTCCTAGAATGTGTTTTTTGTAGATTAAATCTTGCTGGAACAGGAACGATGCCCCGACATGAGCACATGGTGCTGGGATTTAAGCTGTCACACCAGTGTGTACCTGAGCTTCCTGTGGAGACCCCACTCCTGCCTGGCTCTCTGTCTCTGTCTGAAGTTGTTGAGTTGCAGACACACAGTGATGAGCAGCTGGAGGAGGGACATGACTCCCAGTAACCTGTAACTGCTCCCGACGGTGCTGTCGTTACTGTTCAGCCCTACCACACGCATCTAAAACACACACACATTCATGAAGATACGAGCTGTAGGATGAAATGTCACTTTCATTGGACTCCAAGTAAAATCAGGGTCACAATTCTGCAAAGAAGAGTAGCACAGAATTCATCCACAGTGATACCAAAGATGATCTGATGCGTTTAAGTATGACAAATATGCAAAAATCAACAAAACGAAAGAAATCAGGGACAAATATTTCCCACAGCACTGGATTTTTTTTTAATTACCTACATAACTAATATCAGCCACTCTCTTGGACAGGTGATGGAACGACCCGCTGACGTAAAACAGAGCCGAGTGGAGGCGATAGAGGAGGGTCAGGCTCTGCTGGAGGACAAACACAGCGTTCAGACACGCCCTCCTCTGGGGCTCTGAACACAGCGCCGCCGCTTTCTGGACCCATCTCCTCAGCCAAGACTCGAGGCTCCACGGCACAGACCCCACCTGCTGCCGACGGCGGCTCTCCTGACCGCCTTCAAGCTCGTTCTCCAGACACACCAGCAGCTTGTCCAACAGATAAGGAACGAAGGCGTGGCAGAGGACAAACACACCTCGTCTGGCTGGAGAGGGGATCTGACGTTTAGTGGGATCCACTTGGACAATGTTAACATATTCCTCACCCAGAGTCTGATAGCCTGGAGAGGAGAACCATCGATCAAAACAGGAAATCTGCTAAATGCATTAACTAAACATGGTTTATGGTGACTACCCAAGAATGTTGTTAGGCCAAAATATGCAAGATCTGACAACAGCTCGATCTCCTTCCTCCACTCCAGCCATCGTCTGGATCCTACAGGGAGATGAAGAAAACATACGGAGGCTACGGTCACCTCACTTTGGCAATATCATATAATATAATGCCCAGCATGAAATATGTTTGATTAATATCATCCCACAGACAAATATCTTTACAGTGCATAAACACATGGATTATACACGGAGACAAACTTGTATTTGTCCGACAGCTTCAGCTTCTGCTTACATGGGT